>NC_061121.1:67116586-67177781 GCF_002878395.1 Capsicum annuum
ATATACATGTATATATACATGTATATGAGTTCAAAAACTCATTTTCATCATCAATCATTGAGAAAGAACAAACCCTAGCCAAATTTGACCTTTAAATTTCTTTGATTCAACCGTAGAAATTCCAAAGTAATCCGATAACTGCGTTTGTCATCTCGAGAGCTTTGAACGGCACCTATTATTTGTTCAAATAGGATTGCATAATCAATAGGTGAATTCTAAGGTATGAATATTGTTTGCCTTTGTTCTTTTCCATATGTATATGTGTGATAGAGGATTATATGTATTGGTTGTTATTGAAAGGTGATGGAAATAGGGTTATGGACTATTTTGCATGGTTTTGTTGTATTGAATTGTGGAAGGTGGATATGGTAATTGAGTTATCGAAGGTGGATATGGTAATTGAGTTATGGAAGGTTAATATGGTGAAATACTATTGAATTGATGATTATTTATGTCTATGGCTCAATTTGGTTTAATGGATTGGTTGGAAGGATAAATGAATCCAAACATAATGTTGGAGGATGTTGTATGAATATGCATGACATGTGAATGTAATTGGAGTATAAGAGGGTTAAAGTGATACCCTTTATGGTGTAACTAAGGCTTACTACTTAACCAGTAGTTTGGTGAATTCAAATAATTGAATTGTGACGTTTGGTTGCTAATACTAGATTGCTATATATATTCATTGTAGATAAGTAATCCAAAAAGACGGAAAGTCCATTTGGGACTAGTATTGAAGGTTGACAGTCAGGTATGTAAAGCATACTCTATACCATATCTTTGGCATGAAAGTGAACAATTGTTATATTAAGAAGTTTCCAAAGTTATTCAATAACATGTGATCCATAATGGTTTTGTATGATGTCCTACGTTACCAATGAACTTGTTTCCACCCTACAAGATGTCAAGACATTCCAATACTTACTTTTTTTCCAAATCTTACATGTTTATCGCACTAATGAATGTTAGAAGATATCCAGTTACTCAAACAAGATCCATGTGCTATAAATGACTCCAAAACATTTTATTGATACACCAATAAGTTCCTACTTCATTGTTATGGCATTGATGACTCTAATACACTTTATTAATGTGCCAATGAGTTCTTATTTCATTGTTATTGCATTGATGGTCTATTTATATGTCTCTTATTGATGTATCATTGTTTCAAAGTATCAAAAATAAGGTGGCGACCGAAATAACAATCTCAAAGATTAATTGAACTAAGCGATGGAAGTTCTCTCTTATCGGGTGGTATCCCAGGGGCATAAGCCTATCATGGGTCGATCCCTATTTATGTGTTTATGGGTGGTATCCCAGGGGCATAAGCCTATCATAGGTCGATCCCAGTTGATATGTACTAGAGGCAGCCTAATGGTCAATGTACAGTATAGTAATGATTACAAAGATGATAAGAACGAAGGTAAAGTGATTGAATAAATACAATGTACAGGTTATCACAAGTTATAGTAAGTGTGGTCCACTCCTATTAATATTTATTCACTTGTTTCTGATTTCTATTGAGCTCCTATATCATATGTGATTATCTACTACTTTACATACTCAGTATATATTTCGTACTGACGTCCCCCACGAGGGACCTGCATTTCATGCTGCAGTCACAGGTACCTCAGTTCATACACCGCACAAGTAGGAGCCAGGATATCCATCTTCTTTTGGTGAGCTCCAGTTTGCTTCGGGGATTTTCGTGTTATATCCAGTCACTTTTGGTATTGTATAGAAGTTAGTTATATAGAGGGGTGTGTCCCGACCTTAGTTAAACTCTGTGTATTATCTAGAGGCTTTGTAGACTTAATGTACAGTCAAGGTGGTGTTTTGAGACGTGATGGATCCAACGGCCAAGTATTGTATATACATATATATATGTGTGCCCAAGCTTATACAGGTGATTATTTACTTTTATATGCGACATGATGCTGTTCAAATTTTGGGTTGTCATAGAGGTATGCATGAGAAGTGTAAGGTTATGAGTTGGTTCTCCCGAGCCTCCTCGGTTATGGGTGCCAGTCCGCCCCAATAGGATTTGAGGCGTGACATCAAAGAAGGGGATTAGGATATATATGAGGCTGCCAAAGAATAAGCTAAAGGCTCAATGGGGTTAACTAGGATAATCCACACGAGTAAGTAAAAAGAAGGTATAAACTTAGATATCAAAAAAATGCCTATATCATCTCTTAAACTTGGACTCTTTATTTCTCTTTGCACACACACCAAGCAAGTTCTAGATATCACATGCAACAAGAAATATAAAACACCCTCACATTACACATGGTGCATGCTCAACTCAAGTAGGATCATCATCGATTCTCAACCAAACAACCAAATGAATTCAACATTAAGCCAACAAGTACAAGAGTCATAATCATAAGCTTATGAGTCTAAAAAGTAGTAATTCACACAATCAAAATTCTTTTACAAATAAAACGCTTGCCTCATGTAGTCAAATATAGCACTAACAAGAACATAGCTCACTTATTCCTAACACAAAAAATTTTAAATTACTCCTAAAAATGGAAATTTCCCCACCCCACACTTAAAAATATACTTTGTCCCTAAAGTATACTTAAAAGGTAGAGATATAAATACTCTCTGAGGCATCTAGGCCTAGCTAGTAGCATCTTTACACATCAAGGGGGTTCGGGGACCCCACACTTAGTCTTCGCCATGCTCTTTAGCTCAGGTTTTTTGGTAATCAAACTTTCCATCAACTTGTGACTCAACAAAAACAAAAAAAAGTGAATTAAAAACTAAAATACCAAAAATAAAGCCTAACTTTACTTGGGTTGCCTCCCAAGTAGTGCCTGATTTAGTATCACGACACGACCCAATCTCTTACTTAATTGTTTCCTTCACCCTCTTCCTCACACTAGGACTCCATCTTCTTATTCATTTCTAAACTCTTGAGTGTGAACTCTTAAGGTTGACAGCTTTCTCAACTCTAGCCATTTCAGGCTCATCAATTAACATTATGTTAGGCTTAGGTATTGGAGGCTTGGGCAGCTCAATAAGGAAGTCCGAAGAGGTCTTTTGAGGAATAGACTCCACCACCCCACGCTTATATCCTTTAATCACAGTAATCATACACAAATATTTGTAGTGGGACAGTATTTTGAGTGGTTTGTACATTTTGAATATCGTTTCTTCATTATCCAGCCTTATTGTAAGCGTGACCTCTCTCACATCTATCAAAGCTCCTCCTGTTACTAAGAATGGACATCCTAAGATGATTGATACTTTTTCATCTACTTGAAAATCTAAAATAATTAAGTAAGCAGGAATAATAAACTTTCCAACCTTGATAAGAATATCCTCTATGATTCCTTTGGGGTAGGATAGTGTTTGGTCTGCCAATTGAAGTATCATGGTGCTCGATCTCAGCTTTACTAGGCCTAAGGTATTAAACAAGGAGAGGCAAATCAATTTTATACTTTCCCCCAAGTCACTAAGTGTGTAAACTACCTCACTATTGCCAAATTGAATTATAAGAGTGAAACTCCCAGGGTCTTTGAGCTTCTGAGGCATTTTCTGCATTACCACAAAACTACACTCCTCAGTGAATGCTACTATCTCAATATTCTATAGCTTAACTTTGTTAGTTACCATATCCTTTAAGTACTTAGTTTACTTGGTCATTTCCTGCAAAACATCTAAAAGAGGAAGGTTAATATGAAGCTCTCTGAACGTGACAAAGAACTTTTTGAAGCACGCATCCTCCTTTACCTTTATATGATTCTATGGGAAAGGTAGTGGTGGTCTATCCATCACCTGTTCAACAACTTTTATTTTCGAATACTCAAATTTGATTGAATTTTCAGCAACTTTTTTGGATACCTGTGGGGGTCTCAACTCTGCATCTACCTTATTAGTCTTCTTTGGAGGTTCTTCATTCAGATCCTTACCGCTCCTTAAATAGATTGCCATTACTTTTTTAGGATTTTTAAAATCACTTGTCAAACCACCTTGAGGCCTGGTATTTTGTGTCGTTTGTATCTACATCAATTGTATCTCCAAGTTTCTTATAGCAATATGCCGACTCTTCATATCTGCCTGTTGGCTCTTCATGTCTACTTGTTGACCTTTTATTTCTATTGCCAACTATTCTTGATCAGCTATAATTTTTTTCAACATCTCCTCAACATTGTTCATTTGAGTCAAGGACTGATTACTCTGAACCTGTGGCTACTGAGATTGTTATTACTGATTGTTCCAATAATGAATTGGGTACTGAGTCTGCCACTTTAGATTTTGGGCATTCCCATAATTATACCTTTGAGCATTGCCCACAAACATCACAACTAAGGATTTGCATCACATATAGTCATTGAATGCCCATTGTTACCACAAACCTCACACCAACCTGCAGTCTATTTAATTGTATTAACTATGGCCATAGGCTGTGTAACCCCCAAAATCATATTGCTTATCTGATTTTGTAGAGTAATAATATAGGCGGATATAGCAATAAATTTGTCCACCTCCAACACACCTGCAACCATCTTTGTAGCATTTCTTGAGTCAGAATACCACTCAGGATTCCCTTAAGCAATTCGGTTCAATAAAGTATATAACTCATCATAAGTCCACTCTAAAGATTGACCACCTGCAGCTAAATCTAGCAAAGTTTTTGTGTTATGGTCAAGTGCCTCAACAAAAGTGTGAGCTAATATCTCATTGGACTTTGGATGATATGGATAGTCCCCAAGAAGAGATCTGAAGCGCTCCAAAGCATGATATAAATTCTTATTTGGCTTCTGTTTGAAGTACATAATATCACTGCGTAGTCTAGCAGTCTTGCCAGATAGGAATAATCGAATGAGAAACTTCCACGCTAAGTCATCCCACGTTGTGATTGAACTTGTCAGGTCAACGTTTAACCACTTTTTTGCTTCCCCTAACAGTGAAAAAGGGAATAGTGTCAGCCTAACATAATCGATAGATACACCCGTAGGGATGAATGTATCACTGATCTCCAAAAAGTTACTTAGATAGACTAGTGGATCTTCATGTGAAAGCCCGATAAATTATCTACTCTTGATCAAAAGCCGCACCATGTTCTGCTTAAGATCAAATTTACCTCCAATAAACAGTTTTTGAAAAGGGGAGGTCAAATTTGTCAGAAGTGGGATTGCCACTTCTTAAACTGTCCTACGAACTGGTTGATCTTCAGCCATTAGAGCAGGATTGTCTTATTCCTCTTGAAATTGTGAGATACAGGGGAGAATAATTACTTCTATCCTTTATTGATGAAAGCATTTCTCGGGTTTGGGGCTTGGTTCAACCAACTCTCTAACCCTTGCCAGCTTATTAGCATGTAAACTTATTTCCTGCAAATTCAAAACCAAGACCAAGAGTAAAGGACCAAAGAACCCTAAAAAGTAAAACTAAAAATAAAAAATTTGCTAATTTACATGTCCCCAGCAACAACACCAAAAACTTGTTGCACCCAAATACACATGCAAGTGTACGTGGTCTCACCAAGTAATATAGTGGCCATAAAATAAAGCCGAATATCAATCCCTTAGAGACTTGCGTTAAACATATATCAAATTCTAGATCCACTATTAGTATTAAAATGATGCAACATAACCAAAGGAGGTTTGAAAGTTATAAACTAAACGTAAACTAAAACAATACGGGAAGGTAAAGACTTTAAACAATCACTGGATGAAAACCCGGGGTTAAAGCACTACAAACAATCGTACTACACTATCGAACTTCATCGGTTAAATTACTTATCTTAGTTGTTGATTCGTAGGGTTTATCACATGATCATGGTCTCCCGACCTTTAATCGTCTACCTAACTTGGACATTACAACTACATCATTGAGCGGGGATGTAATAATCCAATTAGATGCATGAAGCTATCATCCTACATGTGAACCAATCAAGGCTTCTAGGTATATCCCTATCCTAGATGCTAATTCAAATTCCCTGTTTTATAAAATAATAAGAATCCTATTCTATTTACCCCAACGTTTTATCTTTCTATTCTCCCTCCCGAGATCATAAGGTCGCTAATATATGTATTCTAAGAGTCGCGAATCCTAAAAATAATGATAAAAAGGTTAAATAAACAACCAATATGATAAATAAATAAAACTAAATCAATTCATAGCACTCGTAGTCATGTTCTAGGTTTTAACCCTGGAAAGGGGGCATTTAGCCACTAATAGACATAATCGTAATCCAAATAATTGAATACATGCTTAAATCCATTAAAAATAAAAATTAAAGAGAAATAAACCCTAAAATAAGTGTTTATTTGTCCCTATCCAAGTCCAAAAACGTTCAAAAGTGTCCACAATATGTTTAAAGTCATGTATTTATAGTACAGGCAAATTGGTCGTATGGGAATAAATGAAGTATTGTGGGCTTTAGACCATGGTAATGGAGGGGGAGCCTCTCTCCCACAATTATATAGGGTATATGCCTGATTTAGTCCATCGGTATAATGGGGGTGCCGCCCTATATCGCCCGCTCTCACTGGAAAGTGCCATTTTGACATTGAACTTTGCCTTGTAACTTTGTTGTCCATCCCAAGCCTTTTAGTGTTCTTTCCACTTGAACTTCAGCTTGTTACTCATCAATATATCAATAAAATCCACTCATAAATCATCCTACATCATCAAAAACCTTATATTAGAGCCCAACACAACAAACAATCCGCAATGATGAACTAGAAACTCAAGCTAAGCCTAGTTTCGTCCTATTAATCTTTAGCTTAATGAATTGACTCTTGGCTTGACTCAATTGCACTTTTTACATTACAAACACATTTTTACACTCATAATACATAATAATAACATTAGAAAATCACTTGAAACATTAGAATCCATCGAGATCAACTAGAACGACACCTAGCTCAAGCTAGTAAAACTAGTTTTCTCGTCTAGACTCTTAATGATCAATTTGAACCCAAACTTGTTTGAAAACACCTTTACACAATGTAATCACATACTTAAGCACTTAAATGCTTATTTATATCATCGTTAATACATAAAGTACACAAATTTTCCTCAAAACAAGGCTAGATAAGCTAGGATAACAATACTAAAGTGCAAATTACACCCAACAACATTAGGCACTTTTGAAAATCCACAAAGTGTGATTCCCAGTGGATTTAACTTATTTTGCTAATGTTGAAAATTCTTTAAGTTGTAAGAATCTTGAAATAATTTTTGAAAGATCTTATTTCAAATTAATAGAATCTATTTGATACTAACTTTTGGGTTTATTGAACCATAACTAAAGCTACAGAAGACAAATTAAATATCTAAGCGCAATGATTATGGTCTTATCATGATTGACTCTATGTGGAAATGATATGTCGACCAGGATAACCACTTATTTATCTTCAAAAGAAGTTTTCTAAAACTAGTAAGGATACAGTAAAACACTGATAATTTCTCAAGTGAAACCAAGGAACAGATCAACAAATAAGAGAAAATTATCGTATAAACTTTATCTTTTGAACTATTAAAATCAAGCAAATGCTTAAGAGAATCTTTGTTTCGATATTTATTTCTCTTGTAATACTAGGAGCAAAAGAAAACTTTAATCAAATGAGAAATATTTTAACCTAATAGTTTAACAAACAATCAGCTTGCAAACATAAAACAGAGAATCGCAACAATGGACTTTGACGAACAAGAATCATGAAACAAAACATTAAAACTAACCACTATGGAAAGAAATATTGATTTGACAGGCAACGTAACAATAATAAAGACACATAAAATCCTAAGACCATCGAGGCTTCTACAACAAATAGTCCCACCATTAACACACATACGAATAATACGAAGAAGAAAATAAAATGAAGAAGAAGAGACTTAAAATTAAAAAGGGGTGTGTTTACCTTTTACGGAGCAACAAATCGGGACGACGAGTAGACGAAGACTTCACCAACTTCCTCGATTCCAAAACAACTAGAAGATTAAAAAAGTGAGTCAAAATTCTCACAACTCTAGGTTGGGGCCCGAGGTCCAAAATCCTAGTTGAGTAGAGAATTTTCTGCCCTCTTTTTATTCAAAAAAATCTTCCCTCAATAGTGAGATCAAAGTAGTATTTATAAGAGGAAGTTGGGAATTAATTTGGTGTTGATTTAGCAATGTGGGAACAAACAAATCGAGAATAATTTCAGAATTTCTAATAAGGATGAGCTGTAAATCATACTAATTAGTATATATTTTAAATTTTGAATTTTGGGATATTTTGGGTTTTGTCGTTGGGGTTTCGGGTCAGGTTTTTGCCAGGTCGGCGGCGGGTTCATCGCTTCTGGTATGGGCTGATTTATGAGTTTTTGGGTCAAAATTGGTGGAGCTGGGGATTTGGTCGTTGTCGCATCATGTGGTTGTTGGAATAATGGTGTTGTATGACTGAGGCAGTTGTTTGCAGGGATAAAGCCACTATTGATATCTCTTGGGGTTGTTAACGTTGTTTGTTGCTGTTGGCAGATTAGGTAAAAGGGGAAATAAGGATGAACCTGATTTGGACCGGGTCAGGGGTTTTTGGGCTGATGTAAATGGACTGAGGAAAGTGAGCTAGTTATTAAGAAATAGAGGTTTAAGACTAAGTTATTTAATAAATACTCAAAATTTACAATTTCAATCAAGTTTTATTAAATTTAAACCATATTGAAAATCAATTGGCCAATTACACTACAATTATAGCCAAATTGGTTTCAATTATGATCAAATTTAATAAATTGACTAAAATTAAATTAAATTTTGAAATGAATTATCAATCGGTTTAATTGAAGCTTCTTGGTTTAACAAAATTAAACAAATATTTTTAAAATAAATTATTTTTGAGAACAAATTATGTTTGGATCAATATTTTACCCATTTGAATTAATTTAGGAGACAATCATTGATTAAAAAATTAATTTTTTTAATAAAATAATTATTTAAGTAACAAAATTATAAGATCTCATAAATACAACTACGAGAATATATAATTGCTACTTAAAATGACAAAATACCTTGAAAAGTTTTTATTTGAATAAAATAAAAGTTGTAATTTTATTTAAAACCAAAAAACTCAACATTAAACTTAGTCGTGGAGGCAATAATTAGGTGTCAACCACTGCCCCCTCCATTTCGGTAGGGTAGATGCAAGTAAACCTGGGCAAACGGAGTTTGACGTTCCTAATTTTGTGCGACCACAAATTTATTTCTCGAAAAGGGTTAGCTTTCACATGAGTTTTGAAGGAGTTATAGCTGGAAATCGGTACCATGTTTCCTACATATCTTAGGTTACATAGGAATTCAGGCCATTTGTTATTCATGAAACTTGATTTTTAGAAAGATTTCAAAAAAACAAATCACAAGTTATTTTGGTTTTGAATTTTTGTGAAACTGAAAATCTAGAGAATAAAAGGATTCGGGGGGAGGTTGGAATACAATCAAGTTTTCAACATAGAGTTCAACCTACATATCCCAATGTTCCAAGAATCAGACTTCTTGTAGTTCGACTCGATCGGTAGAAAAACGGTCTCTTATTTTAGACGATCTTTGGCTTGGGATGAGTGATAAGTTATTTGATATTATGGAAAAGAGTCTTGTAACCTCTTAACCATGAATGTAGGATCCTTCACATCCATAGTCAAGAATTTAACAAGACATAATTTCCCAAAATCTGAATGCATTATCACCCAGATTTATAAGAAAGAGAAGATTACTTCCAGTATAAGTTAAGAAATATCCTGAAAGTGAAACTAAAACCAGAATATTCTGAAATCCCCTCCATGCCTTCTAATAGTTGTATGGTTTAATGGTGGTGGAAGTCATCCCTCAACTCGTATCTGAAGTGTTTGATATTCCTTTTCAGACTATGTCCTAGTTTGCTGCTAAGAAAAAGTTTCACATTTGTCCTGCATCCTTTTTGGAGTCGTCCACACTTGTGGTTTTGATTTGAGAATTTCATCCTTTTGGATGTCTCACAAATAACTCAAACACATGTTAGCTATAAATATAGCATTACACAAATGTAAATTAATGTAAACCTGTTTGAACATGATATGCTAAGATAGTTTATGAACTAATTTGCAAAACCTGCTCTAAAATATTATGCCACTTTGAACGAGGTGACAAACCAAAATGTACCATTAATAGGCGAATGACTTACCTTGAATGTAACATGCCAATTTGAACAGAGTGATGGTCCAACATGTCTCATTGAATGACAGACGACCCATTGTGAATATAACATACTATTTTGAATGAAGTGACGTCCAACATGTCTTATTGAAAGGCGGACGACCCATTTAAAATGTAACATTCCACTTTGAATGGATTGATGGTCCAACGTGTCTCATTGAAATATGCACGGACCAACTAAAATATAACCTGCCACTCTGAATGAAATGACGGTCCAACTTGTCTCATTGAAAGATGGATGACCCATTTTGAATGAAACATGACACTTTTACGAATGGTTGCATGGTTGCTTGGACGTTCTCCCTAAAATTACCTTTCGAAAAATGCCTTGTGGATCGGTCGATCAGTGTTGCGTTGACAGCCATAAGCTTTCCCACTCTCAAGTTGTCCACTTAGGGGGACCGTGTCAAAACCACTCTTATTCTTAGAACCTAACCGTTTATCCCTTTACTAAACAATAAACCTTCTCAAAACCTAGGATGTCATGTTAGAAAACCTGGCCCTAAGTTCTAAGGGATCCCAGATCCCGAAAAGAATGCCTCACTATTTATGTGCATTTTTGAGAGATCATTATGCCAAAACAATGCCATTTGCTCTTCGGGGGATAGGATAGACTAATGCTTTGTTTTGTAGACTTAATGGCCATCCCTACTTCATATCCAATATTTGGCATGGTTTGGTGCATGCCGCCTCACATGGAGCATTGGTGGTCATGCTTGGGGTACTATAGACGAGGCATGCTAGAGAAAGCATTGGGGAGCTTTCCGTCCCTTATGAAAGTTGAGCCGTGTAGAGAACTCATTGAAGCTACTGCATTCTGGGATGAAACGAGGTCAGTATTAAGATTCGGAGATATGGAAATGACCCTACTTCTTGATGAAATCAGAGAATACGTAGAAAATATAATGTTTCCAAAAGCAATGAGGTGGCAAAATATTGAGGTTATCATCCCCAAAAGTGTCACCCTAGAAGAAAAAAGTAACAAATTGGGTCTTCATGGCAGTCAACTAGTAGCATATGTGGTGAAGTCAAAAATGCCTGGCAGCTACTTGGCTAAGAGATTCGCCCACCAGCAAAGGAAAGAAATATATGTGGCAGAAGGTTCTGACCCCGACTCTTGGGAAGATAAATGAATCTTTGCATACATCTTTACTTCCTAGGAACGGTAGTCTTCCTAATCGGAGCAAAAGAAGTAGTGCACACTTGTCTGATCACCGTAGCTGATGCCTTATAAAATGGGATTCAAAAGGGGGCTTGTACAATTATACCCATGATAGTGGCGGATATTTACTAATCTCTGGGGTATTGCAAAAATGGGGCCAAACATTTCGAAGGGTGCAATCTGTTACTGCAGTTGTGGTTGATTGAGCATCTCCAGAAAATTCATGGTGTACAAAGAATGCCTAGATAATTTGGAATCAACAATATCACCGCCCATGATACCCAAGTTACATTAGGGATCAGAAAGATCAAGCAACTAGACGAGACAGAAAAATGGGGATGAATGTTGGGGGCCTTGACTGAAGATTCTATCCAATGGATGTTTGAATAGTTCCCGAGCATGGATTCGTAATTTCTAATCAACAACATGAACCCTTTATTCTGATGGGACTTCATGGCCTATAACCATACTTTCCTACTAGAGTAATGAGGCAAGCAGGAAGGCAACAATTAATTCCACGAGTTACTAACATGGAGGAATATAGAGTCGACTACAAAGATAATAGAATTCTAAATGGCAATGACATTGCTAAGACTTGGGGTAAAAAGACCTGTCTAGACATAGAGAGCATCGTGCTAGACCGATACAATGCAAGCTAGACAGTGGGTTATATTGATTGGTTGCATGTTGATTGGGAAAACAAAGTGACCCTGGGCATCAAGAGAGGCAAACATGTCAACAATAAGGAAGATGAGGCATAAGCCCTCTATCGCAAGTTCAAGAAGGGGGCTTTAGAATCTAAAGCACACAACCGTCACATAATTAAGGAGAATGCCAAAGAAATTGCCAACATGGGGAGAAACTGGAATCTTGGAAGCACCGTGCTCTGATAATAGAAAGAAAAGTGCAACAACTCCGTGATAAGTTTGACCGACAAGAAAAGAACTGCGCCAATATGGGGAGCATGGGGGAAAAATTAGCATTATCTTATCTCTTGACAAGCCGCAACCTCTTTTACAAGGCCCTAGAATCCGACAAGAAGGAGCAAGAAGAGGACGTATTTAGAATTTAGTTTAGCATTCATTTTTCTTGTATTATTTATTTTCACAATGTTGAAATAGTTCGAATGAAATAAAGTTTATTTTTCTTTTGGGTTTTGTCTTTGAGAAAATGGCATTATTTTATGGCATAATTATCTCTCAAATAATGATAGGCCTACCTTTGGCTCAAAAGAGGCTCCCATCGTAGGACACATCAAACAATGTGCTATGTGTTAATATAGTTCATTCTTTTTATCACTAACGTACTAATTTCTTCACTTTTTGTTGTTTTGTTTGTGTTGTTTCCCCTTCCCATAGGTTGATTTATGCAGTCTGGCCTATCATACTGGATCAAAAAGGGCTCCTCCTTCTCCTCTTCCTTTACCTACGAGTTCCAGAGTAAAAGAAGTAATGGGTGATCGTCACATTATTAGAGAAAAGAAAGGTATTAGTTCAGAAGGGGATAGTGTCATTGGTCAGAATGAAATGATAATGAAAATAGAACAAAGGATTCTTGAACTACAAGCAGAATTAGACTAAGTTCGCAACCTAACTAAGCTTTCCCTTAACCTGAACACACATGAACTACAAGCCAATAGCTTTTTCGTCCCTAAATCCCAAGTTCCGACTATCCAACACCTTATCTCCATCCCTAAATTCCTACCAACATCCAAAATATCCAAAATACCACAGCTCCTCTATATATTCCTACCTAAGAACCTAAAAACTCCGCTTATCCTTCTCCACAAAAGCCTCTATATCCAAACATATACCACCATCACACATGCAGAAACAATATCCTGAACCTCATCTATGTTGAAACACTTTCACTCAACTATCCTCAACCCACAACCGAGAACCCGCAGAATGATTATATGATCCAGGCTATAGTTGAGAGGTTGAGAAATTTAGAGGGAAACAAGGGTATGAAGGTTCTCAATTATGGAGACTTATGCATCCACCCAGATGTAAAACTATCGGAGAGATACAAACCTCCCAAGTTTGAGTTGTACAATGGGACTGGAGATCCTAAGGTGCATCTCTGTGTGTATTGTGACAAACTCACGGGAGTAAGAAAGAATGACAAAATTCGAATGAAGCTGTTTATGAGGAGCCTCTCCCTGTTTATGAGGAGCCTCATGGGAAAGGCTCTCACATGGTACATTGAGCAGGATGTGAAAAATTAAGCAGGCTGTCTTGACCTGGCATTTAGCTTCGTTGATCCATTTGGGTATAATATCGATAATGCTCCGAGTTGGACTTACATATAGGCGATGAGAAAGAAGCCAAATGAATCCTTCTGTGAGTATGCCACGAGATAGAGGGTCGACGCTGCGAGAGCTAGGCCTCCAATTGAAGAGCAACAAATCAAGGAATATTTTGTCAAGGCGCAAGAGCCATAATACCTTGATAAGCTAATAACGGCCACAGAAAAGAGCTTTTCTGAAATCATCCGAATAGGAGAAATATTCAAGTAGTGTCTTAAGAATGGTAGCATTATCCGCTTAAATACTCAATCTGTAGGAGTAGCGTAAAATAAGAAGAAGAAAAAAATAGGGTCAGTGATGGCGGCCCAGCCTTTAGAGAATATCGCAAGCCGTGAAACCCCCGCTCCATCTCGTTTATCTTACTCGCAAGCACCATATACGACGTCCCTCTACTTACCATAACCTCTAATGCCATATCAAGCCCCGCTATACCAAATGCCTCCACAATTTTCAAATCCTTCCTACCCTGTATATAATGCCCAACCCATTCAATTCACAACTACCTGACCGACTCATATCCCTACCACCAATCCTGCTGTCCCCTTGCCCAAGAGAAATATTAAAAGAAGACTATATACCCCTTTAGCTGAACTAATGGCTCAACTTTATGAAAAACTCAAAAAGGTGGGTCATATCACGACCATTCCTGTCGTACAAGTTGACTTGATGTCCCCCCAGTACCGACATGATAAAACCTGCGCCTATTATTCTGGCATTACGGGGCATCCATCGAGGCATGTTTTGCCTTGAAAAAATAGAGTTCAACAACTGATTGATACTAAGGTGATTCAGTTGAAGAACCCAGAACCTAACGTGACCAATAATCCTCTCCCTGCTCACGAGGTAAATATACTTGAGGTTGATGATAATGTAGACTTGGAGAACTCCATCTGGGTTATTGAATAAGGAAACAGTACTCCCATCAATGTACAAAAATAGACGCCATTTGAGGTCGAGGTTGCTACGCCCAAAGCTCCCTTTACTATTGTGAGAGCTACCCTGTCTGTAAGCAATCCTCATGCAGTTCCATGGAATTATGAACTCAACATTCCAAGAAAAGAGAAAGTATCTAAGACAGACATTACGCTAGGTGTCACCAGATCAGGCAGAATATACGCGCCTGAAAACTTGCTTCAAGGAAGTTCTAGCAAAGCAAAATAACCTGCCCTCGGGGTTAAAGAAGATGGCATCTGGAAGAAGGTATAAGTCAAGGAGTATTCTATAGTAGAGCAGCTGAGTAAGACTCTACCCCAAATTTTAATCTTGACATTGCTACAGACTTCTGAGAATCACCAAAAAGCTTTTATGAGGGTTCTGAGTGAGGATTACATGCCCACTACCATAACATGCGGGGAGATAGCCCACATGGTGGGGAAAATATTCGAGGCATACAAGATATAATTTCATGATGATGAATTACCACTCAAAGGTAGAGCGCACAATCGGGCTCTACATATCACATTGCAGTATGAGGGGAGAATAATATCCCGTGTGTTAATTGATCCAGGCTCGGGATTGAATATTTTCCCTTTGAACACCTTGACTAGATTGAAGGTTGATATTTCCAAAGTGAAAACTTGGAAAATAAACGTGAAAGGGTTCAATGGCTCCCAAAGGGGCACTATTAGGGAAATTATATTGGACATGGTGATGGGACCAGTCCCTTTCCCTAGCACCTTCCAAGTAATGGATATTCCCACCTCCTATAACTTGCTTCTCGGATGACCGTGGCTTCATGCGGCTAGTGTCGTATCCTCTATTCTTTATCAATGCCTCAAGTTTTAATACGATCACCAGGAGTTTATGATACATGGAGAGAAGGGGCATCCTATATACGCTATTGAAGAAAAAAAAGACCTTGATGGGGAAATATTTCATGCCATTGAGTTAGTGGGAAGCATTGAAGGAGGGTTGTATAATAACGCATTATTTGTAACCATACAATGTGAAAGAAGGGAAATTTCACACGTACTGATTGATCCAGGTTCTGGGGTAAACGTTTGTCCTCTGGCTACCTTAACAAGTTTTGAAGTTGACGTGTCCAGAATCCAACCCCAAGTAAGGTTCATAAGGGCATATGATGGTTTTCGGTGAAGCACTATCGGGGAAATCATACTGAACATCTCATTGGGCCATGTCACATTCCCCAAACTCTTTTAGGTGATGGACATTCCCATCTCATACAATTTGTTGCTCGGGAGACCTTGGATCCACATGGCTGGTGCAGTCCTATCCACCTTACACCGATGCATCCAACTTGAGTACTTTCAATAAGAGGTATTAATATGGGGGTGAAGGTGGACAAGGAGGGCTCGACGTTTTGTAATGGATTAGGAATAGTGAAGAAGACACAATAAGCTGCATGCACCTTTAAAAACCCCTGAACGCTTTGAGTTACATACATTGGCTGGGGTATGAAAAGGACAAAGGTCTCGGCACCAAATTGTAAGAAATAATTGATCCATTAGTATTTGAGGAGAAGGAATACAATTGCGGGCTGGGCTATGTAGTTCATGAAGAGGAAGACGAAGGCGGAAACACACCTGACCCTATATTATCATTATACCAAATCTTCTATTTTTTGGGATTTCTCAAAGATGGTGAGAATGAAGTTAATAAAGTAACAGAGATGCTGAAAGGGATCACCATGACCGAGGATATCACCCTCTCTCCCAAAGGCCAAGATGAGATCAAAACTATGGAGGTAGACATGACTTGGAATGAGACCATGGAGGTATACATAACTTGGAAGGACATAGGTGGAAAGTTGATGAAAAGGTACGAACCAGGAAAAGGTTTGAGTGCAAAACTGCAAGGAATTATTGAGCCCATACAACCATAGTTTAAGATGGACACCTTCGGTCTGGGATACGAATGCACTATGGAAGATTACCTCGACCGGTATCCCCCTCTAAAAGGCTACTACCACCCTCTACCCAAGCCTCTACCTGCATAATGTAAGACCTTCCATTCTGCTAGTTTTCTGAACAATGGCGAAGAAGATATTTTGGAAAGTTTAAGGCTTCTTTTTCTGACCGAGGAAGACGGTTACTATGTCGTTATTAGTGAGGAAGGAGGAGCCCCTAACCCGATCCAAGAATAAAAGGTCGCCATCAGTAGCTAGACTGTCACTCCATCCAGGCCCCGCCGAGCACTTGGGTAGACTTGACAGAGTTTATAATGTTTTAACGTTTCTTTTTAATAAACTCAAGCATTCAAGATGATTTTAAAGTTTAGTTTCTTTATTTTATTCTCAACATTATGTTTCATGACATTCACATTATTAATAAAATTCCCCTTATAATTATTAATGTTCTTTATTTGTTCTTTTAGCAAAATCACGTTTAAAACTATTGAATCTGAGATTGTGATATCTAATGAGACAATACAACATAATATAAGCGAGGCTAATGATACATAGGAATTTGAAATGCCCCAAGAATTTGTCAGTAAGTTTGAGGACTTTGAAGACAAACCTAAGGCAAACCTCACAGAATCAAAAATGGTGAACATAGGATCTTCTAAGGACATAAAAGAAACCCGCGTCAGCGTTCACTTGTCTAAAGAAGAGAAAGAGGAATACACCCAGTTTCTGGAAAAGCATAAGGATGTCTTTACTTGGTCTTATGCAAACATGATGGGACTAAGCACTTCGATAGTGGCTCACAGACTGCCCACTGACCCATTTTATCACCCTGTCAAATAGAAACTCAAAAAGTACAAGCCTGATTTGAGTTTGAAAATCAAAAAGAAGATCTCAAAGCAGATTGAAGCTGGTATTCTTCGAGTGATTAAGTAACCGACCTGGTTGGCCAATGATGTGCCTATCCCCAAGAAGGATGGGAAAGTTAGAGTTTGCGTGGACTACAGAGACCTCAACAAAGCCAGTCACAAAGATAACTTTCTACTCCCAAACATTCATATCTTGATTGATAATTTTGCCAAGCATGAAACGCATTCATTTATGGATTGCTTCGCCGGTTATCATCAAGTCAAGATGCACTAGGACGACGCTGAGAAAACTATCTTTATTACTTCATGGGGGGTTTACTGCTACAAATTCACATCATTTGGTCTGAAAAATGATGGAGCCATATACATGAGGGGCATGAACACTTTATTTCATGATATGATCCACAAGGAGATTGAAGTTTACGTGGATGATGCTATCATCAAATCAAGGAAGGGTACAAGTCATTTGGCAGATCAAGAAATATTCTTTGACAGGTAAAGAAAGTACAATTTGAAGTTGAACCCAGCCAAATGTGTCTTCAGAGTCCCTACAGGGAAGTTATTGGGCTTCATCATCAGTCGTAGGGGCATCGAGTTGGATCCTGCCAAGATCAAGGCCATCCAAGATCTCCCTCTTCTAAAAATCAACAAAGAAGTCATGAGCTTTTTAGGTCACCTCAACTACATCAGCCGGTTCATAGCCCAATCCGCAGTTATTTGTGAACCAATTTTCAAGCCGTTGAAGAAGGATGATGCTATAGAATGGACAACAGAGTGTCAATAGGCATTTGACAAGATTAAGGATTATCTATCAAATCTTTCTATTTTGGTTCCCCCCAAACACCTTCGAATGTATTTATGGACGACGCCTTTGAATGTATTTAGGGCAGGATGACAAGACAGGAAAGAAAGAACAAGCAATCTATTATATGAGTAAGAAGTTCACTTCTTACAAGGCTTGATATTCTTTACTGGAATGCACCTGTTGTGCTTTGACTTGGGTAGCTCAAAAGTTAAGGCATTATATTCAGCACATATTACTTATCTGATCTCAAGAATGGATCTGTTGAAATACATACTCCAGAAGCCAATGCCTACTGGAAAGTTGGCCAAATGGCAGCTTCTGCTGAGTGAATTTGACATAGTCTATGTCACCCAGAAGGTGGTAAAAGTACAGGCACTAGCAGATTATCTAGCTGAGAATCCTGTGGATGATGAGTACCAACTGCTAAAAACTTACTTCCCTAATGAGTAGGTGGCATTCGTAGGAGAGGATATATATGAAAAATATAATAGTTGGAGATTATTCTTTGACCGAGCTATAAATTTCAAAGGAGTTGGAATTGGCACCGTTGTGATCTCAGAAACTAGCCAACACTATCCGGTGTCGGCCAAACTAAGGTTCCCTTGCACCAACAACATGGCCGAATATGAAGCTTGTATCTTGGTGCTTCTCTTGGCTATTGACTTGAATGTCCAAGAGATTCTAGTGATTGGAGATTCAGACTTATTGATTCATCAGGTACAAGGTGAATGGGCTTTCAAAAATGTAAAGCTCCTACCCTATTTGGAGTGCATGTAAGAAATGTGCAAGAAGTTCCACAAGATAGAGTTCAGACACGTCCCAAGGATCCAAAACGAGTTTGCAGATGCATTGGCCACTTTGTCTTCCATGATCCAACATCCAGACATAAACTATATTGATCATGTTCCTATTCACGTGCACGAGTAGCCTATACATTATTTCCATGTTGAAGAGGAATCAGAAGAAAAACCATGGTATACAGACATACAGAGGTATTTGAAGACTAGAGACTATCCCGAGAATACGACAAGTATCCAAAAATGCACCATTTAGAGATTAGCCAATCAGTTCTTCCAAAATGGGGAAATCCTATACAGGAGGACCCCTGATTTAGGTTTGGTAAGATGTGTCGAGGCCGAAAAGGCGTCTAGGCTAATCAAAGAGGTACACGTCGAAACATGCGGCCCCCATATAAATGGATTTATGTTGGCAAAAAAGATATTGAGATCAGGTTAATTCTGGCTGACCATGGAGAGTGATTGCATCTGCTTCATGCAGAAATGCCATCAGTGTCAAACTCATGTTGATATGATTCGAGTTCTTCCCAATAAGCTTCACGTCACCAGCTCTCCTTGGCCCTTCGCATCTTGGGGAATGGATGTCATTGGTCTCATTGATCCGGCCGCATCCAATGGTCACAGATTTTTCCTTTTCACAATTGATTACTTCACCAAATGGGTATAGGCCACCTCTTAAAAATTAGTCACAAAGAAGGTCGTGGATGACTTCGTTCAAAGTAACATCATTTTTTGGTTTGAAATTCCCGAATCTATTATCACAGACAATGGGGCCAACCTCAATAATGATTTGATGCAAATAACTTATGAGAATTTCAAAATCAAGCATCGAAATTCCACGGCATACAGACCACAAATGAATGGAGCGGTGGAGGCCAGAAACAAGAACATTAAGAGGATCCTGCTCAAGATGCTTGAAAATGGTCAACATTGGCATGAAAAGCTACCCTTCACATTACTAGGGTACCGTATTACAATTAGAAAGTCCACAGTTGATACACCTTACTTTTTGGTTTATGGAAATGAAGCAGTGATACTGGCAGAGGTCAAAATTCCATCTTTGAGAATCATCCAGGAAGCAGAATTAAGTGACGCTGAATGGATACAAAGCAGATTCGAGCAATTGCCACTCATTGATGGAAGACAAATAAATGCAGTTTGTCATGGTCAACTCTATCAGAACAGAATGGCCAAAGATTTCAACAAAAAGGTTAGGCCGAGACACTTCACGCCTGGACAGCTAGTTTTGAAGCGAATTTTTCCACATTAAGTTGAGGCAAAGGGAAAATTCTAGCCGGATTAGAAAGGCCCTTACGTATTTCATTGAGTCTTGACAGGCGGAGCACTCATACTTGCAGAAATGGATGGCATAGTTTGGTCTAAGCCCATCAACTCAAACACTGTTAAGAAATACTAAGTTTAAATTTTATCTCCGTGGAATTGTAATTGGAACTACGTTCGACCTGATTCCCATTTAAGAGGGATACTTAGGAGCTCCTATAGAGTTTGGTCACTTCATAATAAAACATTTTCTTCCCCTCTCTTGGAATACTATAACTGGGTTAGAATTTTTTAGAGGACCTCAAAAATTCAACATCGGCATGATATTGGCGTAAATTATGAACTGGGGCAGAATTTTTGAGAGGACCTAAAAAATTCCATATCGGCATGATATCGGCGTAAATTAGGAACTGGGGCAGAATTATGAGACGGCCTAAAAAATTCCTATATGCAGACTTTGGAATTCTTACAAAGAGTTAGTTCTACAATGGGGCAAAAATTTTTTAGGATCTGTAGGATGTTGTATCATCTCAAGACATGTCACAATCAACGATTCAACAAAGTTTTCGTGTTTATTCTAACGGATTTTACTTATTACTTTCAAAAGACAATTTTCTTTTCAAAAATGATTTTTCTTTTAAAGCATCTATTCACTATCTGTCTACCCGAGTGAAGGCCTAGAGGAAACTCATCAACAAGACGACGACCTCAAGAAGAAGACACTCCAGTCAAAGCGGAAGCACAAATCAACCTCCCCCTCTTACAAACTCACAATTTTTCTTTGAGTACAGGATTAATAGGTACAGATGACAGGAATCACTCCATCATGAAAGAGCACAATAGATAATCCACCATCATAATGAGAAGCCTCGTAGTTGATTCAATTATATGACAGATACACTTTCTTATATTCCATTATCTTTACCGTTATGGTTGTTTGTTACAATGATTCAATCTTTTATACACACACATATATCCACACTAATTATTTCAGTCAAGTCAAGCTAAAAATGGCAGGTACAAATCACGATTTCACGATGCATGGAAAAGCCCAAAAGCTGATCCCACGATGAGAAGCCAAGTAGCTGATCACATGATTTCATGATGCATGGAGAAGCCCAAAAGCTAATCCTACGATGAGAAACCAAGTAGCTGATCACACGATTTCACGATGCATGGAAAAGCCCAAAAGTTAATCCCACGATGAGAAGCCAAGTAGCTGATCGTACGAATTCTCGATGCATGGAGAAGCCCAAAAGCTGATCCTATGATAAGAAGCCAATTAGCTGATCACACGATTTCAAGATGCATGGAGAAGCCCAAAAGCTGATCCCACTATGAGAAGCCAAGTAGCTGGTCACACGATTTCACAATACATGGAAAAGCCCAAAAGTTGATCCCACGATGAGAATCCAAGTAGCTGATCACACGATTTCACGATGCATGGAGAAGCCCAAAAGCGGATCCCACAATGAGAAGCCAAGTAGATGATCACACGATTTCACGATATAACAGATATGCTTATTTTTATTTTCATATTCACATTTATATTTATTGATTGTTTATTTCTTACATGTCTAACCTTTGTTATTTAGTGATGTAAAGATGCAGGTAAAGGAGAAGAAATAACAAACAGAGATAATTCTCATTTTTGTTTTCGGAGTATTACCCCATCTATCCATTCATAACCTGAACTCATCTTGAAACTCCCGTACCTCAGCATTTTTAAGCTCTTCATACATCATTATTTGAATCCTATCCATTACTATCTCACCAACCCACGATACCATTGTTGACGCCCCATTCTTAATCATTTGTACTCTTTAGGAATATTGTTCATTCCTAAATCTAGAACTACAAACAGCCTGATTCTCGTAAAACTAGAGATATGTAGGCGACTTGAAATAGAAGTCTCGGACACACTATTTTTAAACACCTCATGTTGCTTCAACTCCAACGAATCTTTCTCAGTCGGACAAAATTGTCTACTACGTCAACTTTCATTGCTTGAAAATTCTTTCATCATTCTCAAACAATGAAGGGACAGTTGTTGACACCCAATTTTGACCTCTCGATATCACGTTTAGGCTACTTTATCAAAATTATTCAATTTTAATTATTAATATTTTTACACATTATTCTTATTTTAAATACATATTTATGTGTCACATTCAAAATTTAGAAAAAAAAATGCATAAATCTTTTAGCATCATTTTTTTGATATTTTACGACATTTCTTTTTCTGATTTTAATAATATTTATTAAAGTATTTTTCACATAATTGTGCACACTCACATTTTTGCAAATACATTTTCCATTATTTAGTAATATTTATTTATTTATATTATTTTTATTTAGTAATATTGTTATTATTATTATTTATTGTCATATTATACTTACTATTTTTAAATAAAGGCCTAAATTGAAATCTTTGCCTAATTTATTCACCTTGTAACCCAATTTATCCAATTTCTTATAATTTTAGCCTAATCCATTACGATTTTAGCCTAAATCAAACTCAATTTATTTTTGCTCTCAACTTTAACCCAATTCTCATCCTATTAAATCTCAGTCGTTGATCAAAAGTGATCCAACAGTTGAGATTAGAAACCTTTTTCTTTTCTTTTAAAAACTAATACCCCCAAACCCTAATTCTATTTCAATCTCCCATCCACCTCCCATATCTCTCCCTCTCTACCTTCTTTCTTAATCTCTCTCTTGCTCGAAAAAAGAAGCAGCCATGGCTGCCACTACTAAGCTGGAAAACCACAACCTTCAAGCTTCCTTCCCCCTCTGATAAAAAATAAAAGTACCCGTTGAAGAATACAACCGGCGTCGCTATCGAAGCAGAAGCCATGGCTGCCGCCGCTGCTCCTTCTCTTTCTTCTCTCCATCGCCGCGTCACCATCAGTCGGTGAATATCCGTCAGGGAGTTGCAACACCATCACCGGCGAGAATCCAACCAGCAACAACCTTCCACCACCGCTCCAACTTTGACCCCCAAAGCCACTATCGCCCCCGCCAAAAAACACATATTTTATGACGGATTCTTAAGAATCCGTCCGAGGTCTGGTATGTTATTTTTATTGCATGTTAATATCTTCCATCCTTTTTTTCTTTAAGTTTGAAATCTTTCACTGATTTCTCAAACCCATATGCGTGAAAGCCTTTGGTGAACTAATTTAATCCCAATTTTGGCTAGACTTGTAGTCAATTCCTCCTCCTAGGTTCACTACCCTATTTACTTGATTGATTACAGTTGAAAATGTCTTCGTGAATGACTCTTTTTTTAATCTTGACTATAGCACGATTTACACGTCTGCTTAATCTGGTTTTAGGACTGACTTTATAATTTTAAGGTCGCTTTCCAGACCATGTAATTGCAGTAGGATTTACATGTCCCATTGGTAATTTTGTGACTGATTTCCTTAACATTTTTGGTATAAATCATATGCTTAATTTGAATGAACCTGATATAACGGGATTGATATCTTCTTTTATGGTAAATATCGATGTTGATACATGTTTTTGTTATTTATTCTCTTAAATCAGTACCTTCCTTTTACTCATTTATTTATGGTAACTATAAATAATTAATTAAGTAAATTTGTTAATTTTCTTTCTTAAATATATATTAAATATCACCTCTCTTAATTATATGTTTACCATAGTTTAACTCCCTCTATTACGGTAAATATATCACGAAATTGATTTCCCCTCCTTCTTGTTTTACTTTGATTGATTTTGTATTATATCAATTCTATTATTTATGAGGAAAGACTTTAGTAATTGAGGGAGGGGGCGATTTCTTTTCCTTTTTTATCTTGGTTGACTGTTTCTTTTCAACATTATATAAACATGTCTCTTCATTCATAAAGGGAAACTTTTTTTTTATCTCTCGATTACAATTAGTGTTCATAAAAAGCTTCAATTATAAAGTATCTTACTTTCTCAAAATTGGGGTGGTGCTTTTTAGAATTCAAAGGACACCAGAGTTATTCGTCCCTCTCACTATTTCTATTCAAGATATTATTATTACTATTACTTTGCGGTTTCACTGGTAAGTCTCTCATCAATGTAGTTACATACTAGAAAGCATGCCTATAGGATTAGTTTGAAATAATCACTTGTTGCTTACTTGCTGTGTTGTGTTCGCTTGTTGCAACATATCTGTCCATGTATGTGTTTGTCCCGTGCATTGCTTTCTGTTATATTCAACAAATGTAATTAGGAGGGGGTTCCGAAGAGTCGACGGGATGATGAAATTGACATTGTTAGTCTTCATAGCTAGTTATTTTTCTTTCTTCTTATTTTTCGTATTACTTGGTTTGTAATATTATAAAGACAATGTTATTATTGTAATAATAAAATTTGGGGGACTGCTTTGGGGGGCGAGAATTACGTGCTCTATGAACGATTTAGATAGGCACAACTTAGGGTCATGTGCAATACATATTACATGGATCACTTAGACACTTCAATTATTCTTGATCTAAAAAAAACTGACATATCATATTAATTGTCATTGAGCATATTGATGAGATATTATGTATATTAATGTATTCCTTTTATGCTAGCATATTAATTTTGCATTAAGCATGTTAATATATCTTAAGCATGTCAATATTAGCATGATAACACAAGTGTTGTTAAAAAAAGCAGCGTTAAATTATCTGTATATTTCAGCACATTAAACTTTGGCATTTTAAATATTAGAATTAAGCGTTTTAACACGTTAAGCATTAAATTTGAGCATGTCGTATCTTTTAACATGTCTTAATATTAAAATAATATTGTCAATGTATTTTTTAACATGTTAACAAACTTGCACGTTCAGCATGCTCACATTAATTTCCTGTATGCCCCATATGTTAATTCACTAAACATTAAAAAATACAATTCTGGCATAACAAGTCAATTTCTAGCATGATTAACCTTTGGGCATGTTAGAATCAAATTTCAGCATTATTAATACTTGTTTTTGCATGTTAAAAACAGTTTTGACATTAGTAGAAGTGGTTTCTGCACACTGAAGATGTAGTTCTCAGCATGTTTAGCTTAATTCTCCGTATATTAAAATATGGATTTTTGGTACTTTATGCATGCTCCTGCACACTAATTCCTGTACTAATAACTTAACTTTCAGAATGTTAAATTATTAAGTTTTAAGTATTTCTATATGTCAATTTGTAGATCAAGAATGTCATTCTTATAGATTAATGCAATGTCAACTTGTTCGCATTAAATTTCTACACTATTTGCATAATTTTTGGCCTGTTAAATGTTATATTTTAGGCATTCTCAACATATCCAATACTAGACTAGATACATCATTGCATCCTTAGTATGTTAATGTACTTTTTATATTTTGGTTAATTTCTTATATTCTAATGAGTTTATAACACTTATCTCATGAGAATGATTTCTTGACACATTTACCATACTTTAGACACCCTCTTTTAAATACTTAGTAATATTTCATCACATCCACAAAGCACAGTTGTCTTTTTCACACTAAATCTTGTTGAAAATTTATATATCGTGTTCATAGGTTTAAGCATATAAAAATGAATAATTATTTGTCTTTGCATGCAATCACATTAATTAACATTAATTAATCAAGAGGCTAACTTGGGACAATTATGTGCTACTTGTGGTCCAACGTGTTATGCATTTCGAGTCCTAGACAACATAGCTTTCTTTATATCTAGAACACAAATCCAAAATAGTAAATTCCAATGTCTCTTGGACGATAGGTGGGACGATAAGTATTGCTAAAAGACGTTAGTTTTATCCTTGTCATAGAACGCCCTCAGACTTGACATCCATCCTAGGTAGGGGGGAACGGGTAGTCATTCGGAAGTGATGATCCCAATGGATATTAATGGCAAGGGTAAGGACATTGTTACTTGTCTAAGAGTTCGGCCTTGGCTCGGATGATGATTAAACAAATTGGGGTTCTGATTCGATAAGACTAAAATATTTTTATGTTTGACTTGGACGATTTCTTCTAGTCTTTTTATTCACTTTACATGTTTATTTAGGGTAGTTAGTTATTACATAAGCAGTCCTCATAATTATAATTGTTTTCTTTCTTTCTTCTTGCTTGTCGTATTTATATATTTTATCTCTTAGATGATTAATAGCTAAAATAAACGTTTGTTAATTTCTTTCACTTAGCTAAATGTTAAATTATTATATAAAATAAGAGACTTTATTTGATCACATAGAATCCCTACATAAAAATATGAATTCATCCAGGAACCACCTTTGTGGACCTCTAGAGGTGCCTAACACCTTCCTTTCGAGCTAATTTGAACCCTTACCCACTTTGGTGAACTAATACTAAACAACAAAATAGGTTTGTAGTAGCCTAGACCGGTGCCCTAACACACCTTAATATGTTAGGTGTCACTCTTCACACTCACCCTTCAAACAACCCCAAAAAGAGTGGTCACGTTGAATCCCACTTTTCGCGAGGAAAATTGGACGCGACACTATGGTTAAACCAAATTCTTCTTTTGTTACTAAAACAACGAAGACTAATGTTCCTAGAGAAGGAAGACACATTGCAAGCTTTCCAAATGAATTTTTCTTTGGAGATCTAAATGATCAGTTATAGATAAGAGCTTGGTTAAGAAAGCAAGAGTAAGTTTCTCTTGTCTCTCAAATTAAACCTAAAAAGGTTGATGAGACCCTAAAAGACACTTTTTTGGGTTGAGGCCATAAAAGAAGAACTAGATAAATTTAAATGCAATAAAATCTGAAATATAGTTATGAGACCTAAGAACTGCTCAATTTTTGGAACTAGATGGGTCTACGGATATAAATTAGACAAAGAATGTAAGGTTATCCGAAATAAGGCCAGACTTGTAGCTCAAGGATACTCCCAGAAAGAAAGTATTAATTATGATGAAACTTTTTCCCCTATCAGTCTTTGTAGCGAATGATGGAAAGAGTAATGTGTATTTTGGGGGAGTAAAACAATATCTTCAGGACCAAATCTTACAGGAACTTCACTTTACAAAAGGTGAATTACCATTTAGATACCTTGGGGTTCTATTGAGATCTAAGAGACTGTATGTGGTCCAATACAAACCTCTTATTGACAAAATATTAGGTAGAGTAACAGACTGGACAACTAGGTACTTATCTTATGCTGGAAGGGCCTAGCTGGTCAAAAGTGTATTATTTGCAATTCAAATATTTTGGTGAAAAAAATTTTGTCTTCCTAAAAAGCGTATAAATGTTATAGAGGGTATATGTAACACCTCAAAATCTCATCCCAGAATGTCACGCAGTGCTTAAGGCTATAAGTAGCCCCAAGCTAACCCTTTGAGCCTGTTACTACTTCTACCACTTACTTTAGGATGATGAATGACCAAACAATAAAGGTCATATTATATCAAAATAGAACTGAAATAATTGAAAACAATGTTTTTATATCAAATACTGGAAATATGGAACAAAACTTCAACTGTCAATCTGACAAGCCTCTACTTACTAAGAACTAGAGAGTCATTCGGACAACCCCCCCCCCCCAACTAACTCAACTGGAAACTAAAAAGAAATAATCAACTACTATAAAGACTAAAAACAAGGGATTAGGTCCTCGAACCATAAGGATTCACTAACTGCTAACGTGTAGATAAAGGTACTCGAAGATCACTGTCACTGCTGAAACTGAGCACCTGAACCTACATTATGAGATAATGTATCACACAGACGTATATGTGGATCGGTACTTTAAGGATGTACTGAGTATATGGGGGTGTATGCAATACTCAAAACAACAATATCATCAATCTTTATAAAAAAATCATGCATGCCGATAAAACTAACTCACATAGCTTGAATAATCTCAAAAAGGTATATCTAAGAAATTATGAATAATGGAACGCATAGTATAAATCTCGTGAGTCAATATACTATTTCTTAAATCTGTAATTCTATTCCCTTGTCAAAACATATAGACTAAGTGGTAAAGTGCTCACCTCTGTATCTGAGAGATAAGGATAAAATTTTAAAACTGAAATCTAAAGTGAAACATTAATTGAATGAGTTTGTAAGCCTTTAAACTTAGTATCTAAAAATCTTTACTAACCAGTATATCTTTCAAAGCTATAGGGAAAATAACTCATCTCAAGGAACATACTTTACTATAGAAACGGATTATTTATTCTTACTAGCAGGGAAAACTACTTTTTTCAAGGGAAAATTTATACTTTAAGAAACTACTTTGAAAATCTTACTATTAGGGAGGTTCTCTTAACTGACATACACCATGCGAGCTACATGGAGTCCAATATTTTATCCTCCTAAAGAAGAAATCTCACGTTGAGGAGAGGCGTCATACTCTTGCCAGGGAGTATAACCTCAACTCAGTGATCACTATTTTGGCCTCGGGCCTATAAATCTCAATCCTATGGTGGCATGTAGTTATGGGGTATGAAATCGTAGTAACTTACCCAACTCGATGCTAAATACTACTCCCTTTAGTTAGCTACGCGTATCTCATGGAAATCCACTTTAAAGTAATCTCATGGTTCATAAAAAACCCAACTATAAAATTTGTAATCTCATTTAGTAAAGTGGATTTCAAAGCTACTATGACTATCAAGGTCAAAACTTTCTCAATAATATCAAAATACTCAAATCATGGGTGATTATAGCACAAAAGTTCATAACATTGAAATCTCAAGTAGGGCTGAATGACCCATAATTAAATCTCAGGTTAAGACATATCAAAATTCATACTCGATATCATAAAGATTGATAAATCATATAGAAATCTGGAAATTTTTAGTAATATGCATTATAATCTTAACATACTCATGTACTTCAATTTCTAAAACAATGAAACCATCATAACCTCAAGAAATAATAACATAGAGTATAAACCCATACTTCAATTTTATAAGAAAACATGTAAAACCATATATCTTTTTAATTAAATAAACTTTTGGGCACAAGAAAGAAAAGAGTGTCCTTGTTCAAACCCCGCATACCTTAGATTATGAATTTAGATAAACAAGATTGCTTGAGATTCTTTTTCGTACTCTTGAGAGAGGGTTCTTAAAGTTTTTGAGTTGGAAACCTTGAATCATAACTCAATTTGTAGAAACTATGGTGGAATCTTAAATTCTTGGAGAAAGATTTAGATTTTCTCTTGAGGGTTAATCTTGAGAGAAAACCCTAGGTTTTTGGATGCTATGGAGAAATATAACGTTTGTGCATTGAATCTGATGTATTTATATGTGAAAAAGGTGGAAAAAAACTGAAAAGCCCTTTTTAAAAATGGTTTTAAAATACTGAATGGAATCACACTTGGACCAGAATAGGAGCTCACTGCCGTAGTAGTGACGGCTTGAGCGATGGTCCGTCACAAGCTCAACGGTCTGTCAGTCTGACCGTCAAACTTGGACAGTGAATGGGTTTACTGCCTTATTTACAATAGTCTGCCACAAGATCGACGGTCCGTCAACCTGCCCGTCACACCTAGGCAGTTCTGACAGCTCTCAGTAAAACGGTCATAACTTCTCACTCTGATATCGGATTTGGACGAAAATGGTATCATTGGAAAGATAATTCAATTTCTCACATGATAAAAAGTCAAAATTAGGAAAAATATATTTGATTTAAATACTACTCACTTTTGAAGTCATTCCTTAATCTTATATAGATACAATTTAGGCTCAAGAAAAGTTTGGGGTATTATAGTATATTTAAGAGATTCTTATGTACAGGGACTGTTGAAACCTCCAAAAATTGCTGGATTTCTTCGGAAAAACCCTATTGTCCTAAATCTAGTGGTGATTAAATTTCTTGGATATACATACTTGGAATAAAGCAACTATTGGCAAGTGTTTATGGAACTTATGTCAAAAGAAGGATAAGCTTTGGGTGGAATGGATCTATATATATATTATGTAAATGAAAGATTATGGGGTATACATGCCAAACAATCTTCCTAGATAGTGTAAAGGATTCTTAAAGCTCACAAGTATCTACAAAAGGCTGGTTATGATAAGGATACAATACGGGCTATCGATAAGTACTCTATTAAGAAGTTTTATCTACAAAATGAGGGGTAAAATAGATAAAGTGGAATTGAAAAAATTAGTTTGCACCAAAATGGTTGTTCATAATGTATCTGGCAATCAACAAATGACTTTTCATCAAAACTAGACTGGAAAAATAGAATCTGGTGGACAATGTGATATGTCCATTATGTCAAGACAAGGATGAGAATGTTCAGCACTTACTTTTTAATATACATATACTGCAAGTGTTTGGAATCAATTAATGAACTGGCAAAGAATCAGTAGGTCGAGTTTCCAGTGGAAGACTGAGATACAATAGGCAATACATTACATGAAGGGAAATAACATTATTACGCAAGTGTATGTAAAGACACTGGCCTGTGCTATATATGAAATATGAGTGGAACGCAATGCAAGGGTGTTTCAGAGCAAACAACGACAAACTTATGAAATGATTAAACAAGTTATACAAGATGTACATGGAAGAGGAATTCACCACGCCAAATTAGCTAGGAAACTACTTGAATTAAATATACTCCCATAGCTATAAGTATTTCTATAGTGACTAACAATATATGTGCTCTGCAAACCACGGGGCTGGTTTGTTCGTGGTTGTTGACTTATCAATTTTGAATTGATTATTTGGTATAAAATATTTAATTACCAAAAACCTAGACACTACTCTTTTTATTCAAAAGTTAGATTCTAATCTACTCATTGTGTAAATTTATGTTGATGATATTATTTTTGGTAGTCCTAATATTTACTTATGCAAGAATTTTACAAATCTGATGAAAGAAGAATTCGAAATAAGTCTCATGGGAGAGCTTATATTTTTCTTGGGATTACAAATTAAACAAACTCTCAAAGGTTCATTTATCAGTCAATCCAGATATAAGAAGGAACTTATCAAGAAATTAGGAATGAAAAAAGAAAGTTTTTTGGTACTCCAATGAGTCCCTCAACAAATCTTGATTCAGGCAGATCCAGAAAGAATGTTAATGAAAAAACATACAGAGGGATGATTGAATCGCTATTATACTTGACTGCAAGTCAACCAGACATTATGTTTAATGTGTATAGATGTGCAAGGTTCTAGTCAGCTTCCAAGGAGTCTCATTTGACTACCGTAAAAAAAATCATTCATTTTCTCATTGGAACATAGTATATTAGACTATGGTAGCCTCACTCCTCAGATTTTTACTTAGTTGGCTATTCAAATGCTGAGAGTACTAGTGGAACATACTAGATTCTTAGTAATTCCCTAATCTCATGGCATAGTAAAAAAAACCAAACCTCAGTTGCTCTATCAACTATCCATCCATAGCCATTAGAAATTGCAGTACTCAAATTCTATGGATTATGCATCAATTACTTGATTTTATTTTATCTTCTGAATCTGTGTCTATCATGTGTGACAACACTAGTGTAATTAGTTTATCAAAATATATTGTGCATCATTCTAGAGCTAAGAATATAGACATTAAGCATCATTTTATTCGAGATCATGTAGAAAATGGAGATTTTTCCTTAAAATTTATTGATTTGAAAAATCAGATGACTAATATTTTAACTAAACCCCTGTTAAAATATAGATTTTGTCCCTTAAGGAAAAGTCTTGTTATAACTTGCATTAATTATATTTGATTTTACATTCTTTTAATTTGGTAAAAGATCTTCTACACAATTTTGTTTACTTAATTTTTATGCCTCTAACTCAGAATCATCATTTTTTTCATGCCTCTTTTTTCTCTCTCTCCCTTTAATTACCCCCACTTTACCCTTTGACGTCCCTTCACTTCATAAGTTGCCTCAGTTTACTTTACCTTCTTTCAACTTCTCACCACTTTGTCTCCCTATCTTCCTTTCTATACTCTCTCCAAACTTATCATTACTAAATGACCAGAACAATATCAATGTCCAATCATAGAAAGACCCCTCCAAATTACCATTCTAACAGTCATGATCCTATTCTCATCTACAGCTCTTCTAAGGAAGCTTCTTCACATTCATTGCACTCAACTGTTCGGAAAAAATGCCCAGCCCTTAGCCCTAATTTGTCTATCAAAAAAACTCATTTTCCCTCTCTAGATTCCCTTTCATTAGAGGACATGCATTAATTTTGGACTAGCTTACAACGGGAGAAATTCACAGGCTTTAAAAGCCGCTCAGTTAAGCTCGACAGAATCGCGAATCTCTCTCAGTAAAAAAAATCTCACTGCAATGTAAGTTTCTTTTTAAATTACAAGACTTATCTCTGGTATTTAGTCTTTGTGTTACAGAAGTTTATGAGGATCTTGTGCGCATGTTTAATGTAAATCTTTGTCTTTCTCAAAATAATGGAAAATTATAAACCCTTGTGTTTGGGACAAGAATCATCCTGAATGATTTCTTGTTTGAAAAAGTTTTTGGCATTAAGTTCTCTAGGTCATTCCCTTTATGAATTATACTTGGACTGATAATTTTGAGGTTAGCGTTGAGAAAGCTAAGAATGTCATTTCTAATCTAGATGTTAGTTTATCCAACTTTGGTCCTCTGTCTTTATACTTTAAGTATAGAATCTTGGCTAATATTATTTCCACCACTCTTATTCCTTAAAAACATTCTCTTAGTTATGTGATGTGTTGTGATGTGTTTGTGCTGTATTACATGGTGAAAAATTATAAAATCAATTGGGATGTCTGGTTTCAAGAATATATGTTGGACAGTGTTACATGCCTCTACTAGCTTACCCTATGGGCTGCTGATAATAAGAATCCTCCTCTATTACTCCATTGAACTCTCTACATACCCTGTGATAGAAGTCTCAACTACTTATGATTCTAAGACCTTTTCCACCATGGGATATGTCTTGCTCAACAATGAATGGTGCAAGAAATACTTTGCCAAAGCATGGACTGATCTCCCTAAGGAAAGTAAGACTTTGTCTAATCCTGTGCTCCTTTTGATGAAGGAAATATAGGAACTCAAGGCGATCAAAGAAAGTTTGTTACTTCTTTAAGAGTTGACTACCAGGCTGGTGTAGTTGGGTAAGGAAATCAGTACTAATGTAGGCAAATTGCGTCTAACTATTGATAGATTTAAGCAGGAAAGTGTCAAGTTGTTTAATAGACTATTTGCTCACATGGAATCCATCAAATCTGAGACCAAATCCTCCAACAACAAGCTTTCCATATCAGTCTAGAATTCCTACTCCAGCTTCTCCAAAAATGTCGTAAAGTCCTATGAGCACTTCTGCCATAATATGCACACCACTCTTACTTATTTCCTGGACAAACGTTAACTTGATGATTGATAAACAAAAGGGTTCGTGTCCATTCTTTTCTTTTGGGTTTGTAATTGATATTTTAACTTGTTTTACCACACTCTTTGTTTGTTCTTTTGCATGCTATATTGACTGTTATCTGTTATGGTATTTTTCTGTTGTTCTATTTTTGTTGTGTGCTTTGCTTTCTTTTTGTGTGCTCTGCTCTTTTTGACTATGTCAAAAGGGAAAAAAGGTCAAACATCATATTGGTGTCCAAGTAAGGATAGCCAGTAGACTATAAGTGCTCAGAAGTCAACTGGCGATAAAGGCAAATGAGTCAGCAAGAAATGGGGAGCCAGTCGACCACAAAAATGGGGAAGTCAACTGATGTTTATTATTTTTCATTATAAAAAAAAAGATTCTTAGCCTCCTATATTGACATAATATATTTTAATTATGACAAACTACTAGTTGAAAAACATGCAGGATACACTGAAGAATAATCAAGGCTAGAAAGATCATCCATTAGCTATATATAGAGGAGCATCTCACGTGATCCATAAGAACAAAGAATTCATAGTTGGGTTTAGAATAGCATTAGGAAAATATATCATTGGATCCCAAATTACAAGGAAGATAATTGACAATCAATCACAAAATAATATCTCACAACGAACCACAAAAGAAAGGAAGATCATACCCTATACATGGACATATCTGATATGAACATGTATGGATGTGACTCTACATTTGATAAAGAAAGGTTACATCACACATACAGACATATCTGATATGGACATACCATATGATGTAAATCCTCAATCAAGAAATTAATTCAAATCCTTGATTGAGAAGAAATCCTTTGGGTTTTCCTTATAGAGAAAATAAGCCGGATCAGTTGAAGATTATAAAAGGGAAGACTGAAGACCAAAGACATTACACAACTTCAAAAGAAACTCATAGTGTGTCTTATTATTTAGTCTCAATAAGGCTTTGTAATTTTTAACTTACAATAGTTACAAAAGAGAAAGATCGAGTCAACTTAGTCATACCAGTTGAGGCTACGTCACAAGATTTAAATAACAAAATAAGATTCAGAAATTGTCCATCCCATTTGTAATTCAATTCTCACTTTGGTATCTCTAAAGAAAACCCTTGTAACCCAAGGGGACTGGAGTAGACATCATATCAGTGATCTGAACCAGGATAAATCTTTATGATATTTACTTGCTTATTTACACATTTTATTTTACTCTGTTTATTCAGTACACTAAGCTGCAGGTCAGTTGACTATCAAGACTGATCAGTTAACTCAAAAAAGGTTTTTAATTCACCCCCTTCTTGAATTTTAGTGAATATAGTACTAAAAATCTAGATGATTTTTGTGAGAAAAATGGTATTATATTTGAGTTTAGTGCTCCCTATAATCCTCAACAAAATGATGTAATCTAACGAAAAAATAGAACCCTTAAGAAAATAATGAATTTTATGTTTCTAAGCTCATGTGTACCTAACAATATGTGGGGAAAATTGTCTTGTCTGCATGCTATATTTTCAATAGAGTTCCTCATAACTAGTTAGGAAAAACCTCATTGTGGAAAGGGCTTGTCCCTAACTTGAAATATCTAAAAGTGTGGAGTTGTTTCGCTAAGATTAGTCTACCTAATTTTGATCGAGTAAATATAGGTTCTAAGATTTTTGACTTTGTATTTATCCGTTATGCTCAAAATATTGTTATTAGATGATCATTCTATTAGTGAATCTAGAGATGCAGAATTTTTTTAGCATGTTTTTCCTTTGAAAATTAATGTAATACCCCATACTTTTAAGCTCGAATTGCCTTCAGTTCTAGCCTCAGTTCATCCAGTCTTCCATGTCTCTTTTCTTAAGAAGTGCATAGGTGACCCAACAGTTGTAGTCCCTATTCAGAGCATAGATATTCAGAATAACCTCTCTTTCAAAGAGATTCCGGTCAAAATTCTTGACTATCAGACTTGCAGACTGAGGAACAAAGGAATTCCTCTAGTCAAAGTCCTTTAGCGGAATCAGTCCATTGAGGGAGCTACTTGGAAAGTAGAAGCAGACATACGTACCAAGTATCCTCACCTCTTATACGTTAATTCAGACTCAGCCCAAGGTAACAACTTTCCTTAAGCCTTCAGTTTTATGTGCAGATTTCAGTTATAACTTGGTGTCCAATTCATGTTCAGAATTCCATTATAAACTTGGTATCAATTACCATTGCATAGTCAGTCATTCATTCATGTGTCAGTTTAGTCATGTATTCATGCATCAGATATACATGTTCAGTTTGATGAGAAACTCATATTATCAGTAATTCAGTCATGTAGTCATAAATCTGTTATTCATGTATCATATATGCATATTCAGCATAATACATTCAGCTTATTAGTTATATCAGTCATGAAATCATTTTTCAATTATTCATGTTCAGCATGTACTTCAGTCTATCATTTCTCCCATCTCAGTCAATTTTATTCGAGGACGAATGTTCCTAAGGGGGAGATATTGTAATACCTCGTACTTTTACCTAGCTTAAATTCATCCTGAAGATGTCAAAGACATACTTTAAAGATGAATATACTTTTATATATGTGGAATTTTCAAGATTTTCACTTTTTGTTGTGTGGGAATGTAATACCCCGTACTTTTTCCTAGCTAATTTCATCTCAAGAATGTCTAGTATTAGCTTCTAAATTGAATGATGGTTATTTCATGAGGAATTTTCAATATTTTCAATTTTTGTCATGTGGGAAATTCAATAAGCTTTCCATCGATATAAGATTCTCCCAAATCCGATAACCGAGTCAGAAGTTACGACTATTTCAAGTTCTCATCGTAAAACAGCGCCATATTAGTTAGTGGCGCACCGTACCATAAGAGGAAATGGCATTTGGAAAATTCCAGTATGGGTCCATGATTATGGCGCATCGCGCCAGGGCCCAAATTCAGAATTGTCCTTTTCTAGTGTCTTAGTGTGATTTTGTCCGCATCGCACCAAAGTTCCAGGTCCTAAAAGAAGGGGCAATGCGATGGTTCCGTGTCGCGCCATCCCTCAGTTTCCCAATTTTCTAATTCTAATGACACGGAGCGATAGCACTGTGTCGCGCCAGGGGTTCAGTTTGGAAAAATTTTATTGAAATTAAATTACGCATCTAGGGTTAAAAGGGTCAACTTTCCACCCTTATTTAAGCCCTTTAACACGTGATTCAGCCACTTTTCACTCAAAATACACTCTCTTCTCTCAAAAACCTCTCAAGAACAAGCTAGGGTTTTCATAGAAGATCCAATTCCAAGAAATTTTATCCATCAACATTCACGAAATCACGAACTAAGGTATGCATAGTGTTCATTCATAGACTCCTTTCGTCCATGAAGCCAGAGAATCTCTTTTCTAAGTTTAAGTTTATGGATTTCATTATGAATTTCATGTTGGGTTTTTTTTGTTTATGTTGAGAAGGATCAATTGAATTCAAATACATGTTGGGTGATAAATTTATATGTAATTGATTTGTACAGATGTATATTCATGTGAACCTATGAATAAACCCTAGATGATGAAATTGGAGATGAATCAGGATGATTAAATTATTGTATAATGTTGTATACATGTGCTATGCCTACCATGTGTTAGATTAAATACCTATATAAAGGAACAATGCCCAACTAGTATGATATCATGAAATCCCCATGTATGTACAAGTTATGCCTATCACATGTTTTGATAAAATACTTCTATAAATGTATTATGAATTATGATGTTAGTTATATGTTCATGTAAGTTATGCTTGGTTACTTTTCCTTTCATCGAGTCCTGGGGGTACTTGAACCTAAAATATTAGCTGTTTTCCTAGAGCCATGTCATATTTTCACGATACTCTCAGTTAGGCTATGAATCCTTAGACTTTAGACAGTCTTATGACTCAAAAAATCTCCATGATCTCATAAACTCAGTCAGTTGTCAGATATCAGTAATATTTCATCAGTCAATAGAATTCAGTAACTCAATCCATGTTTAGTTCAGTAAATTATGTTCATTGTCTATTCAGATAGGAGTAGAATTTAGCAGCGAGTGAAACCAAGGATGGGAACTCACCTGTTATATGAGGGTGAAATTCTTAGAAAAATCCTTGTGTTCCAGAACTACGTAGCCAGCATAGGTTGAGACATCATACCTTGCTATATGAGGATAGATAAGGTGGCTTAACCTGTTATAGGAGGGTTCCCACCGTTCTCACTAGAGTTACCTATTATATGAGAGTTTCTCACATGTTGTCCTTACCAGTGGTGTGGTATTGACACCATTCCAATCAGGGCATAGATTGGACCCAAGTTTAGCTATTATAGTATATATGGGGCATGTCGGTTAGATGACTACCTCCCACAGTCTCAGTAAAAGAAGTCAGATAGTTCTTCAGAATGTTCGACTGTCAGATACAATCAACTCATGCACAGTATAGAACTCAGATAGTTCCATCAGATTTAGAACTTTCAGATATAGTCACTCATGTTATCAGTTATATTCAGATTCAGTAATCATGTTATCACAGTATTAGTGTCAGTTGTTATGTTCCATGCATGTATTATTACGCTCATGATAGTTAGTCAGTTATTATTATTGTTCATGCATATGAACCCCATGCATTCAGCCTACCTCACATGCATACTAGTACATTCAAAGTACTGACGTATTTGCGCTATAGTGTCTTATACTATAGGTTCAGAGACACGAGCTCTAGATCAGCAGTAGATTCCAGTTTCAGCATTCAGAGTTAGAAGTGAGTCCTCATCATTTAAGGACATGATTATTCCCTATTATCTCATTAATTAGTTTCTTTGTTGGAGTTAGTTGGGGACATGTCCCATTAGCTCCTTACTTAGATAATTCAGTCAGTTAGAGGCTTTCTAGACTATCATATTTTAGACTTTAGTACGTTCAATTTTGTTTTGGGTATTATATTACCCCATACAGATGTTATATTATTCATAGCATGTTCAGTATTGAACCTTATGGCCTTTCTGTTCATGTTTCTGCATTATACAGTATTTTATACAGTATATAGGAACAGATATCAATCATGGGTTAGCTTATGGTCCTTCGAGGTTATGAGCACCGTGTAGCATTTTGGGTACCAAATTTGGGGCATTACAAACTTGGTATCAGAGCATAAGGTTCAATAGAGTCCTAGGAAATCTGAAAGTCGCATCTATTAGAGTCTTCTACATAGGTGTGCTACATACCACATTTATGTATAGGAGGCTATCAGATGTTTTAGGAATAGTTTCCCCTCTTTCAGTATTCATGTCGTGCCAGCTCCTAAAATAAGAAACAGAAATCAGTCAGCCCCCTAACTCGAAGATCCTTTGGAAGATCATTTTTCTCATGCGGATTTCAGGGCCGTATTCACTACTCTTGCTCAATTAGTTGCCGCTCAAAATGAAAGACTAGCAGTCATTCTGGCCAACCCAGTGGCCAACTCAGTCGCAGGTAGGATTCAGGACTTTACCCGAATAAATCCTTCATCCTTCCTCGGGTCTAAGGTAGATGAGGACCCTCAAGAATTCATTGATCAGGTTTAGAAGGTGACAGACATCATGGGGGTGACTACTGTTGAGAATGCTGAGCTAGCTGTATATCAGTTGTAGGATGTGGTTTATACTTGGTTCAAATAGTGAAAGCCAGAGAGGTCAGATGATAAAGGTCCTATAAAGTGGGAGGAGTTTGTCGCTGCATTCTTAGATGGGTTCTTTCCCCAAGAGCTTAGAGAGGCTAAGGTGCTAGAATTCATCAACCTTAGGTAGGGTAATATGATGGTGAAAGATTATTTTCTTAAGTTTACTCAATTAGCCAGATATGCCCTTTATGTGGTTGAAGATAGCAGAGCCAAGATGAGTAAGTTTGCTTCAGGGATAAATAATAGCATGGTAAATAAGTGCACATTTGCCATACTAAATAATGACATAACTTTAGCCAGGCTTATGACTCATGCTCAGCAGATAGAGGAGCAGAAGATTAAGTAAAGGGAGAAGCAAAATAAGAAAACAAAGATAGGTAGTTTCAACTTTGCTATGCCTAAATCAAAAAAAGTAAATCGTTCCTAGTTTCATCCTAAGTCATCAATTCCAGCTCCTTTTACAACCAGTGCTCCAGTTCCTAAGTTTAGAAAGGGTAACAAAGATAGAGCGCCAGGTTGTAAGTCCTAGGGCAGTGTTAGCAGTGCTCATACTTATCCTCTTTGCCAGACTTGTGGCAAGCACCATCAGGGTATTTATAGAGCTGGCAGAGGTATTTTTTCAAATATGGAAAGCCAGGCCCCTAAGTCAGAGACTGTCCTCATCTAGGTCCTCAGGGTTAATAGAATCGCTCCTCAGCTTAGTCCGATCACCCAAATCAGTAGGGTACCACCACCAGTGCTACTAGTGGGTAATGCTAAAATTATCTCTATGCTCTTCAGTCCCAACAGGATCAAGAAAATTCTTCTAATGTAGTTACTGTTACGTTACTGATCTTTCATGTGTATATTTACGCTTTGCTAGATCCAGGAGCTTCTTTGTATTTTGTTACTCCCTATATAGCAGGCAATTTTGAAATCAGTCCCAAAATCCTAACAGAGCCCTTTTTAGTCTCTACCCCAGTGGGTGAAACCATCATAGCACGATGGGTATACAGGAACTGCCCGATTAAGATATTTCAGAAATTCACTTTAGCAGACTTAGTCAAATTAGAGATGACTAATTTTGATATCATTCTCGACATAGATTGGCTTCATTCCTGCTATGCCACAGTCGACTGCAAAAACATAATAGTCCAGTTTTAGTTCCCAAATAAACCCGTCCTTGTGTGGAAGGGTACTGTATCCGCTTTTAGGGATCAGCTTGTTTCCTACCTTTAGGCAAGGAAAATGATATCTAAAGGATGTATCTATTATCTTGTTTGAGTTAAGGACAGTAGTTCCAAAACTCCCAGCCTTGAATCAGTTCCAGTTGTAGGTGAATATTTAGATGTCTTTCCCAAAGTTCTTCCAGGAATTCCTCTTAAAAGGGAAATAGACTTTGGTATTGATCTTTTTCTGGATACTTAGCCTATCTCTATTTTTCCATATAGAATGGCACCAGCAAAACTCAAAGAACTAAAAGAGCAATTGAAAGATCTCTTAGATAAGGGATTCATCAAGCCCAGTATTTCCCCGTGGGGCACTCCAGTATTATTCGTGCGCAAGAAAGATGGTTCTCTTAGAATGTGTATTGACTACCATCAACTTAATCAGGTCACGGTCAAGAACAAGTATCCTCATCCCAGAATCAATGACTTGTTTGACAAACTTCAGGGTGGCTGTTATTTCTCTAAGATAGACCTCAGGTCTGGCTATCATCAGCTCAGAGTTAGAGAATGTGAGATTCCAAAAATAGCTTTTCATCCTCAGTATGGTCACTTTAAATTCCTAGTCATATCATTTGGTCTTACCAATGCCCCATCCGTTTTCATGGACTTGATGAACCGTGTGTTCAAGCAATACTTGAATATGTTTGACATAGTCTTTATAGATGATATTCTATTATATTTCTGCAGTGAGCATGATCATGCAGACCATCTTAGAATAGTACTTCAACTCTCAGCGATCATCATCTATTTGCCAAATTCAGTAAGTGAAAATTTTGGCTGAGGTCAGTAGCATTCCTTGGTCACATCATTTTTGGTGATGACATTAGAGTGGATCCTTAAAAGACCAAAGCAGTAAGAAACTGGCCTCGTCCTGTCTCTCCATCAGATAGGAGTTTCTTGGGTTTGGCTTGCTATTACAGATGGTTTATTGAGGTATTTTCTTCTATTACATCCCCCATGTCTAGATTGACTCAGAAGAAAGTCAAGTTTCAGTGGTCAGATCCTTGCAAGAAGAGTTTTTAGGAGTTGAAGACTCGACTCACTTCAGCTCCAGCCTTAGCTCTCCCAGATGGTTCAGAGGGGTTCGTAGTGTATTGTGATGTATCCAGAGTAGGTTTGGGTTGTGTCCTCATGTAGCATGGTAAGGTCATAGTCTATGCCTCCAGACAGCTTAAACCCCATGAGAGGAATTATCCTACTTATGATCTTGAGTTAGCAGCCATAATATTTGCCTTGAAGATTTGGAGGCATTATCTATACGGTGTTCTTGTAGATGTCTTCACAGATCATAAGAGTCTTCAGTATGTTTTTTCTTAGAAAGATCTTAATCTTCATCAGAGAAGGTGGTTAGAACTCTTGAAAGATTATGACACAAGTGTTCTCTATCAGCCGGGCAAGGCCAATATAGTAGCCGAGTAGACTATCCATGGGTAGTGTTTCTCATGTTGAGGACAATAAGAAGAAGTTATCTCTGGAAGTACATCAGCTTGCCAGACTAGGCTTTCGCTTAATTGATACAGATGAGGATGATATATGGGTTCAGAGTAGTTTAGAATCATCTTTAGTTTTTGAGGTGAAAAAAATCAAGATGAGATCCCAGCCTTGTCAAGTTGAAAGAGTCAGTTTAGGATCAAAAATTAGAGGTTTTCTCCCAAAGGGGAGATGGTGTTTTGCATTGTCAGGGTCATCTCTGTGTTTTAGGTGTAGATGACTTAAGGCAGCAAATTCTTGCAGAAGTGCATGGTGCGCGCTACTCTATTCATCTAGGGGCCACAAATATGTACTGCGACTTGCGGGGAATCTATTGGTAGAGTGGAATGAAGACAAATATTGTAGAGTTTGTGGCTAAGTGCTCTATATGTCAGCAGGTTAAGATAGAGCATCAGAAGCCTAGTGGGTCCATGCAGGATTTCAGTATTCCTACTTGGAAGTGGGAAGTTGTGAACATGGACTTCATGACGGGTTTACCTCAAACTCGTCATCAGCATGATTCAGCCTGGGTCATTGTAGATAGAATGACCAAATCAACTTATTTCCTTGTCATTGTAGATAGAATGACCAAATCAACTCATTTTCTTCCAATTCATACCTCTTATTTAGCCAAGGATTATGCCAAACTCTACATCAAGAAGTTGGTCAGATTGCACGGTATTTCATTGTCCATTATCTTAGACAGAGGTACCTAGTTCACCTCTCATTTCTGGAAAGCATTCCAAAAGGATCTTGGTACCTAAGTTCACCTCAGTACAGCCTTTCATCCTCAGACAGATGGTCAAGCATAAAGGACCATTCAGATGTTCGAAGATATACTAAAGGCGTGTACAATAGATTTCAAGGGAAGTTGGGATGACCACTTACCTTTGATTGATTTTGCATACAACAACAACTATTATTTCAGTATTCAGATGGCTCCATTCGAAGATCTCTATGGTAGGAGATATAGATCTCCAATCGGTTGGTTCGAAGTTAGTAAGGCCTCAGTTATAGGTCCTGACTTAGTATTCGATGCCTTATAAAACGTTCAGTTGATTAGAGAAAGACTCTGGGTCAAAGCTGACAAAAGCCTTATGCAGATGTTCTTATAAAAGATCTCAAGTTTGAGATTGGTGATTATGTCTATCTACAGATCTCTCCCATGAAGGAAGTGTAGCGGTTCGGCAAGAAAGGGAAACTCATTCCCCGATATGTCGGTCCCTTCAAGATTCTCAGTTGATTTGGTAAAGTAGCTTATGAGCTTGAATTACCTTCAGATCTAGCCTCAGTTCATCTAGTCTTTCATGTCTCTTTGATCATGAAGTGCATTGGTGACCCATCAGTTGTAGTCCCTATTCAGAGCATTGATGTTCAGAACACTCTCTCTTATGAAAAGATTCTAGTTGAAATCTTAGACTATCAGACTAGTAGATTGAGGAACAAAGAAGTCCCTCTAGTTAAGGTTCTTTAGCGAAATTAGTCTGTCGAGGGAGCTACTTGGGAAGCAGAGGCAGACATGCATACCAAGTATCCTCACCTTTTCTTCACCAACTAAGATCAAGCTCTAGGTAACAGTTCTTCTTAAGCTTATGAAGTTTCATGTTCGGTGTTCATCACAAACTTGGTATGCAGCTACATACTCATGTTCCCATTAGAAACTTGGTATGAAGTACCATTGCATATTTAGTCATGCACGTATGTATCAGTTCAGTTATGTAATTATGCATCAGACATGTATTATTATTGTGAGAAACTTAGTTCTTCAAAACACTCAGTCATGCATTCATGAATCAGTTACACATGCATTAGATATGCATGTTCGGTATTATATGTTCAACTTGTCAGTTATGTCAGTCATGAGATCATGTTCCATTTTTTCATGTTCAGTATGTACGTTAGTTGTGTTTTCTCCCCTCCCAGTTAGTCTTATTCGAGGACGAATGTTCTCAAGGGGGAGATATTGTAATACCTCATACTTTTTCCTAGCTGATTTAATCTCAAAATATCTAGTATTAGCTTTTAAATTGAATGATAGTTATTCCATGAGGAATTTTCAAGATTTTCACTTTTTTCATGTGGGAAATTCAATAAGCTTTCCATCGATATAAGATTCACCTAAATCCGATAACCGGGTCAGAAGTTACGACTATTTCAAGTTCCCATCGTAAAATAGGGCCATATTAGTTAATGGCGCGCCGTGCCAAAAGAGGAAATGGCATTTGGCAAATTTCAGTAGGAGTCCACAATTATTGAACGTCGCACCAGGGCCCAAATTTTGAATTGTCCTTTTCCAGTGTCTTAGCCCAATTTCCTCCGCGTCACACCAAAGTTCTAGGTCACAAAAGAAAGGGCAACGTGATGGCTTCGATCGCACCATCCCTCAGTTTTCCAATTGTCAAATTCCAGTGACATGGCACGATAACGCTGTGTCACGCCAGGGGTTTAGTTTTTGAAATTAAATAACTCATCCAGGGTTAAAAGAGTCAACTTCCCACCCCTATTTAAGCCCTTTAACACGTGATTTAGCCACTTTTCACCCAAAATACACTCTCTTCTCTCAAAAAACTCTCAAGAATAAGCTAGGGTTTTTATAGAAGATCCAATTCTAAGAAAGTTTGTCCGCCAACATTAGGAAATCAAGAACTAAGGTATGCGTAGTGTTCATTCATGGACTCTTTTCGTCCATGAAGCCCAAGAATCTATTTTCTAAGTTAAAGTTTATGGATTTCTTTATGAATTTCATGTTGGGTTTGTTTTGTTTATGATGAGAAGGATAAATTGAATTCAAATACATGTTGGGTGATCAATTTTATGTGTAATTAATTTGTATAGATGTATATTCATGTGAACCTATGAAAAAACCCTAGATGATGAAATTAGAGATAAATCAGGATGATTAAATTGTTGTATAATGTTGTCTACATGTGATATGCCTACCATGTGTTTGATTAAATGCCTAGATGAAGGAACAATGCCCAACTAGTATGATATTATGAAATCCCCATGTATGTACAAGTTATGCCTATCACATGTTTTGATGAAATGCTTCTATAAATGTATTATGGATTATGATGTTAGTTATATGTTCAAGTATGTTATGATTGGTCAGTTTTCCTTCCATCGAGTCCTGGGGGTACTTGTACCTAAAATATTAGTTGTGTGCCTAGATTCATGTCATGTTTTCATGATACTCTCAGTGAAGCTATGAATCCTTAGACTTTAGACAGTCTTATGACTGAGGAAATCTCCATGATCTCATGAACTTAGCCAGTTGTCAGATATCAGTAATATTTTGTCAATCAACGGAATTCAATAACTCAGTCGACGTTTAGTTCGGTAAATTATGTTCACTGTCTATTCAGATGGGATTAGAAATTATCACCGAGTAAACCCAAGGATGGGAACTCACCTGTTATATGAGGGTGTGATTCTTAGAAGAAATCCTTGTGTTCCAGAACTATGTAGCCAGCATAGGTTGAGATATCATAGCCTACTATATGAGGGTAAATGAGGTGGCTTAACCTGTTATAGAAGGGTTCCCACCGTTCTCACTAGAGCTACCTATTATATGAGGGTTACTCACATACTGTCCTTACCAGTGGCGCGGTATTGAAACCATTCCAATCAGGGCACAGATTGGACCCCATTTTAGCTATTATATCGTATATGGGGCATGTCGGTTAGATGACTACCTCCCATAATCTCAATAAAAGAACTTAGATAGTTCTTCAGAATTCAAAACTATCAAATACAGTCAACTCAAACAAAGTACGAAACTCAGATAGTTCCATCAGATTCAGGACTATCAGATATAGTCACTTATGTTATCAGTTATATTTAGATTCAGTAATCATGTTATCACAGTATTAGTGTCAGTTGTTATGTCCCATGCATATATTCTCACGCTCATGATAGTTAGTCAGTTATTATTATTGTTCATGCATATGAACCCCATGTATTCAGCCTACCTCACATGCATACCATTATATTCAAAGTACTGACACATTTGCACTATGGTGTCTTTTACCATAGGCTCAGAGACACGAGCTCCAGATCAGCAGTAGATTCCAATTTTATTAGTCGGAGTTATAAGTGAGTCCCCATCATTCGAGGACATGATTATTTCCTATTATCTTATTAATTAGTTGATTAATTGGAGTTAGTTAGGGACATATCCCATCAGCTTCTTACTCAGACAGTTCAGTCAGTTAGAGGTTTTCTAGACTAACATATTTTAGACTTCAGTATGTTCAGTTTTGTTTTGCGTATTATATTACCCCACACAAATGTTATATCATTTAGACCATGTTCAGTATTGAACCTTATGGCCTTTCAGTTCATGTTTCCGCATTATAAAGTATTTTATGCAGTATACAGGTACAGATATCATCATGGGTCAGCTTATGGTCCTTCAGAGTTATGAGCATTGTGTAGCATTCTGGGTACCAGATTCAGGGTGTTATAGAGAAATTCAATAAGTTTTCCATCGATATGAAATTCGCCCAAATCCGATACCTGGGCAAAAAGTTGGAGCCTTTTTAATGAGACAATGTATCACCTGAGCCATCAGCATATTGTGGAGCTAGCTTAAACGGCAATTGCCAATTTCCAGTGTTGTTCCGTGAGAGTGGCGCATCACGCCAAAGTCCCAGTTCACAATTATCCTTTTCCAGTGTTCCAACGTGGTACCACCGCATTGCAGTAAGATTCCAGGTCGTGTCCAAGGTGGCAACGTGATTGTACCACATCGCGCCACTATGCAATTTTTCAGTTGTCACTTTTTAGAGACACGGCGTGATAGCACCGCATCGCGCCAGGGGTCCAGATCAGGAAATTTTCACAAAAATTAGAGGACGCATCCAGGGTTAAATGGGTTTTTTTTCATGATTTTATTCCACCCAGATGTGGGATTTAATCCCTAAAAACATCCTTAGCTACTTATTATTCACTTTTTCCCAATATCAAGAACGTTCTCTCTCAAGAAAACAAAACCCTAGCCCTTGAGAATCAAGATCAATCTTAAGAAATCCATCCAAGAACTCCAAGAACCTTCAAGGTTTCCTTTCTCAGGTTTGCATAGTGTTCATTCATGGATTTCTTTCATCCATGAAGCCCAAGAATCAAGTTTTAAACTATGAATTATGATAATCATGCTATGTGTTGATTATGTTCATATGGTTGTTGTTGTTATATAATTCCCTAGTTGGAATCTTTATATGTTCTAATGAAAATATATTGGCATGTGAGTTGGAAACCATAAATTTTAGTTGGTTATGATATGATAATTTGATGATTATGTCATTCCCTAAGTCATGCACCTTAAGTGTTTGACAAAATGCCTAAGAGACTAGAAATTATGTAATTTGACTCAATTATGACTTAAGTGAAGGATTCATGTTTTACCCTTATGTTCAAATGACTCTCATGCTATTGATGTGTAATGTAGATATTTTTTGGAATGATCATGATGTTAGAGTATGAAATTATGACATTGATTATATGCATTCCTACCATGTACAAGATTATGATAACCATGTACTTCATGAAATCCCTAACTTATAGTATGATGGATTGTTGATGTTGGTCATGTATTCAAGAATATCATGCCTTCTCAGTTTTATTCTATTGAATCCTGGGGGTATTTGTACCTAATAATTTAGCTGTGTGCCTAGAGCCAGTGTCATGTTTTCATAATATCCTCAGTCAAGCCATGTTCAGTAGAATTTAGTCAGTCATGTGACTCAGGAAAACTCAGTAAACTCAGTAATCCCAGTAATCTCAGAAAGCTCAGTACTTCAGTAATCTTAGTAGTATTTCGTTAGTCAGCGGAACATAATGAACTCAGTCCAGTTTAGTTTAGTTAATCATGTTTAGTGTCTATTCAGATGAGGGTAGAATTTAGCACCGAGTGAACCCAAGGATGAGGACACACACTGACAATTGAGGGTGTGATCCTTAGAAACAATCCTTGCATTCCAGAACTATATATCTAGCATAGGTTGAGACATCAACACTGACAGATGGAGCTTGATGAGGTGGATTAACACTGTCAAATGAGGGTCCCAACATTCTCTTTTGGGAACACTGTCAGATGAGGGACACCCACAGCTTGTATTTACCAATGGTGTGGTATTGACTCCCTTCTAATTAGGGTTATAGATTAGACCCAAACCTAGATATATTTATTTATTTTGGAAATGTCGATCCACAGTTACAGACTCAGTCTCAGTAATAAAACTCAGACAATTCTTTAAAATTTTAGGACTATCAGATACAATCAACTCAGAATTGTATGGAACTCAGTTAGTTCAATCAAAACCTAGACTATCAGATATAGTTGCTCAGTATTAGTTATATCAGTTATCAGTGACTCATGTTATCATTAATCAGACTCAGTATTCAGTACCATCACAAATTCAGTCACAGTCACTTATTCATGCATGTATTCTCACATTCATGTTATACAGTCAGTTAGCATTGTTCATGTATTTGAACCCTTTGTATTTAGCCTACCTCACATGCATACTAGTACATTCAATCATACTGATGCATTTGAGCTATGGTGTTTTATTCTATACCATAGGTTCAGAAGTACGAGCTCCAGAGCATCAGTAGTATTCTAGTTTTAGCAGTCAGAGTTAGTAGTGAGTCCTCATCCTTCAAGGACATGATCATTACTTTATTTCTTCATTACTTAGTTTATTTCAGTAGTTGGAGTTAGTTGGGGACATATCCCATCAACTCCTTATTCAGAAGTTTAGAGGCTTTTAGACTACAGTATTTTTAGACTAGATGTTTTTAGATATTGTTTCTGTTTTGGTATTGTCGTACCACATTATTCATGTATGGTTTTATCATATGTTTATCATTTTTGAACCTTATGGCATGTTTAAGCCTATTATTTTTGCATTTATACAGTATATTATGCAGTGTTCAGGTACAAATATCAGTCATGGGTTAGCTTGTGGTCCTTTGGGGTCATGAGCACTGTGTAGAGTTCTGAGTATCAGATTCAGGGCATTATCATTTTTTATAACGCTCAGCTTACACGTCAATTTAGTGCAAGGCAGTTTTCATCAATATATTTACCCAACTTTAGAGTCGAAGTTGAATCTACGAAGAACAATGTGAGTGGTGATTAAACTAAGTTAAAACTATAGCTACAAGTTAAATTCAAACAAATGATACGAAAAGATAAAATGGAGGTTTTTAATGATTGAACAAAAGTTATTAACACTTCAATTTGCCTTAGAACTCAAAGCCTAAACTGTAATATTTAAAATCAATGATATAGAGAAACTAGAGTTGTGATCACTATAATTAGTAATCCTCCATTGAATAATAGTTGTAGTATTGGATTCTCATGACTTATAGGAAATACCAAATTATCAGTATCGATAGTTCACCTAAGTGTTTCTCAATCTACCTAGATGTTGAGTTCCTTAATTCTCTCGAACTTAGGAACCTTCTATTCACACTGATTTTATTTTAAGTTGATTAATCTTGTTACAGAATTAATCATTAGATGGGAAGTTAACCTTCCCAAATCCTCATTGATAATTCACTACCTTTAGTTTATTTCTCAGTTTGAGCAAATCAACATAAGGTGAGATCTATTATTTGAAACCAACAATAAAAAATAATTAATACAAAAGAATTATCAAGATGTTCCCACAATCACTCGAACGCTAACCAACTATTAAGACAATACAGGAGTAATCATAGATCCCACAACCCCAGTTGTGGATTTTAGTTCCACATGATATAGAAAGAGATAGCAATAATTGTATTCATTATTCAAAGAAATTAAACTTATGAAAGATGGAGTTTGAGGTTCGTTCTCTTCCAAATTCAAGAAGAAGTTCCCACAACCCAATCACAGAGTTGAAAATTGAATTCTAAGTTAAGAGGCCCAAAAAGAGGTGACTTTGACTTTGGAATAAGTTGCAGATACTGAATGAAACCCTAAAATCCACTATTTATATCTGTACTTTAAGAAAAAATCGAAATTAAAAATTAAGCTTTTTCTTCTTTAGCTGACGACATATCTGATAGCTCATCACAAAGTTGATAACTTATCAGAGAATGTCGTCAGACCTTCTTCAGTGTGATGCCAAATTTGATGGCTTATCAGGAATCTAACGACTTATCAAGAAATGTCGTCAGAACTACTTCAATTTTCTTATGTTCTACTTCAGTGTGATGACATGTCTGACAGCTTGTCAGAGATCTGATAACTTATCAGACATGCCATCAGACATGTCCCCATTTTCTTGTTCTCTACCTCAATGTGATGACATATCTGACGGCTTATCAGAGATCTGATAGCTTATCAGTCCATGTTGTCAAGTAAAGTTTTCAAAACTCAATTATTTTCACGAAAAAGCATCCTTCTTGATGTAGCTCTAATATATTTCCATGCATCCTGACTTTCCTACAAAATCACATGAAATATGATCAAAAACAATAGTAGCTACTTAAGAACTTACAATTATTTTAAGTTAAAAGTCTTAAATGTGCTAACAGAAGGCTAGCACATCAACAGATATCAGTCATGGGTTAGCTTATGGTCCTTTGGGGTCATGAGCACCGTGTAGCATTCTAGGTACCTGATTCGGGGTGTTACAATTAATGTGCCTAGTGATATACAAAATAATGTTTCTATATCTATATTTGTCAACTCTCATGTTGTGCCTTCTTTTGATGTCATTTCTAATGATCATGAAAATGAACTTAAAAGGAGTAAAAAACGTAGCATTGAGACTAGTTTTGATCCAAATTTTATCACCATATTCTGGATTGAGAGTTTTAATATTGATTCTTTAAATGATGAATTAATGTTTATCTACTTAATAGAAGATGACCCTAAGTCTTATGATGAAGTAGTGGGGCCAATAGATGTAATGTTTTGGAAAGAGGTCATTAAAAGTGAATAGGACTCTATAATCTCTAATTATACTTGAAAGTTGTATGATTTTTCTAAATATTGTAAATTCATAAGTAGCAAGTGGATATTTAAGAAGAAATTGAGGCTTAATGATATAACTGATAAATATAAGACTACACTTGTATTTAGGGATTTTAACCAAAAGAAAAACGTTGATTACTTTGATACTTATTCTCCTATGACTAAAATAACAACCATTAGGACTCTTACTACCCTAGTTGTTACTCATAATTTAGTCGTACACTAAATGAATGTTAAAATAGCATTATTTTTAAATGGTGATTTAGATGAAGATACCTATAAGACTCAACTTGAAGGTTTTATGGTTCCTGGACAAAAAGATAAAGTATGTAAATTAAGAAAGTTCTTATATTGACTAAAATAGGCACCTAAGATATGGTATGAGAAGTTTAATCTTACATTAGTGGATAATAGTTTTTACTGTTAATTTATCTGATATTTGTGTTTCCACCAAAATTGTGGGATCAGATTGTGTGATTACATGTGGATGACATGTTAATCTTCGGCCCAAATATGAATGTTGTAAATTAGACTAAAAGTTTTTTGTTTTCTAAATCTCAAATAAAAGGCCTTGGAAAAGCTGATGTGATTTTAGGGATTAAAATCAAAAGAACTATTAATGATTTTTGTTTTTGTCAATCTTATCATATTGAAAAAATATTGAAAAGGATTTAATTATTATGATGTAGTTTCAGTGAGAACTCCTTATGATCCTAGCATACACTTGAAAAAGAATAAAGATTCTAGTATTTCATAAATTTAATATGCTAAAATAATTAAAAGTCTTATTTTTCTCATAAACTATACTTGGTCTGATATAACTTATGTTGTTAGAAGATTTAGTAGATACTCATAATCCTAGTGAACATTGAATTTCTATTCATCACTTGTTAAGGTATTTGAGAGGTACTTCAAATTGGTGTTTGCATTTTAATAAATTTTCTGCATTTTAGAAGTTTTTCGTAATACAAACTGGGTAACTAATAACAATGAAGTTAGCTCTACTAGTGACTATATGTTTAATGGGTGCATGTGCTATTTCATGAAAGTTTTGTAAACAGATTTTCAATAACTCGTCTACCATGAAATGTCAATTCATTTCTATTGAGTTGGCAAGGAAAGAATCTAAGTGACTGAGAAATCTTTTGATATATGTGTCGCTATGGGAAAGACAAGTTTCACTGATTTTTTTATATTGTGACTCACAGGTGACAATTGAGAATGCTAAAAATAGTGGTATAATGAAAAAAAGACACATTTTCATCAAATATGGTGTAGTTAAACAGTTACTGAAATCTAATGTCATTTCCCTAAAATATGTATGGTCCCAAAGAAATTTGGCGGATCCTACGACCAAAGGCATGACAAGAAAATTGTCCTTGAATCATCCAGGAGGTTTAAAAAAGTCCATGGATTGAGGCATCATGATGGATACCCAATTATAGTTAAATGAAGCCATATAAGCCTTCAATACATACTACAAATCCTATATGTACGATATGAGGTAGTGTTTTATAAGGTTGAGATTATTTTTCTCTTAATAATCCATATCCTTAACGTGATCTATTGAGATACACTTGATAGATTCACCTACATGAGTGTAAAGGGTTGGTCTCCTTTTATGAAAGACTTGAATCGTCTTTCTAGAGCACTCATGAGACCTAAGATTTGTGTGCATGACCATAAAAGTACTTTATAATATCATGGAGGTTACTTAAAATCAAAGATATGGTATGTTTTGTGGGGGTTCAATTTATATCTGTTCATTTCAAGAATACTTAACTTTGTGGATATTACTTATTTCCTCATTTCACTACATGTTAACTCAAATCAAAAGATATTAATACTAAAGTGCATGTTTCTTTCTTTTGCCCATAGTTTATTCAACTTTTTTTCCTTGCCTTAGTGGGGACTGTGGAATTAATTCTACATCAATGCATTTAGTGTAATGCAAAGAATAAAAAATTTCTACGTTACAAAAGAGATGAATATGTCTATTCTAACTATCTATTCAAATAAGAAGTTTGTAACATGTAGATTGATACGGGACAAATAGCCATCATATCTTTTGATGACATCTTTGGAGTCCAACACATAGAGCCTCAAGACTTGGTTACCTCGAGGATACGAGAACATCCATGGAGGACCCGTTTTGAGCCTACCATTGAGCGTACCATACATCAAGGCCGAGAGTGGAAGATTGCTTGGAGCATTGAAGATGTGAGAACTCACGGCTTTGGATCCTTAATGGCTCATGATTTTAGATTCATCTTCATTGAGGACATTTTGGTCACGTCACTTTGCCCAAAATGCACTCCATGGCTGCCCCTATCATTAAAGGTAGTTTAGTCATTTTGTCTCCTTTCGTAATACACTATAAATAGGACATTTTAGGTCTTCCCTTATTAGTTGTTTAATGATGAAAATATAAGACATTAACAATCCTCTCTCTTGAGAGTAGAACACCTTAGTTTAGTCTTAGTTAGAGTTTGGATTAGCCATGTAGTTTAGGGCTTGGAAAAGTCAATATTGTTCTTTGCTTAAAAATGGTGGATCTTGAGGTGAGTTGATTCCCTTGGTGGTCACCGTAAGAGTGTCTTGTTGTTGTTACATTCATTAAGGTTTTTTGAGTTTAATATACTCTTTAGTTACTAATCTTTGTAATAGTCTATGTCTCACTATCTATCTTTACCTTTTTTGCAATTATGTTAGTGTTTGTATCTTGTAATTGTTTGTTCTTGTTGAATCTGAATCTTGTGTTCAATGTGTTCATCTTGTTCTTGTTGTATTATTGCTTTTTTGGTGTTAAAACACCTTGTAAACTCATGATACTTTTGTTGTTGTTGTTGGCCGAAACTAGCACTCAGAGGGGTCCTCGGGTTGCTCTCAATTTGTGGACTATTTTGTGTACTTTTTGCGCCTTCTGTGGTCATTTTTGTATCATTTGGTATCAGAGTGTGGCTTGATCTTGTTCCCACAAGATCAAACTTAGGCTCATAAACTTGAAAATGAAAAAAAAGGTGTTAGAAAAATAAAAATTCAAAAAGAAGCAAATTTGTCCATTTTTATGTCTTGGCCGAAATTGTGTTGTTGTAGTTTTCTTGGCCGAGTTTGAGTCTAGATATAGGTTTATTTGTACTTGTTTTGTTGTTTCTTGTGTTAGATTTTTTCTTCACTAACACCTTTGAGTCAAGATCTAAGTTGAGCTTGAACGATACTTATTGGTATTGTTGTTGCGATTCCAAACTTGAACATTGTTGGTGCATTTTGGTGGTGTTGTTGTGGAATGAAATTTGAAGGTGTGGTTTGAACTCGTGTTGTTGGTATTTTGTTGTGGGTTTTAAGTTTGAAAAAGGTGTTGTTGGTTCTTGGAGATCAACGTGAGACTTGGTATTGAAACTTCTATTGAATGTTCTTGTTGTTCTAGACCAATATTCATGTATAGTTGCAAGAAGACTCTTTAATAGTGTTGTTTGATCCAAACCCAAGTAGTGGGAAGAGAATCCCTTGTGTTTGTCTTGAAACTAGTCCCCAAAAATCTACCAAAAGGGAAGGGAGACAAAATATGTACCAAAAAGACTAGTTACCAAAAGAAAGAAGGACCACTTTCCTAGGTGTCCAAAAGAGGAAAAGTCCACCAACACCTCAAAAAGGTGTCTTGCCTAAAAGGTGTAAGACAAGTCAAACCTTTTTGAAATATGAAAAAGGCTCCAATCTTGTTGTTGTCTTCTCCAAGGGTGGGTAAACCACTTCAAGAACCAAAATTCAAATTAAAATTTCAAAGTTGGGAAAAATAAGAACCTTTCAAAAACCGCAACGAGTCCTAGACCGCCACATCACCAAATTCTATACAATACCAAAACTTTTGGCTCAAAATCATGGATTCTTAGTTTCTTGTTTTTGATTCTTAATTTTATTTTGTTGATTCTTATACTAATTAGCAACTAGTAAATACCTACGAAGTTGTAAATTAGTTTTTGAATACGTTTCTTCGTGTTAGCGTTATTTGTGTACTTTTCTTGTTTTTAACTCGTAGTAACTTCTTTGTTTCAAGTTCGTAAGTAAATTTTATTTTTGTGTCTTGAGTCGATCAAACAAGAATCTATTCCATCCGTCAAGTAGAATTGACATCCTATTGACTACCAGAGTATAAGCATCTTTTAATATTTGTTGCTCCAATTGTGAGAAACACAAAGGTGAGTATATACGAGTGTTGGTGAGAAGTTTTTACTACTAATATTATTTGTTTATTGTGTAGGTACAAAGGTGATATAAGGGGAACATGTCTTTGATAGCCAGGGATTATTGTGACTATGACATAGGAAACTATGATTGTAGTTAGGGTTTTTATGGCTACGAAGTTGAGGGAGATTGTGGAGGCTATGAAAATAGCCATGATCAAAACTTGGGTAGATTTGCGAGTTATGATTTTGAGGGAGAAAATGAGGAGAATAAAGTTCCTAGTGCTTATGGTGAACTTGGAGATGATGTAGGACCTCGTGATAAATGTTATGATGATGTTGGGGCATGTGAAGAGTCTTACATTTCTCACTCCGAACCTAGATTTAGTGTTAGGTATAACCCTTTCGTTTGCAAAGCTTATGAGAGCTATGATGAGAGTACACGTGAGTAGTGTGAAAATTCGTATTCTCCACCTTGTGGTACTTCTTATCAATGTCAATATAGTGTGAATGGTTATACTAGCTCTAGTGGAGGTTGTCCAACAAGAAGGAAAGGGTATACTTCTCCAAAATCGAGGGGTACTTGTGTACCTTACAATGTTGATTCGAGAAGGAGTGTACACTCCGAAAAGGTGACTATTAGTGGGATACCGGGCTGCCTCATTGTGTTAAATGATAGGTACTATAGAAACTACATCCTTCCATTCATGGTTGACTACTTGGGGTTGTTTCCTGAGCCTTTACTTGTTCCATACTCCTTGGACGAAATTAAGGTTATCGATCAACTCAAAGTTGTCTTCTACCAATTTGAATACCATGAGGAGGTGTGGTGTGATATTCTTTCATTGACATACGCTCATGTATACTTAGGTGCCAATTGGTTTGCACAACATAGAGTTCTAAATATGCAAAATTGGTCGAATGTTGTAAGAGACTGGTGGGGAAATCACCTTGTAACATATATGTTGCCCGAGCTACAAAGAGAAGTGAAGTTCTTATGAGAGACAAAATATTAAGAGGAGTAATGGTGTGCAAAGAGGTAATCCAAGAGCGGAACGAAGTGAGGGGATTGCCACCAAATCGAGCTAACATTGTTTGTCCTTCTATTCCTAAGGAAATTTGTGTAGGTACCGACATGGCAAGTGAAGGAGAGCAATGCCGAAGGAAAGTTGCTTCCCAAACTTGTGGACACCCTTCATAACTCGAAAAAGGAGAGTCGACTTAAGAACTTCAAGGTAAAATAGCTAACTCTTGTGCATATGAATGATCATTGTGTGGCTAATAACCCATTGAGTGTGAGTAGTAGCTTACTTACTTCTAAGTCTAATGATTCTTTACCTCTTGTTGATCATGTACATATTGTGAGTGTGGATACACTAGTTGATCCTATTGATGACCAAACTGACTCTTCTTGTAAGATCAATTTATGTCCACCTAGTGTTGAAGCTTATATGTTGAACGAAAGTACATCATCTTGTGTAATTGGTGCTGATCAACTTATTTGTGAAAATTGTCCACCACTTGAGTATGTGTGATATGTGATTAATAGAACTTAAGTTAGTGAAGTACTTTGAAATGTTGGTCAGCAAAAGGGGAGTGAACTCGAGAGCAATTCGTGGGGCAATATTGTGCTTTAAATCTCTTTGAAACTTGATATTGATATTTTAAAGAGTGATGAATGTGTTTGTTTTGAATCTGCTCGTGAAATATATCATGCTCTCTTTAGGTATAATTTCTTATTTGAAGATGATATAAACACTCCTAACAAATCTAGTGGTGAAAATGATGGTATAGCTTGCCTTGGAAGTTATAGCCTATATGCTAACCCACTATGGTGTGACAACATTCCTCCTAAAGATGGAAATCTCTTCTTGGAAGATGAGAGTACTCTTAAGGGCAAGGAATGTATGGTCTTGGAAACTATTTCTCCTTCTACTTTGTGTGACTATTGTTGAGAGTATTCATGGTGATGATTGGGAAACTAGTAGTGAGTACACACATAAGGGAACCTTAGTAGAAGTCAACTTGAGTGATATTTTTCTCTACTCTCTATTTTCTTTGGATGATATATATGTTATTGTAGAGAGTATGTAGCTTAGTTTGGGTGGAGACCACGGGAAAGTGAAGTATTGTCTAGACCCGTGTCTATGGCCACTCTTCCCATTTGACCCTGGTGCCAAATGTAGAAATGATGATGTTGGTGCACCCAACTTATTGCTTGGTCTACATGACAAGCAAAGTGCCACTCTTAGTGAATCCCATAACCAAATCCTTCATACATCTTTCATTGAGTTTTTAATATTTCATTCAAAGGATCCTTGGTTATATTGCAAATATGTGCAACCTTGGCATGTTGAGATAATTTGTTGTGCTAACCCTAACCCTCATGCCATGAGGAGTTTGTATTTGTTTGTCCTCTATCCGGTTTTGAAAGGTTTGGATCATTGAAGACGTGAGGACTCACGACTTTGGACCCTTAATGGATCATGGTTTTAGATTCATCTTCATTGAGGACATTTTGGTCACGTCACTTTTCCTAAAATGCACTCCATGGCTGCCCCTATCATTAAAGGTAGTGTAGTCATTTTGTCTCCTTTTGTAATACACTATAAATAGGATATTTTAGGTCTTCTCTTATTAGTTGTTTAGTGATGAAAATATAAGAGATTGAAAATCCTCTCTCTTAAGAGCAGAACACCTTAGTGTAGTCTTAGTTAGAGCTTGGATTAGCCATGTAGTTTAGGGCTTGGAAAAGTCAATATTGTTCTTTGCTTGGAAACGATGGATCTTGAGATGAGTTGATTCCCTTGGAGGTCACCGTAATATTGTGGTGTTGTTGTTACATTCATTAGGGGGTTTTGAGTTTAATATACTCTTTAGTTCCTAATCTTTGTAATAATCTATGTCTCACTATCTATCTTTACCTTTCTTGCAATTGTGTTAGTGTTTGTATCTTGCAATCATTTGTTCTTGTTGAATCCGAATCTTGTGTTCATTGTGTTCATCTTGTTCTTGTTGTATTGTTGCTGTTTTGGTGTTAAAACACCTTGTAAACTCGTGATACTTGCGTTGTTGTTGTTGGCCAAAACTAGCACTCAAAGGGATCCTCGGGTGGCTGTCAATTTGTGGACTGTTTTGTGTACTTTTTGTGCCTTTCGTTGTAATTCTTGTATCATAGATCGATGGTTCTTCAATACCATTACGTATCCTTTTGTCATGACCCACATAATCGAATCGAGAAGGCATTTATTCTAATCCACCTAGATTGGAGAACCACTTACCATTCCTTACCAAACCTATGCGAAAGCCATAAAAAACAATTAAGACTTTTCTTTATTACAATAGGTTTACAAAACTTTTAGAAATAAATAAAAACCTATCCAAGGACCTAGTCTAAGCAGGTACAAGAGTGTTTTAATCAAATGAAGATAAAACAAAATAGGACACAACTTACACCATGAAATAAAAGGAATAGAAGCTGGCGGAGATAATTATCCACTTCAACCTGAAATGCCTACAGATCCTGCAACCAAACCATACCTCAAAAAGGATATAGCAAAAATAGTATCAACATAAACAGCACATACTAGTAAGAATCATTGGTCAATCCAAATTAAATCACATAAGAAATCACATAAATATCCAAAATGAAGCATACAACTCAAGAGTTCTTTAGCCCAAGATTTTTTCGTTAAATAATTATTTTAAAACAATAGCTCATTTATAATATTTATCATGAAAAACTTTTCTTATTAACCGGTTCAGCCTAACCACCAACGGACACTAAGTCATCAAGACAGACCTTGTCCCACAATTACAACTAGGCTCAATAATGTTCTACACCAAGGTTTATTACCCTCGACAATTCATCTATTAAGATCCTTGTGACACGCATCCTTGTTTCACTAGTCCAGTTGTACATTAACATTTTAGAAGTTGGGAATTCATTTTAGGTTTTATGCGGAATAATTAATAAGACATTTCCATTGGACCTTTGCCTACCCCGCTACTGAGTTAACATAGACAACAACTAAAGTCAATATGACCGCTTCTCGTAGGTCTCCAATTCAACATTCGTGGCACAACAATTATATCAATCAAATACAATCAAACAAGTAATAAACAACATAGATCCATGTCACAATTTTCAAGCAACTCGTACCACTAAAGGATCTAATAAAAGTAAGATGAAATACATAATCTTCAATTCGCTCAAGAAACCATCACGCTCAGCAAATACAGGTACACACATGCTAAGGATCTTATGTGAGCACCCACTGGCGATGACCTGCAGCGGACAAGTCCTTGTCCATGTAACAAATCTCAGACATCAAGTGTGCACTGAATCTTATATCAACAAATCCCGTGAATATGTATAAATACTAATATGTATAATAATAATCATAATAATCAATAGAAAATCACAGCAATCACTAACAACCACAAGCTCTATAAATAATTTAGTGACTATGATTATATTAGAACATCAAACACCCTTTTCAGACCTATTTCATTCCTTAACATCATGCATTAAACAAGTAATACTAAGGAACAATTATTATACATACATAACCCAAATTGAATTAAACTACATTGACCATCGCTTACAACTTGCACCAATATCTAGGGTATAATCCACCCCAAACTGTTCAACATAACCTTTGCTACCTTACTAAATTTCCGTTCTTTTGGTTACCATTGTAGATCATTACAAATCCATCAATACTAACCATCCTCAATCAATATACATTATTAGGTTGACTCATTTCCCGGTTACTATGTAGTTACCGAGCATGCAAGGATAAACTATAAGAAGTACACATGATTTCATGGACAAATTCAATATCACAATATAACAACAATTCCTCATCCAATTTAGGGGATTTTCAACTATTTATCCATTCAAACACCATGCCCAAAGGTCTAAGCATACAATCTCCCGTCAATCTACGTCATGCTTATGTTTTCTAATCCAGGTCTAGACTACTCAGTTAAACCTAATTTACTTGGATATCAACCAGCCACTGGTGAATGGCCAAATGTGAATTGCGGCTCCATGCAAGCAAAAATGTATGTGAAATCTCCAAAAATTCCATGGATTTTACCCAATTTATGACAAATCTCCTTTATCCTTGGCTTTAAGTATGGGTGTAAAACGGGCCAGGCCGGGCCACCCAGAACCAGCCCTTCTATTTTAACTGAGTTGAGGGCCGGTTAAGGGCCGGTTTTGGCACTAGACGGGCTGGGCCAGGCCAGGCCCAATAGTAAAAAAATTAAAACCCACCCTAACCTGGCCTACTTAACCCAACCCGATCAAACCTACCAAAATACGATTAAAAACTGGTCAAACCCGTTTAAAAAAATAAAAAAAATCCAATATACACTATATACACTACAATTATATACACTATATACACTCCAATATACAATATATATTTTTTAAAAAATATATAAACAATTACACATATATAAGTACCATTCAATATATAATTATATATGACTATACGTACTACTTTAAATAAAACATATAATATAATAGTATAATATATATATATACACTACAATATATATATATATATATATATATATATATATATTTATATTTATATACTAATTTATAAAACATATACACATTTATACGTTAAATATATACGCTTATAGAAGATATATACACATATATACGCACTATTCAATATTTCTGTACTACTTGTCTACTTTAAATAAAATATATACTACAGTATATATATATATATATATATATATACACACACACACACACATAGTTATATACTAATTTATAAAACATATACACATGTATACATTAAATATATAGTACTTTAGAAGATATATACACATATATATGCACCATTCAATGTATATGTACTGCTTTAAATAAAATATATACTACAATATACATATATATATACAACAATATGTATATATATATAGTTACATACTAATTTATAGAACATATACACTTGTATACGTTAAAGATATACGTCTATAGAAGATATATACACATATATACGCACCATTCAATATATATGTACTACTTTAAATAAAGTATATACTACAATATATATATATATATATATATATATATATATAT
>NC_061121.1:67177881-67283559 GCF_002878395.1 Capsicum annuum
TATATATATATATATATATATATATATATATATATATATATACACACTTACATACTAATTTATAAAACATATACACTTGTATACATTAAATATATACTACTTTAGAAGATATATACACATATATACGCACCATTCAATAAATATGTACTGCTTTATATAAAATATATACAACAATATACATATATATATACAACAATATGTATATATATATATATAGTTACATACTAATTTATAGAACATATACACTTGTATACGTTAAAGATATACGTCTATAGAAGATATATACACATACATACGCACCATTCAATAATATGTACTACTTTAAATAAAGTATATACTACAATATATATATATATATACTACTATATATATATATACTTATATACTAATTTATAAAACATATACACTTGTATACGTTAAAGATATAAGTCTATAGAAGATATAAACACATATATACGCACCATTCAATATATATGTACTACTTTAAATAAAGTATATACAACAATATATATATATATATATATATATATATATATATATATATATATATATATGATAGTTAATTAATAATATATTAAAAGTAAGTTTTTAATTTAAACGAGAAATTCATTTTAAATCATTTTAAATCAATATATAGGTACTACTTTAAGTAAAATATATACTACAATATATATGTATATACTATGTATGTGTGTGTGTATATATATATATATGTAGTTATATACTAATTTATAAAACATATACACTTGTATACGTTAAATATATACGTCTATAGAAGATATATACACATATATACGCACCATTCAATATGTATGTACTACTTTAAATAAAATATATACTACAATATACATATATATGTATTACAATGTATAGATGGTTATATTATACTAATTTATAAAACATATACACTTGCATACGTTAAATATATACATCTATATAAGATATATACACATATATACGCACCAATCAATGTATATGTACTACTTAAAATAAAATATATACTACAATATACATGGATTACAATACATAGATAGCTATATTATACTAATTTATGAAACATATACACTTGTATACGTTAAATATATACATCCATATAAGATATATACACATAAATACGCACCATTCAATATATATGTCATACGTTAAATAAAATATATACTACAATATACATATATATATATATATATATATATACTACAATATGTATATATATATATATATATAGTTATATACTAATTTGTTAAACATATACACTTGTATACGTTAAATATATACGTCTAGAGAAGATATATACACATATATACACAGCATTCAATATATATGTACTACTTTAAATAAAATATATACTACACTATACATATATATATACTACAATATGTATATATATATATATAGTTATATATTAATTTGTAAAACATATACACTTGTATACATTAAATATATACATTTGTAGAAGATATATACACATATATACACACCATTCAATATATATGTACTATTTTAAATAAAATATATACTACAATATACATATATATATATACTACAATATATATATATATATATATAGTAATTTGTAAAATATATACACTTGTATATGTTAAATATATACGTCTATAGAAGATATATTTACATATATACACTTCAATAGAAGATATCCATTTTATAAAATATATACACATGTATATGCTAAATATACACTTCAATAGAAGATATATACACATGTATACGCACCATTCAATGTATATATACTACTACTTATAAAATATACTACATTATATATACATTACAATATATATAGATATACTTATATACTAATTTATAAAACATATACACATGTATACGTTAAATATACACTTCTATAGAAGATATATGCACAAATATACAAAACATATGCTACTTAATATGATAAATTAATAATATTTGGTAGTAAATTAATAATATATTAGAAGTAAGTTTTTAATTTAAAGTAGAAAACTAGAAATTCAATTTAAAATTTTAAATCGTTAAATGAAAAAATATAAAAAGCAAGGACTAAGGAGTGAATGAATTTGGGGAATTTTATTGATTGCAAAATGATCCAAAATTTATAATTTACATGAATGAAAAATCTACAAATTATGCATCATTTTTTCCAACTCATTCATGTTAATATTAACGGGAACTTGCATAGGATAGTCGAAGTCAATGGGGGCAAAACCATGCATTGGACTTGATTCTGCTGAGTTCTCCCGTGAAGTCATAATTTCTTCAAGTTTCAGCTCGTTGCTCGGCTCCGGTTCTATTCCTTGGTTTCTTCTTTCCGCTCTAATCGAATCTCTGAGGCAAACTAGAACATTCATTGCATTGCTTACAAATGAGTGTCAGTTGTCTCCAAGCTGCTGTCGTCCCTGACTAAAGGCGCTCTCTGATGCAACGGTTGACATTAGAACATTCAAGATATGTCTAGCTAATCTTGATCCGTCGTCTGCGATCCTCTGATGCCGTCCAAAGATAATATTTCAGCTCTTCCCGATAAGTTGATGTGTAAGTTCTCTCATCAATGTTGTTCCAACAATTTAAATCATCAAACGAATCAGAAAAAATACTATGTGCCGGCTGTTTAGAAGATGATGGCTCCTCGGTTAAATCATCAAACGAATCAGAAAAAATACTATGTGCCGGCCTTTTAGAAGATGATGGCTCCTCGGGAGGATGAGGAGCGACAGTTGGAGTGATATTTTTAAGTACGGCTAAATCAAATAAATCAGCATAGTGATTATATAATTTTTCTATGTAATCCTTTGCATCAGCCGTAGCCGTCCACAAATCAGGTTTTACTTGTTCAGAATCATGGTTAGTATTTATTTCTAAGTTAGTATAAATAAGAGTACTAAAGTGGCACATATTATTATATTTCATGCGCGGATTTAGCATAGCACCAACCAAGTAAATAGGGAGAATCGGGAAAAAATATTTTTTAAATTTCGTAAACATGGCGCCAACAGCTTCTTTATAACCTTCTTTATTTTTATATTTTTTGAGCAAACCAGAAATATCGGCTATATATGCCAAAATATTACAAACAGTAGGATAATAAGCACCGAAAAATTCAACCGTAGCTACATAAATTTTTTCTAAAAACTTAACAAGATCATTAATTACAACTCAATCAGAATTATGCAGCATGCAATCAGCAGAATCAGCAAATGAACCGCATGTTAGTTAAAAGCTAGTGTAATAGGAATTCTATATTTATAACAAGTTTTTAAAAATTCATACGTAGAATTCCATCTAGTATCAATTTCCTTAGGCATCAAAATCGGTGTAAGTCCATTTTCTTGACATTTAACTTTAAATTCTCTAATTCTCGATCTACGATTATTTCCTTGAATAAAACCAACGGCAAGATGAATTTTTTCAATATAAAGCTCAAAAAACTCAAGACCATCTTTTACAATTAAATTATATATATGACATGCATACTTAATATGAAAAATTTCAGACAAGGGTGGAGATAGCGTAGATTTTAATTTTTTTATAGCAGTCTTGTTGTTAGAAGCATTATCAAACGCAATACATACAATTTTATTTTCGATGCCATAATATCGGCAATTTTAACAATAGAATCAGCAATAAATTGTCCAGTATGTTTACGATCTTTATCATATAAAAAAGCAAGAATACGTTTTTGCGTCACGAAATTACTATCCATCCAATGACAAGTAACAGTTAAATAATCATTTTTATTTACAGCACGACCAAGATCAGAAGTTAGGGACAATCTACATTGAATATTTTTTAGCAATGTTGATAAATAAAAACAATATTGTGAATGAAGTCTAAAAATATCAGATCGACAAGTAGTTCTAGGAATACCGTTAAACATAGGATTATAAATTTTGGTTGTATATAACGAATAAAGGCATCAGAAGAAGGAAAATTAAAAGTCAAACAACCCACAGCTACCATTTTAGCTATTTCTTTCTGGTCCCTCAATTTATTATACTTCTTCGCTACGTGACCGGTTGTTGGGTCCATTCTAGTTTGCGTTGGCCCACCAACATCCCCACCACCTTGTGCAATATTTAACTCTCTTTTGTGATCTTCAGTTATATGTCTCATTAACGTACCCGTACCCCCTTGCTTGCCTCCACTTCTATGCTTATATATTTGTTGACAAATATTGCATTGCACCTCAATATCTGATATACGTTCAAAAAATTGTCATGCAACACTAGTTCTTTTACAAGGTCTTGGGGCACTAGGGGGACGGGGAGGGAGATTAACCGATTCAGGTTTAACTTTAGCATCTCCTACTGCGGGTGTCTCAGCAATATTTTTATTATCTTCGTCTAAATTAACCGCATCTACTTCATTTTCTTCTTCTATACCGTAATTTTTCTGAGCTTCAACATAATCCATATCGTGAGCACTTACACCTATTTCTTCCTCAAAAGGTGAACCAAGCGGTATCGGAGACGAACACACGGGTATATCTACTACTTGAATTACCTCTACCGTTAGCAATTTAAATAATTAATACAATAAATAAAACTTAAACGTAAGAGATTGAACGACAATACCAAATTTTGAAAGTATCTGAAGGTTGCGACTTTAGAAACTTCCGCTCATACTTTGTAAACGAAAAATTAAAAAATTAAAGTGAACACTTTAAGAAATTAAATATATTGAATATTTGAGAATTGAGATTTGAGACAGAATGAGATTTGAGAGAGTGAAAAATTGTGTGAAAAATGATTTAAAGTTGTAGGGTATTTATAGAATTCTTTTCGGGATTAAAAAATATTTTTTAAAGTTAATTTTTTTTTTTTAATAAATGGGCCCAAACTAGCCGTTTGGACCCAAAAACGGCTATATAGCCGTTGGGCTGACGGCTAGTTTGGCCCAAAATCTCAATTTTTTAATTTTTTTTTTAAGAAAAAAAGGTAACCGGGCCAAGCCGGGCCGTTTACCCGACGGGCCTGGACCGGGCTTGGTCTGGACCGGATTAGTCGGGCCCATTTTAAAAAAATAATCGGCCCGGGATCCGAAACCTTAAAGCCTTAGGACTTACTGGGTCGAGTCAGCTAGCCCGGCCCACTTGACACCCTTAGCTTTAAGACTTGGAGGCAACTATAGAGGGATGTTAGGAGCCCTTTCTGTCTTTTTGTTCCAATTAAAATAAAGAAGGAAAATAATAACCATGTTTCAGGGATTTCTGTTCCCATTATGTCGCTATAACGATATGCACGTTGCTATAGCAACGTCACTATAGCAACATCTCTATAGTGGGATGACGTCTGCCTGATCCCAATACCTTTATTTTCAAAAATTTTAATTTGTGTTGCCCCACGCAAATTCGCAAACATATTTTTAATAATTCCTACATTTCATATCTATATCGAGATGTTTTCTAGTAACGAAGGATTAGGTCATTACACCTCTTGCAACCGCTCTTTCAAATCTTATATAAAGGGTATTTTTGGTGAAGATAATAACAAAAAGGAAACAAAGAAAAATATCTTCCTCCTTTCCTCTTCTTCCTTAATTATTTTGGACAATTGATTTAGACAACTTCCAAACTTTCAGCTATGAGTGCACGTGTACTGTGAAATCTGGGGGAGCGAATGGCTACAACGATCTGTATTGGAGTCAAACCGAAATCATTTTCAAGATAATGGTTTGCCACGACATAGTATATGTAACTATTCTCTTACTAACATTAGTTGTAGTTCCATGTCAATGTTGTATTATTTTTTCCCAACAATACTTTTGACCCTTAATTCTAACTACAATTCCTGGATAAAAGTATAAAAGACACGCAATATGTTTATTGATTTGATATAAATATCGAAAGTTAAATTTTCTTTTTAAGTATATTACACATGGACACCATACTTCTCGAAGCAAGTTAAGATGTCCATTTCCCATAGAAGGTATTGAGGTGATGAGACACCATCACCCTTTCTCTGTGTATGACCCTTTTAATTGGTTATACTAAATAATCCGCCATGTGATTAACTAGAAAAATTCCAAAACCAACCACTATATTGTGTGGACATCTCATAATATATAAAAAAGTGCATATGAGATGGATTCCATAATGCAGATATATTTTGTCATATTTGATATTTTCATCCTATTACACTGATTTTATGGTTAAGTGATATATTAAGGTAATAAAATATATTTATGAATCATAATTAGTGTATATAAAAGTTAAAAATTATATATTTATTATTACTTTGTGTAAACATATACAGTGAATTTTTGTGTGTTAAATGCACACCATATTTTTTTTGAAAGGAAGTTTAGATGATCATTTCTCGTTTAGGTATTGAAAAGGTAAGAAAGGTATCGTGTCCCTTTCTCCGAGTCCTACGCTTTTAATTTATTAAAAGAGTAGGTATGAACCTATAATTACATGATAAAGAAATGAATGGTGGGTTTGAAATCGAGAGTGCGTCGTGCGAAAATTTAAAGTTGCAAATTATTTGAGACGATAAATAAGAAAAAAAAAAAAAACATACCAAAATATAATATTATTGATATGATTGGGTCAATTGGCCAACATATTAATAACCTAAATTAAAATATAAAAACTATTTGAAAGAAAATCTCCTCCTAAACAAGACTCTTTAAAGATTACATTGTGGATGCTATTATATTATGATATGAGAAGGAGGTCTTCTATTTATAGAGTTTCAAAATATTTTCTCCAAGAAAGAGGTTTACCAAATACAAAAAAGTTTTATATTTTCTTTTTAGGAAAAGTAAAAGTAATTATGGTATTACTTTTATTTTTCTTTTAAGAAAAGTAAAAACTTAAATTTGGTAAAAAAATCAGGACAGAACTCCTAACAAATCTCCACTTTTTGACTTGATTTTCTTGACATAATTTGATCTACTTTCTATGATTTTCGTTCTTTACATAATCTTCATTACTGTTGCTTGTCATGGTTAAATATAAGGCTTAAAATATTATGGTTAAAAGTGAATTAAAAATAAATATTTTATGTTTATTTTTTAAGCTGCACCAACAGAAATGTTGAAATATGCTTAACACTTCTTCTCCACATATAGTTTGATAAAAGATCTTCATTATCATCAAATTGATTGCAAATTGATTAGAACCGCCTTGAACTTGTCTTTAATCTTATTTCATCAAACAATTAAATTTCTGAAACGTTGGCTCTGATACTACTTGTTGGGTTTGAAATCGAGGATGCGTCATGCGGAAGCTTAAAGTTGCAAACTATTTGAGACAATAAATAAGATGACAAAAAAAATATACTAAAACATATTATTATTGATATGATTTGGACAATTGACCTATATTTTAATAACCTAAATAAGAAAAATATATAAAAACTATTTGAGAGAAAACCCTCCCTAAACAAAACTTTTTAAAGATTACAAGGTCTTCTATTTATAGAGTTCTAAAATCTTTCCTCCAAGAAAAGGTTTATCAAATATGAAAAAGTTTTATATTTTCCTTTTAGGAAGACTAAAAATAATTATGATATTATTTTTCTTTTTTCTTTTTAGAAAAGTAAAATTTAATCTTGATAAGAATATCTGGGCAAAAATTCGAACAATGAAAACAAAGTAACTTAATGATGACAATATTGATAAAAGCTTATCATGCGTAAATATCAAATTAAGTCAATTTTAGTTGTTGAAAAATTAAAGTGAAAAATACATAATATAACCATTATTGTTATAAATGTATTTACATTATAGTGAATGTCTATCAAGATCTAATAAGATCTAGTTGATATTTATGAGGATTTGAAGTATGTGTCTTTTAGTCAGAACTAGGAGTATTTTCCCCTATAAATAGAGAAGTTTTATTCATTGTATTCTCAATTAAGATAATTTCTCATCCCTCAAGAGAAATAACAATTAGTCTCTCTATTCTCTCTACTCTTCTTCTTTATTATTTTATAATCTGTTATCAGCACGAAGTCTCTAACCGATCTCTACTTCAATGAGTTCGACGATAAGCACGGTAATCTTGGTGAGATATCTATATGATGAATCACTTAAGTAAATTGGGAATTGTATTCAATGGGTAATGACAATAATAAGTTTGTAAAGGAATATATAACTTCATATGTATGACCACTTAATGTGATTTGTCGCACAAAATTGGGATGCAAAGGTTCAAGGATGTTCTCATTAAGGGGAGTTGATACACAATGTACTCTTTTTTTGAGGTTTTGTCCCACTGGGTTTTCTTTGTAAGATTTTTAATGAGGCAACCTATATGCGTATTGTTAGAGATGTGTAGTCTTTTTTCTTCACTAGATTTTTTTTCCACTGGATTTTTTTCTAGTAAGGTTTTAACGAGGCACATTATCTATCTAGACATTCAAGGGGAGTGTTATAAATGTATTTACATTATAGTGAATGTCTATCAAGATCTAATAAGATCTAGTTGATATCTATCAGGATTTGAAGTATCTGTCATTTAGTCAGAAACTAGGAGTATTTTCTCTTATAAATAGACGGGTTTTATTCATTGTATTCTCAATCAAGATGATTTTTTATCCCTCCATAGAAATAACAATTACTCTCTCTATTCTCCCTACTATTCTTCTTTATTGTTTCACAATAATTATTTAGTTATAAAAACATATACTTTCTATTTATTATTTGACATAACCATTGGTAGGTACGTTTACCATCAGCTAGTTCGTCCTTTGTTGATCAACATTAATTGCGCCCCCCCCCCCTTCACCCCCAAGCGCATCCCTGCTTATCAGGCAAACCCAACAGATAATTATACTTAATAATTTAACTTAAATTATTAACTTTTAAAATATACTAATTCATTAGCAAATCAATCGCATAACAGTTGATTCGGATTTTAATTGTATTTATCCTGCACCTAGGGGTGTGCAAAAATCGAACTGACCGATAAACCAAACCGATAAAAATGTTATTGGGTTATTGGTATTAGGTTATTGGGTTAACAGTTTTCTATTGATTTTATAAAAAATTTCATTGGGTAAACGGTTCGATTTTGGTTTTAGCTTATTGGGTTATCGGAAATTTCATTGGGTAAACGGTTCGATTTTGGTTTTAGCTTATTGGGTTATCGGTTAAACCAATAACCCAATAAGGACACACTAAGTTATTGTTTTACTCCTATTTGTGTTATATATATAAATATTCATATTACTAATATATATATATACAAACACACACATACAAACACACTACTTATTCACAATTTAGAGATTCACAAAGTACTAACCTATACAGGGCAACAAAAAAACAATACAAAGCTCGAGTATGGGAAACCTTGAAGCTCCAATAATTAGGATTCATTTTTTTTCGAACTAACATTCAGTTTAAGTTTGAAGATTATTGTAAACCAAAACGCATTGCGTATGATTTTGACAACAACTAAGATTTTATTTTTTTTATTTTTTAGTTGTTACTATTTTTATTTTATGAGTATTTTCTTATTGGCTAAACCAAAATCGAACCGTTAAACACCAAAAACCGATAAATCGAAAACCGATAAGAAAATATCTTATTGGTTGGTTATTGATTTTGCATATATAAAACAAACTAATAACACATAAAATCGAACCGAACCGACCGATGTAGACCCCTACTTGCACTCCCCAAACATTGTCCTTCTCTATGTTCCTTTTCTATTTTCCTTCTTTATATTCTCAAGTATGATATTATATTTTAAACCAATAAATTACTTCCTGTACTCTCAGTGGAACAAGGTGGACTTAAACTAATGCAATAAAATAAAAAGCCAAATTCCCATTTTAGCCCCTCTGTTTTCTAGCCCTTTCAACTTTCATATGTCGGCCAAGAGTTACCAAGCGTTGAGGAGTAAGGATTTACCATAGCAAATCTACAAAATTCACCAAGAAAAGAGAAAACACGCCAATGTGTGTCTTGTTACCCATTTATCGACGCATTCTACTCCTTTTAATCGATATTTAATTTTTAATCTGCATAGAAAATCTTAGTAGCTTAGTTACCTGAACTTTCACTTTGTTGGTGAGGGTTCGATTCCCATATTGTAATCCCCTCCTCTATTCCCGTTCCCCTACCCTCAAGTGCAGAATCCAACTAAGAGTTTTAGCTTTGATTTTTAGAGTTATTCATTGTGTTTGAGCTATTCATGTAATATTAGTTTCAGTGTGTTATAAACTGAATTAGGAGCTAGTCTTCGAGTTGTGGAAAACTCAGAGACTTTGGGAACACTTACCTTGGGAGGTGCGTGTGTAGTTAGGAATTAGGGTTTATAATTCCTAGTTGTTGAGTTATAAGGATTAGAGTTTATAATTCCTAGCTGTTGAGTTATAGGGATTAGAGTTTATAATTCATATTTTGTTGGTTACAAGAGTTTTGTAATCAGTCGTTGTTGAGGTTCAGAGTTTTTTAGTGAAGTTGGGGTTAAATCCTATAGAGGTACAGGTCGTGGTTTTTTACACCTTTTGAGCCGGGTGTTTTCCACGTAAAAATCATTGTGTTCTTTACTTTTTGTATACTGCTTCCTTGAAACACGTCAGTGGAACACGTCAGGCAACATGTTCCATCAATAAGCAAATGTTAGGCAAAAATAAGAAAATTAGTAGGGAACGAATTCTTATCAAGTGGTATCAGAGAGGGTTATCTTGTGAAGGCTAACACCTTAAGATAAGATCCAAGATGAATTCTACACCACCTACTGGATACTACGAAAGACAAGACATCAATAGGCCTTCGTTGTTCAAGGGACAATACTACTTAGGATGGAAAGAAAAGATGAAAGATTTCCTTCAGGCTGTGGACTACAAACTATGGAATATAATTATCGATAGACCTCAATACCCCATGAAGAAGGATGTTGAAAAGAAGAAAGTATTAAAGGACAAGAACGAGTATGATGAGTCTGACTTTAAGATGCTTGGAAAGAATGATAAAGCCAAGTATATTCTTACTTGTGGACTTGGAATAGACGAATACAATAGGATCTCAGGTTGTACCTCTAAAAATTAAATTTGGGATACTCTTGTGGATAGATATGAGAAGAATATGGAGAACTTCAAAAAGAATGAGGGAACCAAGGATAAGTCAGCAGCATTAAAGGCGTCTGACAAAGAAGAATCGGATATGGATGATAAAAAGCTTGTCAAGAACTTTAAAAAACAATTTAAGAAAGACAAGCGTCAAAATAAGAAAAGAACAAGTATAAGGTGTTGTTCCAATGATAAGTCTCAAGGTGGTTGCTTCAAGTGTAAGAAGATAGATCACATGATCAAAGATTGTCCAGTCTGGGAAATAGAACGAAGAAAGGAAATGGCTGAAAAGGAATTGAAAGAAAAAAACAAAAAGAGGGAAGAATATGCAATGGTAGCAGCTTGGGGATTTGACTCAGATGATGATGAAGTTGATGAAGCAGCACTCATGGCTCTTAGAGATTCAGACTTGGAGGAAGAAGATGATGCTTCTAAGGTTAGTATACTTGAACTTAAAGAAAAGTTGCATTTATTTTCTAAAACAAAACTTATTTCATTGATGAGTGCACTAATTGATGACTTTCAAGAATCAACTTCTGATAGGGATGAGCTATTCAACAGCCTTGCAAGCATCAAATTTGATTTTATTGATTTAGAAGCTTGCAAGAACATTGTCGAACAGGAAAACTGCACTCTCAAGAAACAAGTTGAGCAACTTGATTCTTCAAACACTGATCTTAAGTCTGAAGTTCTAAAATTGACACTCTCTGAAAAGGGAAAAAAGGCAATGAGTAAGGATCAAGAAAATGCTGAACTTGAGCTAGTTAGATACAAACAAGAATGTCATGATCTAATTGAAAAAATTAATAAGTTGAGTCAAGAAGTTTCTAAACTAAAACTTGATCTTGAAAGGGCAAATAGGTGGACAAACTCCTCAAGAATTGTTCACAAATTGGGGGAAAGAAATTGCAGTGTAAAGGCAGGATTAGGATTCCACAAAAATTTTGATGTTCCTAAGAATTTATGTTATATTTATGGTAACCTTGGACATCCTACCACTGAATGTCCAGTAGCTGCCAAAAGCAGATCTAGCAGTCTAAATTTGGCAAATAAACTATCTCAGACCAAGAAAAGGATAAGTAAACCTGGTCAGAGAAACAGGTCACGTAACCTGTTGCCTGCATGGGCTAGAAGAAATCTGATTCATCCATTTACTCATAATAAAGGACCCAAGTTTGTCTGGGTGCCTAAATTTAACCCCTAATTTATTTTGCAGGTGAGAGTGAAAGGAGGTAAGAAAAATTTGTACATGGATAAGGCTTGCTCAAGACATAAGAATAGAAAAAAATAAAGTTTCTTTCACTCACCATATTTAAAGGGGGAATGGATCATTTGAAAGATGGCCAGATTTTTAATGCTCGTGTAAAGGGGAATCAAGGGAGGTTTAAAAAATGAAAAAAGAGGATGACTATGAAACTGATGTGCATGCACAGGAACATGTTGTACCACATGGTTCAACTGTTGTATAGACTGAGGGCATATTGACAGGGGGAACAAAAATTTAAGAAATTGATGCATCAATAACACCAACATAAGCTAATGATAATTTTGTTGGTAATTCATAAGAATTGGTGTTGTCACAAGAATATTGAGATATCTCATGGGAATCAATGGATTAAGACTATGGTATTTAAATGAAAGTAATTTCACTCTTGAGGGCTATAAAGATGTTGATTATGTGGATTACTTAATTGACTAAAAATGCACCACTACCACTAAGTAGATAGCATTTGAAAAGAATAGGTTAGACTTGGGGATGATTAAAATTGCATGAACTCCCCTCAATGATTGACTAGAATAACCATTTTTCTTTTTGATCTTATTAGCTAAAAAAGTTATTCTATTCAGTCTTGCACATTTAGTTGTGTGTCCCAATTCCAGATTTTTGACTTTTCTAACCTAATTTTGTATTAGATTATGCAGAAAAATAGGTACAAGCAAGCAATTATAACCACAAAATTTTTCTTATCAGGTATGTTCTACACTAACATAACCATAGGTTGTCCAAGTTGAAACAGTTGAGCACACCTGTTCAATTCCATAAAGTTCATTCTCTCATTGTCTAATGAAGCTAATGAATTGTTGACCAAAGTTTCTTTGATTCTGTCCAAATGGGTGTGCACAAGTGTGTTAATCCTATACCAGAAATTTCCTCTTCTTTCTCAACCAAAATATCAGTTGTGTACCATAGATTGCCAAACTTGATAATCAATCACATGCAACATATGTTTCTGAAAAATGAAAAGGGACATGCTTTCCCTTTTAGTTCCTAATTGGTAATTTTTTTGGGCTTCTCAGTCCTAAATTAGGTTGACTTATAAAAAAAAAGTAGATGTTCTTGAACAGATGAATCATGTTGCTCTACCTGTTTCAATAAGGAGGAATAATACTCTTTTAAAAAAAAAAAGAGGATTTAGCTTACAAAAATCTAAAATAGAAGCTGCATACGACAGTTATAAAGTGTACTAAGAGGTTTGTAAGGAGAGGATCATGACTTTGAATCTTGACCTTGATTGATGGAGGGATGAAAATGCTGAAGATATTCTCCAATTGACACAGTTGATATTACCCCTTCCACCTTCCTCATCAGCTCTTCACTAATTGTATCCTTAGCCATGTCCCATTTTTGTACCGTATTCTTTTTTTATTAATGCTCAGTTATTTTTCTTTGTTCAGTACTAGCTTAGGTTAATGTGGAACATGCTCTGTCAGTTAAATGGAATGGTTATCTTTGCTAAATTGACTCATTTTTGTTCTTTTTAATACATTACTATGTTGATAGAGTCTTTATCTGATTGTTTTGGTGATAGCCCCAGTGGCCATGGATAGCATAATAAATCACTTTGTCTAGTATATTATTGCATTGAAATGATTTTTCGATGATGCCAAAAGGGGGAAGATAATAGGGTTGTGCAATGTTTATAACCCATTGACTAACTTGTTTCATTTTAGTGTTTTATACTTTAGTGCCTACAGGTGAAGATGGTTAAATACACAAGACAAGAGGTTTGTTATCATCAAAAAGGGGGAATTTGTTGGATACTATGTAGTTTTGATGATTGACAAACTGACACATGAATGAAACATGTTACTTGAGTTGGTCCACGCATAGGAAAGCAGATTTTCAGTTTCACCAATAGATGCAGACAAGATTTCTTAAAGACAAGAATGAATAAGCAAGCCTAATTCTGATATACTCAATCTACTGATCATGTGGGGAATATAACAAGTTGAATTTGATTCAAACACTTAATGATAAGGGAAAGCAATTTGAATTGAAAAAGGAGTCCTACGTAAAAAAGTTGTGGTTGAGTAAAATACTTGAAGACAGATTAAAGAAAAAAAGTCCTACTCAATCTAGGAGAGAAAGAGAGGCGGCAGTGAATAAAAAGAGTAAAAGCAATCCAATTCAAAATAGGAGAGGACATCAACTAAAAGGGAGTCCAATTCAAAATAGAAGAGGAAAGCTACTGAATGGAGTCCAATTCGAAATAGGGGAGGAAATCAACTGAAGATTTTCATCAAAGTTGGCAATAAATACAAGGGAAAAGATTCAAAGCAAGACAAGCACTTACAAAGCAGAAAAGTACAATCTACAGATTGAAATCACGAAGTGCTACTCAACACATGAAGAAACACATTGAAGAACCTGGTCCTAAGTGTAGAATCTAGCTAAGAGTTTTAGCTTTGATTTTTAGAGTTATTCATTATGTTTGAGCTATTCATGTAATATTAGTTTCAGTGTGTTATAAACTGAATTAGGAGCTAGTCTTCGAGTTGGGGAAAACTCAGAGTCTTTAGGAACACTTACCTTGGGAGGTGCGTATATAGGTAGGAATTAGAGTTTATAATTCCTAGTTGTTGAGTTATAGGGATTATAGTTTATAATTCCTAGTTGTTGAGTTATAGGGATTAGAGTTTATAATTCCTATTTTTTTGGTTACAAGAGTTTTGTAATCAGTTGTTATTGAGGCTTAGAGTTTTTTAGTGAAGTTGGGGTTAAATCCTGTAGAGGTGCAGGTCGTGGTTTTTTACACCTTTTGAGCCAGGTGTTTTCCACGTAAAAACTATTGTGTTCTTTACTTTCTGTTTACTGCTTCCTTGAAACACGCCAGTGGAACACATCAGGAAACACGTTCCATCGATAAGCAAAAGTTAGGCAAAAATAAGAAAATCAGTCGGGCACGAATTCTTAACAATCACACAGGAAAAGCTAAATTTCTTAATTGCCCTATCCCAGCCAACGCCAATGCTCAAATCAAAGGATCAGCTAGAACAGTATAAAGATAATGCTACAGATACTGTTATGGGGGACTCTGATGGCCAGAATTCAGACGATATAATCCTGACAAGAAAGGACATAGATCGAATACAAAAACCTTGGGCCTATTCAATCATAATCAAATTGACCAAGACAAAAATAAGTCATGAGTATCTAAAGCACAAACTCAAACTGTTGTGGAAACCAAGTGAAGTGGTGATACTAATTGACTTAGGGAGTAACTACTTCATTGTTAAATTCATGAAGGAAGAGAATATGATTATTGTGCTCCAAAAGGGACCATGGTTCATTAACGGGGCTTTCTTATCTGTTCGAAAATGACATCCAAACTTTATAGCCTCCACAGCTATTGAGAGTTACTCCGTCATTTGGATATGTCTGCCAGAACTTCCGACGGAATACTATGACCATGCAATATTATCAAAAATAGGTAGCAGGCTTGGTAAACTGGTCAAAACTGATATCTGCACATCCACAACATTACGAGGTAGATATGCTCGTATGTGTGTGGAAGTACAATTAGGAATTCCAGTTAGAACACACATCTTCATAGGCCAACTGAAGCAAAAGATAGAGTATAAGGGAGATGACAACCTATGTACAAACTGCGGAATGTTAGGTCATACCATTGCTGCATGCTCTACGTTGCCAAAAGCCACAACAGTAAATACTATAACAAACAAAATGGAATGCACAACATTACAAGATCATAATTCCACGAAGGACCAAGAATGGCAAGTTGTCACTTTTAACAACAACTATCCAAGCGTGAGGCAAAAAATGACAAGCAAGTAATAGATAAAGGTAAGCCCTTTTCGTACAATAAAGATATTATAGCAGCCCCTGAAGCTCCTAAAGAGGGCATTATCGTTAAAATTTTCAATGCGGACACCGTTAAGTACCTAGACCAACAAGTTTACAAATACGCGGCTAAAAACAAATATCATCCATTAACACAAAATTCTCCTAAAAAAGATATTACAGTTTCCAACTCTTTTGACTTACTGGAAAATGAGGCGGCGATGGATACTGTTCCTATGATAGCTGCAGGTAAAACTGTTCAGGATGATTTTCCAAAAATACCCCTAGGGCAATAATCATTAGGTACAATTCTTGACCCCACATACAGCTCATTAATTATGGTGATCCCTACAAAAATCTTAGGGGCCACTGAACAGCCACCTAAGATTTCTTCATCCGCACTGCCCAATGATAGCCAAACACCTCAACATCCTTCACACGTGTGTTACAATACAGCCACAAGCTCAATATACCAAAATAACACTTTTAGTGTAGCACCATATACTAAAGATTCTAAGAATAGTAACTAAATCCCCAGTAATACCTTGTTAGATTTGGACGAGGGTCCCATTAAATATCCTCTCAAATTACTTTCCTCTATCCAAGGGATGTCTAAATCTAATATAAATACTATATCAGCCACTCAATATTTACCACAACAAAAATACCTTTATATAAATAACAATGCCCAGGCATCCACGAAGACACCTTCTTCGCAGAGTCAACAGGAGTTGCTTCATAACACCACCCCCGATGAATCCTCTAAACCAAAACAACCTCTTCCAGATCTCCCTCCCTCCAGTATATCTTTACCCTATTTTAGGGCTATCTGAGGGATCCATCCCCATTTTCTCTACTCTGATGGTGCCGTAAACCTGAACCCCTCAAGTTGGGAGGAGATGGCACTATAAGGTTAGGCATTAGTAATGACGGTGTACAGGGAGAACAGGGAGACCATATTATTCATCAAAACCCCAGAACTCCTAGCACATCTTGCTTCAGAAGGGATGAGGCGTGCAATAGAGCTCTACAACGAGCACCTATGGTTGTCGACGGTGCTCCAAGCGCCATTGAACTTAGCAGTCCCAGATCTCCCCTTCTTCCACATTCCAACCTGGGAAACTCCAACGGTGTGGGTGCAGCAAATACAGCAGCAGCCGTTGAACCCTGTATCTCCACTATTTTTTCTAACTTATCACAACTTCATGGATATAGACCCACTATATCACCACTGGCATATGTAGGGGTCAATGGGGGATGTACTGCTGACTATAAACCAGACAAGCCCAATAAGCCCACTAGAGAATGCAATGCTACAAGTACCAACCAGTGTTGCGTCGTCATCAGAGGTACCCCCAGCCAACCCATTATCTCATCCCCTACCTGTGAACACATCGACGTAGGAAATAGAGGAAGCACTGGAGGAAATGCGAGAAACAAGAACTGAAATAACAGTAATAAAAGATATAAAAGTAATGGTGTTCAACGACAGGTATGCCAAGAAGTTCATCCTTATCTGTCCCCAAAACATAATAAAGACATCCCTAGACATCCATCGTCCCTTCAACCCACAAGTGGGGAATTATGTGTTAGTCATGAATCCGATATTAATGAACCAATCCTCCCCCTTGATGAATTACTCAAGGGTAGTTTCATTAATAAACCCACCGCAACGATAAAGATCAATGAATATAATAGTATAGAACTGTAGGGGTGCCAATGGGTAAGATTTTAGGAGGAACTTTCGATCACTAATGGACTGGCACAAGCCACCGCTGGTTGAATTGCTAGAAACAAAAATAAAGGATCACTTACTTCTTCTAAACGATTTCCCCTTCAACCGTATCATTGAAGTTCCCGCTGTGGGAAATGCTGAAGGATTGGTAGTTATGTGGGATGACTCCCTTATTGAGCTGGATGATATTGCAACCACTGACCAGCAAATACATGCTATGGTCAAGGTAAGACAAAAACATGACTCTTAGTTATTTAGCTGTATTTATGCTAGTACATACAGATACAAACGCAAAATTCTATGGGAGAATCTGAAAAATATAAGGGACGACTTCAAGGGTAAGTGGTTGATAGGAGGGGACTTCAACGAAGTCCTATCAAATGCTGAAAAAAAGGTAAGTTAATTGACCGCTCTCATTCTTCTGACTTCCTCAGCATGATTAACCACTATGAACTTATTGACTTAGGATTTAAAGGTAGTAAATATACTTAGCTAAACAAAAGATTAAAGAACTGTAGCTCCCTCATTTTAGAAAGGCTTGATAGGATTCTTGCAACGCATGATTAGCTGGTAGCTTATCTGAATGCTCACATGCTTCACTTGCCGCGTACACATTCGGATCATTGTCCTTTGCTCCTTACAGTGTCTAATGATGATCCTAAGCTAAGGAAAAAAATATTTTGTCTCGAAAAAATGTGGGAAATGCATCCGGATTTTAAAGAAATAATCACACAGGTATGGGATAACAATCCGACTCTTGAAAATGTTGTCCACTTATTTGCACGTAAAGCATCTGCATGGGCATGCACTAATATAGGTAATATCTTTGCTCGTAAGAATAGGTTATTACGTAGAACTAAGGGTATTCAACAATCGAATAACTACTTCTATAGCCCCTTTCTTCATAATTTAGCAAAAGATCTTATAGTTGAGTTTAGCATAATTTTAAAAATGGAAGAAGATTTTTGGAAGATGAAATCGAGGATTAATTGTCGTAACGAGGGTGATACGAATACAAAATTCTTCCATACTTCTACTCTAATTAGAAGGAAAAAATAGGATCATAACCATCAAACTAGATAACAACTCCTATATACATGATCAAGCAGGAATCATAAGCCATACTTATGAATTCTTCAGTGATCTGTTTACATCAAATCACCAAAAATCTCTCATGGTAACTATTCCAAAAAGTAGGATTTGCCTGGATGAAGGCAAGAAGGAAGATCTAGGAAGAATGCCTTTTGAAAGTGAGATTAAGAACGTGGTCTTCTCATTCCAACCCTTTAAGGCTCCTGGCCCGGATGGTCTCTATCCTTTTTTCTATCAAAAGTATTGGGATATAGTGAGCAATTCTGTCTATGACTTTTGTTTTAGGACTTTCAAAAACTCAAAAATTGACGAAAGCATAAACAGTACTCATATTTGTCTTATCCCCAAAAGTGACAACGCTCAAACCCTCTGAAACTATCGACCTATTAGTCTATGTAATACTTCCTACAAAATCATTACCAAAATAATTTCAATGAGATTGAGACCTCTAATGGACAAGATCATAGGACCTTGTCAGACCAGTTTCCTCAAAAACAGAAAAGCGGCCGATAATGCTATAATTATTCAAGTGGTCTTTTATCCATCATACTCTCCACTACTTCAATTGTCCTATCAATATCATTAATCTTATCATGTCTTGTATTTGTACAATCTCTGTTTCCGTAATGGTCAATGGAACTAGAACTGACTTCTTCAGCCCTTCCAGGGGAATTAGACAAGGCAACCCTATGTCCCCGTACATTTTCATTCTATGTATTGAGGTCCTAGCTCATAATATAAACCAAGAACTTGCGTCTGGTAGATGGGAACCTATACGGATTTCTAGGCAGGGACCCAAAGTTTTCCACTTGTTTTTTACGGACGACCTAGTCCTTATGTCTACTTCGAATACAAATAGTTGCTTAAGTATAAAACACACTATTGATAATTTCTGTCTCTGGTCCGGTCAAAGTATTAATATTGAAAAGTCTAAGATTTTATTCTCCAAAAATTGTGAGACCAGCACAAAGAATAAGATAACTAGCCTCTTTAACATGACCTCTTGCAAGAACTTTGGCAAGTACTTGGGATTCCCGATATTCAGCGCAAAGCCTACTAATCGGGATTACGTATTCATCATGGATAACCTTAAGAAAAAACTAGCCGGGTGGAAAACAAAATTCCTAAATATATCGGGTAGGACCACCCTCACTAGAGCCTGTCTAAACAGTATTCCAACCCACGTTATGCATTACATTAGGCTACCTGCCTCAATCACAAAAACTATTGATAAAATTCAACATAATTTCATCTGGGGTACTACGGATGAAAAAAAGGTCCACCTACTTAGTTGGAACACTCTAGTCAGCCCCAAAGAGGAGGGAGGTCTTGGTATTCAAAAGACTTCTTTTAAGAATAAAGCTTTGCTTGCAAAACTGGCGTGGAAATTGTTTAATAATCAAAACTCTCTGTGTGCATCGCTTTTAATTCACAAATACTCTAGGAATAAAGTGATTAGAGTTGACAACTGGGGAAACTATAATAACTGTAGTACTATTTGGAAAAATATTTTGGATGGGTGGACTATTTGCCGGGAAAATATGTATTGGGATCTAGGTAACGGAAAGAAAATTAAGTTCTGGAAAGACAATTGGTCGTCCTTTAAACAACCTATATCTACCCTATTAAGCTACACGTTCAATCTTGGTGAAGAGGACACTACCGTGTCCAACTATATCAAAAATGGTAGTTGGGATTTAGGTGAACTGGCGTTGCCCAAATATATAACGGATACCATAAACGCCACTTTCATTCCCGACATTGAAGGCATGGAAGATAAAAATAAGTGTTTACTAGTTACTAACAACCGTTTCCACACTTCCAAAGCTCGAAATGTTCAGCGTAATGAAAACTTTACATGGATTTGGAAGTTACGTTGTCCCACTAAAATGAGATACTTTATTTGGTTGCTTTATCATAACAGACTACCCACTTCTCACTACTTGTATAAAATTGGAATGAATGTGAATCCGGTATGTTTTTTCTGTCAACAAACGGAAACCATAGACCATATATTAAATTAAGGTCGTGCCTCAAGGTCTTAATCTTTTGGAAAGCAAATAATATGTGGGCTCTCATTGATCAGTCTAGGCAGCTATCAATCAAGGATTGGCTAAGACAGTGCAATAGAGCCAAAGACATAAAAGTAGGTAGCTATCTTACTTGGAATGAGGCTTTTCCATTTTACCTCTGGAATATATGGCTTTCCAGGAATGATATATAATCTCTTCAATAAGAGAAAAAACCCAATACCAATCAAACTTAGTCAGGATAGGGCTATAGAATTCAAACTCTTAGCAGGAAGCCAACATTGCGCTAGGGATAAACTCTTCAATAAACCATGCTGGAAGCCACCGGTTGAAGGGCTGAAACTTAACGTGGATGGATCCTATGATGCCACTTCTAACGCTGGGGGGGCTGGGGGTTTACTAAGAAATGCTTATGGAGACTGGGTGTGGGGTTTTAGCGCGAAATTCAATGCTTTATCTGCTATACATGCTGAAACTTTTGCGCTGTATTTGGGTCTCAAAATAGCAAAAAAATAACAGTGCGCTAAACTTATGGTCGCTACGGACTCAACTGTATTACAATCGGCACTAAATGATTCAATGGTAGACGATAACAATTTGATCTCCTTGTGCAGGGTTCTTCTTCAGGAGTTGGGGATCGCGGGGATACACCGTGAATATAGGAGGTCTAACGAAGCTCCGGATATCCTGGCTAAGGAAGGCAGGAAGAAACAAGTAACCAAGTTTTTGGAAGAATGGGCAGTTCCTCCTTTGTTTATTCGAAAAGCTCTTGCAGTAGACAGAGCAGGAACTTCTTTTGCTGACCAATTTTTGGACTCTTACTCCAACAATATGCTGGATAGTATCAATCCGTCTGTAAGGCAATATATGCCAGTAATTAGGCCAGTAACTACTAATAGTTGTGACCTATGTCATCGTACTAGCTGTGATAGAACTATTATATGCACCAAGTGTAATGCTACTAGTCTAAACAATGACCCGCCAGGGCATACCCGTAGCTTTGTACTACTTATGATGCATATTAAGTAATAAATAAATTCGTTTTTCAACCAAAAAAAAACTAGTATTAATTAGATGTATATGTTCTCCAATCTTACTGTTTTCTCCCTCATCTCTCCAATCATATTGTACATGTGAAAGGGAGTGAATCTCATTTAAGATTTGGGAAATGATATCCCTCAACATATTAAAATGGACTAATAATTCTCTTATATTATATTTTTTTGGTGAGATTCTTCTTCTTTTTTTAAATAAAGATCTTTTATTTTACTTCTAGAATTAAAATATGAAAGTATATAGATATAGCTTTCATTATTGTTTCATTTATTTTGCTGTGAAAAAATAATTATCTTTTAGAATATAATAGTTATTTGGAAAAATGTGTTAATAAATTTTAAGTTTTATGAACAAACTCACGACAACATAAAATTTAAATGTTCTTGTGGTTGCATAAACCTTAAACAAAAAATATATCAGTAAAAATGGGATTAATGTCCTTGAGTAGGGGTGGGCATAAATACCGAAAAATCGAAATACAGAACCAAATCAAATTATTTTGGTTTTTTGGTTTTTTCAGTTCGATTTTGATTTATTTTTTTATGAATTCGATATTTAGGTTTGGTGTTCGGTTTTTACGTTGACATAATTCCATTTTTGATTTAAACCGAAATAAATCAAAATTTTTAATATACTTTTTAAAATCATTACATATATATATATATTCATATACATAAAATATGTTTATTACTTAATATTTATAATATCTAAGCCCATTAGCTATTTAGGCTTTAGCTACAACCCACTACTGCCTACAACCCAAACCCCTAAAATCCAAATACATTCAACAATCAAAATCGAAAGTTACTTTTTGCATTGATTTTTGCAATCGAAAGTTAATATACAGTCCTCTATCTGATTTTTGCATTAGAGGTGATTATTCTCTTTTGTCACCTAGAAGACTTTACAAGTTTATATTGATTTTTTTTAACGTAAGAAAGTTAAACCAGTTGAATTTACAAATATAATTTAGCCCTTTAAACAGGCCCAAAATCAAAAATTCAGAATTATTAAACCGAATAGAACCAAACCGAAATTTACATAAATCGAACTGAACGGAACTAATTCAGTTCGATCTTCGGTACACCTAATTTCATAATCAAAAACCTAAAAAACCAAAATAAAAAAATTGAACCCAAAACGATGTACCGAACGCCCATCCCTATCCTTGAGTTTGCATCTACTATGTTGGTTTATTAATTGTCCAAATTGTGATAGAATTGTTCTGACAATTAAGATCTTTGATATTTCCTTGGTATGTTTTTACTTGTCACTATTTTTTTAATTGAATTTTTATTTTTATTTGTCACTTTTGACAAATCAAGACAAAAGAATATTTTTTTTTTACCTTTATCATTAATTATTTATTTTTCAAATCATTTTCAAGACATATTTACTCTAAACATTAATTAATAGAGGTAGTATGATAAAATAGTTATATCAATAATTATTTTCTTAATAGGTGTGTCATGTCAAAAAGTAATAAGTAAAAGCGAGCGCATGGAGTACTTATATTTATTTAAGGCATTCTTATTTTGGAACAATTGAATATACATGGCGATTGATTTTGCGTTTATGCTAGAAACTTGTGTATTCCTAGCACTGCTTCGGAGTTCAAAAATAGAAAAATGTTAGAGGAACAAAAAGGACTACATAAATAATAAAATAGTAGCAATCTACAAATATATTAGTTGTTGAGAAGGACCTCAAAAAGATTAGAGAATTTAAACTTTTTTTTACATAAACTAAAGTTTAGGAAACATCAAAGGTATCGTGTTTTCATAAACGATGTAGAGAGAGATGAGTATGATCCAAGTAACATTGGTGCGCTTCTTTGATAAAATTTTGGGAACGAAAGTTGAGCAATTGAGCACCAAAGAGTGTGAAAATCTAGGATTTACTGATTTAACTTTATGCTTTAGTTATAGATGTCAAAGATCAAGAGTTGGTGTCAGAATGTTTGAGTTGTTGCACATAAAATTTTAATGATTCCATGAGTAAGGTTGTTTATTTTAGAGCAGTTTTAAAAGTCTCCACGAAAAAAGTAATTTTCTATCCTAAGTCATTGTGTTCATTGAAGAAGAGGAGAATCAATTATCTTTTGTAAAATTTCAGTATATATTTAATTTTTCATTAAAGTTGATCATGTTAGACGACCATGGAGAGCACAAAGAAATTATTAGAAATAATAACTGAAAAAGTGAGCACATATTGCAGTTCTTGAAAGAGAAGATAAAGTCATTTTTGGATACCTAATGTGACTGTTAGTCAGATCCTATTTTGATCAAGAGAAGTGTTAAGTGTGAATATTTTATCAACTCACATTTATTTCAAAGAACTCTAAATATCACATATTATTTTTAAGAGATTGACATGAAATAAATAGCAATACACAAATTTGAAAACTACGTTTTTTCTACAATATTCAATCTGAATGTTGTGTTTTTATGTGTGTGATGTAATCATTGATTCCATAAAAAAACAATGTCTTAAGTTTCTTTCACTTCAAAGTTTTTGACTTTTCAAATTCAAGAGAATTATGAGATACATATATTATTTTGTTGAAGTTCACCACTGCAAACATTTGTAAATTATCCTTGTAAATTCCTTTTCATTATCTCTTTAGCTTAAAATATGATTATCAATTTTGTTCTCTTTGCAACTTCTCATTTATGAAGCTGAACAAGTCGTGCCAAACACTTAATATTATTTGAGCCACAACTTAAATTTCGGTTGTCATGAGGCCATTCACAAAGGTCGAAATTTATTATTCCAAATAACTATAATATTGAAAAATTATTATTGTCCATAAAAAAATAAAAGAAACAATAATTAAAGTTATATACTTTCATATTTTAATCCTAAGAAAAAAAAGCAAAAAAATCTTTATTCAAAAAATGAAGAATCTCATAGAAAAATATAGCATAAGGGGGTTATTGCTCCCTTTCAATATGTGGAGGAAGGTATTCCCACACCTTAAATGTTAGGGAGTAAACTAAAATTAACTCGGTGAAAGGTGATGCGTCGCTTAGTAATGGTCGTCACTATCTTATTGGGGGAGTAGGGGACATATGATACTTAATAGGTATACATTAAGTTTTGCATTCATACTACATGTTTGCATCTTTTAGTACACATTCAGACATTCATATTAGCAGAAGTAAACTCAGAATTTAAAGTTTGAGGGTTCTAAAAATTAAATTTAAAGAGAGAAAAGTTTATATAAATAACACATTCTTGGACATTTGATTTTGGAACGTGAGCTTGAGATTGAAAAAGAAACAATATTTTATTTGAGAAAGAACATGTTTAGTATGAATGTCTTTTTCAAAGAAGAATAATTAGTTTGTAAAAATAATTTTTGTATATCGTGGAGGAAAATATATAAGCAAAGGTAAATACAAGGTAGGAAAAAATTATTACAGTTTTGAAAAGAAATCTGCATATATATGCAGTTTTATGCTTTGCAGAAAAGCACAAAAATGAATGTTGAGAGTGGGTTCAAACCCACAATCACGCAAAAAAGACCCTTAACGCTAAGCTACCTGTTTGACTTTTAAGTGCGTCCAGACAACAATAATTATATATGTATACTAATATTCTAATGTAAATATAGGATCTAGGTAAAAGCTATTGAATTCATCTGAATTCTTGTGTTGTACACTAGCTCCGGTCCTTGCGTACTAGGGCAGTCCATGATTGAGTTTCAGCCCAAGGATCCAACTTAGCAATAAGCCACTTGCTTTACCTCGCAGTGGCTACAACGTCTATTATATTCTAATTTTCTATATTTTTCAGTCAAAACTCAGTATTTCCTTTTATTCAATTTCTTAATTATGATCATGACAAAGAGTGCCAGCTAGGGATGCATATCGGTTGATTCAGTTTGAGTATGAAAGTTATCGGTTTTGTTTATTCATTATCTATTTGTATACATGCTAAACAGTTAAAGAACCACTAAGATATCGGTTAACTGATTATCGGTTAATCAATTTTTTATCATTATCAGCTCGATTATTAGGTTAACCATTAACATTTAAAGTATATAATTTCAAGTTGAGGCAACTAGCAAAAACAAAACATCTCAAGCAATCATACTTCAAAGTTTAATTTGCATCACATGGCTGCAGCAGTGTGCACTTTGCATAAACAACTGTCCAGCAGATGCAAATTTAAAACTGTCTAACACAAACAAAATATAAAAATTTAGACTCTGTAGCAATTTAAAATTAAGTTCAAACTCCAAATATAGTACTACTAACTACTCAATTCTTATATGACGACGCTCCATCCTCTCCAAACAACGCTCAATATGTTTCACTAAGAAACCAATCTCGATTTTCCACTTATAATTATAAATATGACTACAATGAACACACTGTAATTTGCACTGTCCATCATCATCTACTTCAAGATTTATATAGTGACTCCAAAAATGTGATCAAGCTTTAGATATACGAAGTGGAGGCATGATAAAACCGAATTAAAATAGAAACAAAGTATTAGTATTAACCTCAAGCATTCTTTATAAAATATTCTAATGATTTTATTAACTACTGTAACAAAATAAGTACATAAATAAATATGTTTTCCAAAAAATATATGCAGTCTATGTAAAGAGAAAGACAATTGGTACAGACAAAGTAGCCAACACCCAAACATACGTAACAAACTAATGTATGTTCAACTCATACAAGTCATAAAGTTGTTAAAAAATTGTATATATGACAAAAATTACTCCATAGCAATCCCACCAGAAATCCAGTAGGGGACCTAGTAAGCCTGGCCAGCTCTAAGAATTAAATTCCTTTACAAAATTTGGATATGTTCAGGTAGCAAGAATCCTTGATAAATTAGGTACATGTTGGCCTAACTTAGTATCATACCTTTGTAGATATACACCCATAGAAGAAACTTTGGAGGTGGACAGATGTGACAAGCACAAAGATGAAGATTCACTAGAGAGGGACTTGGTCCCATCTCCCAGGTTAGTATCATGTATGTGTAAATTTTGTCTGTTCTTTCAAGAAAAAGCCACGTCCTTCCTGTCCTTATGTTAGAAAAAAATTATCCTATTCTAAAAGAGAAGGCGAGTCACCGTTTAAAATTGATCATATCCTGTTCCCCCAAAAAATCCTTTCTTGTTCTCATTATTCTTTAAATGTTGTTGCACCCACTTCTTCTTTTATCAACAAGAAAAATTCAAATCCTAAATATCCTTTCTAAGAAAAGAACCTTCTTGATCGCTACAGCTCTTCCATTTTCATATCCTTCAGAAGATTCTAAGCTTAGCATTGTAAAAAATTCCTTCTTAAACCATCCTGAAAACATCCTTATTCTTATATTCTTCTAAATTTTAACTCCTTTATCACTCAACCTGTTAATGAAGAATCTTCCCTGAATCTTCATAGTTGTTCTGATGATGTTGTGGTGAATGAAATCTGGGTAGCTGAGAAGCTCATTTTGTTGTCAAAAATATCAGGAAAGAGCATAATTGATCACAAGAAAAATAATATCAATAAAACACCAAGAATCTCTGAAAAAAAGTAGCTGAAAAGGAATCTGTGATCCTTTATACTAGAAGAAAAAATGGGGAGAAAAGTAAAGTTGTATCCAAGGAAGTTAGAAACAGGTTCTTAAAAAATCAAAAGATGTTAAATAGAAGAAATTTTTATTCAAATGCGTTAATAGAACCTGGTATGGTGAAATTAGTGGAGCTGGTTAAACACCAAGGTTGGATGCATCTCATGAAAGGACCTATTCCCACTATTTTTTATCAGATAGTCAGAAAATTTTATTTTATTTTGTAACTCTCAGAAGATGGGATAAGCCTAACTGCACAGGCCCAAGGAAAGAAAATAAAGCTGAATGAAAAAACACTGAGAAGAATTTTATAAGTTCCAATATATGGGGTGAGAATTATCTCCAAGTAGCTACCTTCAATAGAATTCTTAGCAAATGCATCCAAGTTCAAAGAGAAATCTGTGGCTGCAGTGAATAGGAAATCACTCAAGAGTGAGTTTCAATTAGTCTTTAACTTTGTGAACAAGGTGATTCTGCCTAGGTTTCAAAAAAAAACATTGTCTCATCTACTGATTTGTATGTAATGGAAATACTTAGTAGATTTGAATTCATTAATCTACTGCATTGATGATAGAACATGTGATTCTACCTAGGTCTCAAAAAAAAGCATACCTTATCTACTGATTTGTATGTAATGGAAAGACTTAGTAGATTTGAATTCATTAATCTACCTACATTGATGATAGAACACATTCACAAAGTAGTTCTTGGTAAGAATTAAAAGCATGACATGGCTTATGTATTTTGGCTGAACAAAGTACTTAATCATGATGGCATTGTCCGTGATTCTGGAATCCAAGGATTTGTTGTTCAAATACTTGACATAAAAACACTGGTCAAGATTGAATGTGTCAAACTAGGTAGCATTTATCAAAGGAAGCTCAGCATGGAAATAGAGAAACTTAAGGGTTATTTAGCTTCCAAGGATGAAAAAATCAGCAAGCTTCAAAAGACAATTCAATATCTCTCCAACAGAAGCCCGTATGACAATGAATTGCTTAGAACTGAGAATGCTGAACTGAAGAAGAGGGTGTCAATCTTAATTGATGAGGCCCTTAATTTGAGATAAGGCATCTCAACAACAACCTGACCCTACTCCCTTAAAAAAAAATTCTCAATCCTTCACTTGTTAATCCTTCTTGAATTTTGTGGATTTTTCCCTAAAAACATTTAATTTATGCACTGCAATGATACTTATCCTACTTATTAATGAATTTTTTTTGTGTTACATTTGTTCTCTTTAAATTGCAAAGTTATTCTACATGTTAGTGTTGCCCCAGTGGCCATGAGTTAACTAATTTGTTCTTAATTTACTCTTGATTTATTGTTCTCGCTATTTAATGATGCCAAAAGGGGGAATACTAAGTTCATGTAGTAGGGATCAAGTACCATTGCTAGTGATGTGCTGAATGTTGATAAAAGAGGGAAAGCACCTTGGTAGGGGAAAGGAAGTGATGTGCTAAGTGTAAAAATGATAATTCACAATGACAGGGGAAGCAAATATGCACAAAAGTTTTTACTGCAAATGTCAATAGGGGATCAGGTCCTTATGTTGCATGATGAAGGAAGCATGATGATAGCGGGAACATTTATCTTCAGGTGGTAATCACACTGATTAATTATGATAAATGTGCACTAATTATCAAAGTTGAATGGTTGGTTTATCATCATCAAAAAGGGTAAAAATTTTCATATGTAGTTTTGATGATGATTAACTAACTACAAAGGACTACGTCCCTGGATGAGCAAGATACAGTACAGCTGGCACGCGTTGTCTGCACAATTTTGCCCTCTTATGTAACAAACCTGCAGGTGCTATTTTGTACTAATTAGGACAACTGGTCCACAGATCTTTAATCCCTGATTATCACTTAGCCATAAAAAAAAGAGACGTCTCTTCATCAGATAGTTTTTACAAAAAATCGAAGAGAGGAAAGAGAGGCGGCAAAAAGTCAATTTCAAGATTGCTCAAGCATTGTTCATGTTCTTAACTTTGTAGTATACTTAAAGAGTGAGTGAATATTCTTAAGTGCTGATTTGTAAATGAACTGCTCATATTATAAGAGTAGTGTTTTTGTTTATTGAGAGAGGTGCTTAGGCAGAGTTACCTAAGTGTGAGACTTATTAATTAGATACATTATTTAAAGTTTTCAAGATTCAGATGTAATGATCATGAATGATTTAGCGTTAGTTAGTATGTTAGATGGTTTAGCTGTAGAAATACATATGTATTTAGTGGGATAATTTCATTGATATTTGTGTTAGATTTAAAAATATTTTATTTGTGCAATACATATTTTTTAAAATTTTCTTTTCTAAGATTAGATAGGATATTTATTGGTGATTGCTCAACAAAAAAAGTGTGAGGGAGAAATAAAGAAGATTACTCTTTCTGTTGTTAGCGAAATCAACTATGATGTATCAATTATATGCATTTCATATTTTGCTACATATTTTCTATACATGTGAAAGAGAAATTATTGTTACTACTACCTAACATATTATTCAGTAATTATATTTGTATATGAATGGACAAGCAGCAAAAGACAGACATAATGAATGAAATTATAAAATTTTCAGTAGCTAACGTACATGATTATATGCAAACGATAATTTATGTTAGCTGTCATGTCATTTATTGAACTCTATTGCATTACATTATATTTTTTTACTTGAAATTTTTAATGTATATGAGATCATACATTTTATCTTCTTTTATTGTTTATTTGTTCAAAGATGATATTTTCTTCTCTTGTATCATTAATTTTTTCAAGTTCATTAAATTATGCTTTGAACGTAGAGCAAAATAATATTGTGCAATAACTTAACAAAATTTGATCGAGATCAAACTATGTGCATATTACCTTTTAAAAAGTGTGAATATTGAATTATTTTTAGACATGAAGATATTTTAGAAGCAACACCATCATATCTAAGAGTTGGATTTTTTTTATTTTCAGAAGTTATATTTTTCAAGGATGAACGAATGTGTCGAGTCATCAGTAATAATGTTACATAATTATTCTAATAATTGGGAGGTATTGTAAGGCATGAATTCAAACCTTTTATAAATTCTACAGAGATCAGAATTTTGTTAACTATGTGAATGATCAATTGAATTTCAAAAGGTGATGTTTGTTAGAGAAGAAAAAGCTAAAAAATATAAAAGGACCAAAGTTAAAAGTTTAAAATTTAGAGACATGCAGTTTTGCAGGGAGTTCCTCTCCAATTAGCTCAACTAAATTGATAAAAAATTTTAACTAGATTGTTGTATTGAGGGGCAGTGTGCTACAAATGTATAGATATTAATACTGACCTTATTTTAAATTAAATTATCATGTCATGATTGACATAGCTTATGTTTTTCTCTCTATTACTCCACACATAATTTTGTCATGATTATTTATCTTAAATATTAATCTCGCGCAGTATCATGTTAGTATAGAGTGTTGACTTTTTTGATAAAAAGTATATTTAAGTAGAGACTATCTAATTGTGATGTTTTGTTGCATATTGAAGTTCTTCACATCAATTAAATTATTCACCTTACAAAAAAATAAAAAAGAACTAATCATAACTCTTATTCTATATTTTTAGATATTTCAAAAATATGTAAGTATATAATTAGCTATCATTGCTCTTCTATTGTTAAAATTTTATAGATTTTAGCAATCATAGTATGAGGGCTAGCAAGTAATTACAATATAATGGGAGGACATCTATAAGAATTTCATACAGTTTTTCATAGGTACAAAAGTTCATTTCAGTAAGTAACTAGTTAAGACTATTGAAAAATTAGTTGAATCCATGCAAGTAAGAAATTATTTATATATGATTTCAGATGAATGAGCTATTGTCATTGTCTTTACTTTTATCTCTTCGTTTGTTATAATTTATTATTTCTATTTGAAATAGGATTATACTAGGTAGAGAAAAAAATTAGATATAAAATATACAAATTAAATAACTAAAATCAGTTCATGATAATCAAATGCACACAATAACATAAATCAATTATAATTTGAACTTGGCCATTGAGTTCTAGTTAATATACTTCAATTCAAACAGTACTTGTCATTGTAACAGGTCATCAATTTTTAGCTACTGTAGCATTAGCTTAAAGTATTTTCTTAATTATCTTTCTCTGTATTTTTTATAAAGCTTTTTCTATGTTTAAGACAACTCAAATTTTAATAGGTGGATGACAAGTTGTTGTTAAAGAGAAAAGATTTACAATTCACAAGATAACTTCAATATTATCCTTCTAAAATAATTCGAGAATGAGTAATTTGCATCTTCAATTTTGATGGAAACTTTGAAAAACTGTTTAATTGACATGCAATGGCATTCTTGATAACAAAAAATTAAAAAGATGTTTTGAATAGCATATGTTCTAATTGATTTATTTAAATAAAGAGGATAAAAGGCCTCGGTGCGTAAAGTTGCCTATTTTTTTAAATTCACATTTATAAATAAAGTTTCTAAAACAATTATTATGTAGGAATTGTCATATGATCTCTTCTTCCCAAATTCATTGTATTTGACTTAGACTTATTTTGTTGTTAAGAGTCTAGACTGAATTCATTTGTTCTTTCAAAGAACTCATATTCTGTGATTGCTTTAGTTTTATCTTGCTTCAATATGCAAAGAACATATTATTTCAGAGAAACTATATCCTACACTTGTTTTACTTTATGTATTACAAATTTTAAGGGTTGTAGAGTTTTTGCCTTCTTTGATCTTTTTATCGTTTTAAAAGAAAACAAAAGTCTATAAAGCAGATAGTAAAATTTCACTATCGCAATAATGATAAACTTCATAGTGATGTTGTCAAATTCCGGAAAACCAACCTTTATATGAGTTTCGTTACCCTCTTCAACTCTGCAGCTTATACGGAGCAACAAATGAATCTCCACCGAATAAATTTTACAGACAGATCATAGTTAAGATTTTTGGAGTCACTTACAGATCATAGTTAAGATTTTTTTCCTTCTTTGATCATTTTTTTATTATGAGTTGCTAGTCAGGCATTTCTCTCGACCTCTATAAATTTAGCATACGAGTTGGATGCTTTAAAGAGAGTTTTTTAATAGCTCGGACTAATACGTATAAGTATTTAGCATGCCATTTTACTCGACATTTATAAATGTTCTCATAAATATTATTATGTGCAGTGTGTAATAGAATTTTTGAATAGCTCAAATCAAAATGTATAGAAAATTTCAGCATATGAGAAAGAGCAATTACCTAATAAATGTTTGATGTATGAACCTATTGTTTTGTTGTAATAGGTCACTGATTTTTAATTACCGTGGCATTAGTTCAAAGTGTTTTTGTTTAATTTTTCTCTGTCTTTTTGATATATTTTTTTTATATTTCAGACATCTTCAATTTTAATAGGTGAACACCAAATTGTTGTTGAGAACAAGAGGTCTATCATATCCTTCTAACGTAATTTGAGAATTAGTAATTACATCTTCAATTTTGATGAAAACTGTGTAATTAGCATGCAGTAGCATTCTTGAGAACAAAAAACTAAAAGGGTATTTTAAATATCATATGTTCTGATTGATTTGTTTACATAAAGAAGATCAAGGGGCTCGGCGCATAAAGTTGTTTGTTTCTCTAATTAGCATCAATAAAAGAAGTTTTAAAAACAATTGTTATGGAGGCATTTTCATACGAGCTCTTCTTCCCGGGCTTAAAATATTTTATTGAGACTAGATTTGTGTTGTCCGTAGTTTAAAAATTCGATTCATTTGTTCTTTCAGAGTATTTATATTCTGCGATCTAAGTTGCATGGACTCTTCACTTTCTATGTCGCATGTGAGTCAAATTCTTTAAAAATATACTATTTTTAACGAACAACACGCATCCATTAATATTTTGACGAGTTCAACCAACATAGCATATAATTGCTTTGGTGCTACCTTGATATAATCTACAGAGCATATATTCTACGTTGAGATGATTTTGACAAAAGAACTGAGTTCAACAATAAAGGTGGATGCCACAGATGATCATCAAATCGTGAGGGTGATGTATACCAATCATACCAGCGAACTGATAATCTAGATGGCTATGTTTTGCACGAAGAAATCATGGCTTAATGAAATTAAAAGTTTTTCTATTACTCGAGACATGAGCAGCTTTCGTTCTTAAAATTTGTGACAAAATTATCATTTATTATGAAATTTGAATAATATAGCTCTGATAAAGACAGTCGTATTATTTTTTTCATATCAGTTTTGTTAATAAGAATTCACAGTTTACTACTGATTCATTGGTGAGATCAGAGCCTTTTTTGTGTCTTCTTAAGGTTGTGTGTATAATTAAATATTTATACATGTTATTCTTTAGTGTGTGTTTTATCATTGAAAGGTTTGTGACAGATTTAGTCTACTTTCTTGTCTGACACTTTAGCTGTTGTTCTGATGTGTAGCTGTATTTTACTAAAATAAGTTGTACAAGAAACAAATGTGTTGTATTTTGGTTACTGTTCTATAAAAGAAGAAGCTTTAATAGTGTATTTTCTATTATATAATCTTGCTCTCTATGTTATTTTAATCAATAAAGGAAAGAAATAAAAGAATATAAAGAAAAATAAGAAGAAAAAACTTATGAGTAAAGGTAAAAGTAAGAGCAACAGATGTTAACTAGTTTTATGTTTACCTTTCTTTCGTTAGTTTTTAGTATAGAAAACTTCAAATTGATTTCACTGATTCGAAATGTCTTTTTTCAAACTCAAAATTTATAGACTTAGAAGATAAAGATATAATCAAATATTTTTAAACAGATGTTTTTTTAAAAGAAAAGGTTGCAATCTATATATCTAGTGTAGTCATATAAAGTAATATTTGGGAAGAGTGGAGTGTACGGAGATCTTACTTCTATTCTAAGGTGGGGTAGAAGTTGCTTTTAGTATACCCCGAGACAAGACAATATATAATAACAAAAATAATAAATGGTAGCATAACAATACTGCAACAAGTTGTTAAGATATTCGAATTGAATGTGAACTAAACAAAATTCGAAATAGCCTAAAGTATTTACTTCTTAACCCTTACATAAAACCCTCTTCGGTGATATAAGAACTAATGTAACCACTAAAAATCAAGTCTATGAATTTTCAAACGTTGGAAACACAATTTATTTCAAAATGTGTATATTGAAAAACCTCCCAATGATAGTGACATTGGGCAAATTAGAAAGTTGAATCATGGATATCACCAAGGTTAATTTAAAATAATTTTTTTAACTTAAAAAATGAATTTAATTTTTGACGGTTCAACTATTTCATGTTATTGTGTTAGTATAATTTCTTAAACTGTTAGCACTATTCAAGATGATTCTTAGGTTAGTGCCAAGATTGTTGAAATTATCTCTCTTCTTTTTTTCTTTACAATAATATGCACATCACACAAACACATGCTAGTGGGAATAAATATATGAAAATACTTATTACACTAACTATTGTTAAGAAGTTTGTTTTAGTTAATTTAATCTAGATTGTTGATAAAATGAAGTACATGTCACTCATTCAAGTAAGCACCTGAGAAATAGAGATAATAGGAAATGGGAAGGAGCCAGGGCCTTTGAATAACTTCTGATATTACTAACATTTTGCTCCTGTATATAAAGCTACTCAACTTGTATACTTACTGGAAGTTGAGGAGTTAAGTAGGGTATGCATAAGATGTTAAAAGTTTGAGGACTCATTTGAACATGAACTTAAAATTTGATTCATTTGAAGTTGAAATTTTATTTGAACATATAAGTTAGATTTCTTAGGTTATTAGGAAAAGATCCCATCCAATAACTATTGGTCTAGTACGCTTCAATTATTGGTTCAGATTAGGACAAGGCAGCAAAATAAAATTCAACGACTGTAATTTATTCATGGAGAAAATAAATTAATCTTGACATCCTTCAATTTGGCTCTTCCTCGATTGTTGCAACACAAACTTGCATAAATTATTACACTTTCGTTACTCTCCAAATTCAAATAAGTTTCATTTCCATCATGGTAATATGAATTTAGAATTCAAACTAAGAAGTTAAAATGTAAGAGAGACTAAAATTCTTTATAATAAACTCTTTCCCATTTCAAACCCTTGAATTTGTTTGGAGGTAAGAGAATATCAGTAAAGAACAACACATAGGTATTGCACGAGCCTTTTGAGCTATGAATCCAATTAATTCAAAGGTAAACTCAAAAAAATTACTAATTCTCCATTGATATTTTTCACTAAAAAATATTTTGATGGTTATTCCTATAAATATTTTGATTGAACCAGTGAGAAGATAAAGTAGTAGCATTTTCGTATGAAAAAATTACAGAATTTTTTATTATTTCAATGAAAATCTATTTTTACCATGCGCTTTTTTACTGAGCTGATTTGGTTGGAAAATTATGCTTTTAATCCAAACTTTTTCTTTAATTCGTTGTGAAAAAGGCATACACAAAAACACGAGCAATATCGGAGTAATATTACAACTTAAGAGGAGTTTAAATTTGATTTTTACATGAACAAATTAGAACCATAGAATTTTACTTTGCTGATTTGTTCTAATCTAGAGTAATTATTGAACATTACTTGTGTTGGGCCAAGTATCACTAGGGGTATCTTTTCTCATTTTTTTAACACAAAAATCTGATAATTTGTAAAAAATATCAAAATTTTCTTAATTCTTATACAATCTTATGAAATGGACAAATTCTAATTCATAAATAAAATATTGAAATATTTTAAGTCGCTAAATTAATAGTCAAATACCTCTATTTTCCTTTTATCCATAAATACTTGCGATTACATATTATAACAAACTTCAAAATATACATAATCTTATAATGATTCACCATATATATATAATCTTTTATTCAAAAAATATTTTAAATCACAATTTTAAATTACAAATCTTACTTTTAGAGATTTTGAGATTTGAAATAATAGTTTAAAGTTAAATTTAGAAGTTTATGCAAATTCCATAAATATATATTGATTTAAAATCAAAACTAGAAATTAGACTTTCAAATCGTATGACCAAAATGTTAGGATAACTATTAGTTAGAGATATACACTATAGGTGATAAACTTTGTTACGTTCTTTCTCTCTTTTAAGACTCTTGTATTATACTTTTATTTAACCTTATTGTAACATGCGTATTAAATACACATAGAGAGAAAGAATTGATCTCTCCAATCCTTTCATGGTATCAGAGCGCGATAAATTGCTTCCCTCAATAATGACAAACCCATTGATCGCCACTTCCATAACCTCATCTCAAAATATGACGACGGATTTTACAAATAACTTCACCCACTTAATTCTGATAAAATTAGATAGAAATAACTATATCTTATGGCGATCATAAATTTTTTCAGCCTTACGGGGTCATGATTTGGAAGGATACATTGATGGAACTCATGATTTTCCATCCAATTTGTTGCTAACAGTTCATCAGAAGAATAATCTTCTGCAGAAATAACTGTTAATTTGGCCTACACTGCTTGGAGAAAACAGGATTAACTACTATTGAGTTGGCTTCTTTCATCTATCATAGAAAGTGTTCTAGAGAAAGTCATCAGATGTGCTATAACCAAGGAGGTATCGCATGCTTTAGAGACCATATTTGCATCTTAGTCCAAAGCGAGATTGATGCAGTTACGTCTACAACTTCAGACAACTAAGAAAAGTACATTATATATGACTGATTATCTATAAAAGATGAAATTCATAGTCGATAACTTGGTTGTTGCTGCTCAGCCCATCAAAAATGAAGATCGTATACTTCATATTCTTGGAGGGCTAGGACCAAATTATGATGCACTAGTTGTATCTGTGACCTCCAGGACAGAAATATAACACTCAATGACTTACATGGATTGTTGTTGAGCCATGAGACTCAAGTGAAAAATCTCACAATTATGGAACAAGACTTTGGACAAGCAAACTATATGGCAAGAAATTCTACTAGAAATCCGAATGACAATTCTAACCTCAAAGGAGAAGTTGGCTACAAAAGATACTCCAATTCAAACAACTCTAATGGAGAAAGATCTAGCTGAGATCGTGGTCGTGAGGTAGAAATGGAAATAGAGATCATGGATATAATTAAAATATCTCTTTGCAATGTCAAGTCTGCAACAAATTTGGACATATTTCTCTAAACTGCTATCACCATTTTGATCGTGCCTATCAATCTTCTTTCAAAACTCACATGGCAGTCTACTTATCTCAATCGAATATTGTAGGTAATCCTGCATGGTATCCTGATTTGGTTTCCATCAATCATCTTAGTAATGATCTCAATAACCTGACTCTTAAAGTTGACTACACCAGAATAGATTAGATTCTTGTTGGTAATGAAGCAGGTTTGAATATCTCTCATGTTGGTGAATCAAAATTGATGTCTTTTTCTAAAGCCTTGCATCTTAAAAATATTTTATATGTGCCTGAGATCACTAAGAGTTTATTAAGTGTGACTCAATTTACTGCTGATAATAATATTTATTTTAAATTTTACCCTCATTTTTGTATTGTGAAGGATCGGGCAACGGGAAAGGTACTATTATAAGGGAGACTTGAAAATGACCTCTACATGTTTTTATCCTCTGAAAGATTTCATTGGCGTTCTTCAAATGAATCACAAGTGTTTCTTGTGTCTAAATCTTCTTTTAATGTTTGGCATAAACATTTAGGACATCCTTCATCTAAAATTGTTCAGAGTGTTATTAAAATGCTCCGTTTACCACTTCAAAGCAATAAAAGTTCTAGTATTTGTTCATCTTGTCCACAAGGCAAAAGGCATAAACAACCATTTCTTGTTTCTTCTTTCTTTTTCTTATTTCCATTAGACTTAGTTCATTCTAATGTATGGGGTCCTACCCTTTATTTAGCAATCAATAAATTTTGTTATTATGTAGTCTTGGTTGATGATTGTACAAAATTCATTTGGTATTATTCCATGTCGACTAAAGGTGAAGTTTACTCTATTTTCTTGTGTTTAAATTACAAGTTAAAAATTACTTTGAACGCAAAATAAAAGTGATTCACTCAGATTGGGGTGGCGAATATCAAAAGTGTTCTAAATTATTTGAACAAGTTGGTGTAGTCCATCAAATATCTTGTCCCCATACTCATGAACAAAATGGCTCTGCTATATGCAAACATCGCCATATGGTTGAGACTGGTCTTACCTTATTAGCTCATGCTTCGTTACCTCTATATTTTTTAGATGACTTATTCTCTACTATTGTATATCTCATTAATCGTATGCCTAGTCCTGTCCTTCAAAATCTTTCTCCTTTTGAAAAGTTGTATAGCAAAGTTCCTGATTATAATTTCTTAAAAGTATTTGGTTGTGCTTTCTATCCATACTTACGACCCTATAACTCAAATAAGCTTGCTTTGAGATCATCTCAATTGTCTTTTTAGGATATAGTCCAAACTACAAAGGCTATAAGTGTCTGCATATTTTCACTGGCCATGTGTATATTTCCCGCCATGTAGTATTTGATGAGTTAAAGTTCCCTTTTACAATGCTACAAGAAAATGCATAAGTGATATCATCTTCGCCCTATAGCACTTCTACATTACATGTGGTTGCCCAGTGCTCTTCCACGACTAATTTTTCACCTCCGAGTTTATTGTTTTTAGGTGTTGCTACAAATATGTCCTTGCTGCCATCTACTAAACCTACTTATTCCAGTAGCCCAGTTTTACCAGTGTCCCCTCTAGCTTCCTCTTTTTCACTGCCTACTCTAAATCTCACAGTTGATTTGCCTCCGTTACCAACCATGGTGTCGCATTTGGTTTCCAATCCATCTTTTCAGTCCAAAGGTACTGTGTCTCCTTCTGTTCCTCACCATATGCTTACTCGTTATAAAGCCAAAAACTCTCAGCCTAGTGCAAGTATGTCTACCAAGCATGCACTTCATACTTTCAATTTACCTTTTGAGCCATCTTGTTTCACTCAAGCCAATAAAGATATTCACTGGAGAAAAGTTATACAAGAGGATTACAATGCTCTCATTCAGAATGATACCTGGACTCTAGTGCCTGCATCTAATGCACCTAACATTACTAGCAGTAAATGGGTTTTCAAACTTAAACTCAACTCGGATGATTTTATTGAGTGATGTAAGGATCGTTTAGTTGCAAAAGGGTTCAATAAAGAATCTGAGATTGATTATCATAACATGTTTAGTCTAGAGGTAAAACTCTCAACTATATGAGTGGTGTTGACTTTGGCCTTGTCTAATGGTTGGTCTTTACGCCAACTTGATGTTAAAAATGCTTTTTATATGGTGAATTACAAGAGGAAGTTTATATGACGCAACCTTCCGATTTTGTTGATCCTCAGTATCCCACACATATTTTTTGCCTTCATAAAGCTCTATATGGTCTTAAGCAGGCTCCCAGGGCTTGGTTCGATAAATTACGTTAAGCCTTATTGCACGTGGGTTTCATTTCGTCTAAGTCGGATACATCTCTATTTATTCATAATTCTCAGGGAAATTTCACTTTAGTTTTGGTATATGTTGACGACTTGATCATTACAGAAAATTTTCAGGTTCTTATCAATGATCTTATTTGTCAACTTTCAGCTAGTTTTGCTTTAAAACACTTGGGCATGCTCCATTACTTTCTAGGAGTTGAAGTTAATTGCACTAGTTTGGGTTTGATCCTTTCTCAGTCTAAGTATATTCGTGACCTCCTCCAACGTGCTAACATAGAGGGGGCCAAGCCTATATCAGCACCTATAGTTGGTGGTTTGCAACTCTTTAAACATGACAGTAAGCCCTTCTCCGATCCTGCTTTGTATCGCAGCCTTATTGGAGCACTTCAGTATATTTGTATTACTCGCCCAGACGTGTCATTTTGTGTTAACAAGCTTTGTTAGTTTATGCACTCTCCAACACTAGCTCATTTTCAAGCTATAGAGCATGTGTTGCGTTTTTTGAAGGGTACCATGCTTCATGGCTTGCATCTCCAGCGCTCTTCCAAGCTCATCCTTAATGGATTTACTGATGAGGATTGGGCTGACTGTCCGGGCGATAGAAGGTCTACACATGAATATTGTCTTTTCCTTGGTTCTAATCGGGTTTCTTTGTCCTCGAAGAAGTAACGAGTTATTGCTCGTTTCAGTACTGAATCTGAATATAGAGGTTTGGCTGCTGCGACTGTTGAGGTTACATGGATTCAACAAATTCTCCAAGAATTACGTGTCCCTTTGCTTGCTGCTCCGAAATTATGGTGTGATAATATATCAGCTATATATATTACTGCTAATCATGTTTTTCATGCAAGTACGAAGCATATTGAGTTAGATTTTCACTTTGTCAGAAAGAAAGAAAGTTGCTTCAAAGGATGTTGAAGTTGGTTACATCAGCTCTTTAGATCAAGTGGCTGATACATTAACGAAAAGTTTATCTATTCGAAGGTTTCTTTCCTCCACGACAAGCTTACTGTGGTCAATCCAAGCTGCAGTTAAAGGAAGGTGTTAGGATAACTACTAGTTAGAGATTACGCTATAGGTGATAAATTTTGTTACGTTCCTTCTCTCTTTAAGACTCTTGTATTATAATTGTATTTAACCTCATTGTAACATGCGTATTGAATATATACGGAGAGAAAGAATTGATCTCTCTAATCCTTTCACAAAACACCAGCTTAGTGCTCCCTCCGTCCATCTTTACATGTTTACTATATTAAAAAAGATGTCCAATGATATTTATTTAATTCAAAAAATTAATAAATAATTTATTATTTATGTACATTTTATATTTGCTATTAAATATTATTATCCATTATTCAATGTATTTTTTAATAAATTAAATTTATTATATTCAATGCATTTTTATGAATTAATTTATTATATTCAATGCATTTTTCAATGAATAAAATTTATTATATTTAAATTTATTATTTATTTATTTAACTATATGCGTTAAATCAATAGTTAACCAAGCAAAAAATTGAATGAGGGAGTAGAGTTAACAAAGTCCAATGACCAACTATTGATAAGTTAATCAAAGCTGTAATGGTATTGGTATGTCCGTGAACTACTGAATGAACATAAGTTTTAATTTAAAACTAGTTAAATTTATTATTTTCAATGAACTAAATTTATTATTTATTTTTTAAATATATTTGTTAAATCAATAGTTAACCAAGCAAAAAATGGAATGAGCAAGCATAGTTAACAAAGTCCAATGAGCAACTATTGATAAGTTAATCAAAGCAGTAATGATATGGCGGTGAACTGCTGAATTAAACAAGTTATAATTTTAAACTAGTTAAGACAAAAGTGATGAAATCATCATTATACAAATTATTTACAGTGGGATCCACTCGTATCGATTTCGAAAAGTATAAACTCTACTGCTCTGTGTGTCACTTATAAATTTACTACATGTCCCAAATCCGTGTCAGCACGGATCCAATATATATTATTTTTTATTTTAATTTATATGATATAAATAAAATTAAATAATTAACTATATTCTTAATATATTTATAGATTTTTTAAACTGTTAGCTATTATAATCTATAATATTTTTTCGATATTATAATTTTTTATTTTAAGTTGTTAATTATTGTAATTTATAATACTTTTTCAACCTTGTAATCAACTATTTTAAATTGTTTGCTATTGTAATTTATTTGTTCAAAGTTTTATGATATTGATAGTCAATTTAGATTTTAAAAGTAATTTAAGTTTTTAATTATTTATGATTTATAATATTTTTTTTCTATTTCAATTTAAGCGACACTAATATAATTTCGACAGTCAATCAATCATCACAATTGAAATAACAAAACCAACACGTCTTGAATGACTCATAATAATTAATTAGAAGTGATATAGTAAAATTACTATAAAAAAATACTTGTGCAAAATTTTTAAGTGGGTCTCATATAAAATGTCAAATTAATTGAAAACATCAATAGTTAATTTATCATTTTATATTTACTTTACCTTTTTTTTTATTAAATATTATTAATTTTTTAATACTTAAATGACTTATAACAATTACTTAGGGGTGATATAGTAAAATTACGATTGAAGCAGCTGAAGCGGATAGTAAAATTACGATTGAGGCAGTAGAAGCGGACATGACATAAATTTCTATTTTATGTAAATCACAAGGCAAGAAGGCAGCCAGAAGCAGGCATGTCGACCGTCAGCTACCTGCTTCCAGCAGCTGCCACTCGCGCTTTTATACAGTAAGAATATTCCTTCAGTTGAATTAATTTCAATTTAAATAATACAATTTAATCAGACTCAAAATTTAAAATAAAAATAATTTAAAAATTTAGTATTTTAGCTATGTTATAATATTCATATGATTATAAAGTATTGAAATTTATATTATTTAAGGTATTATAATAGTTGTGATTATAAAAATTTGTGAAATAAAAGTTATTTGTGATTATAATGTTAAAAACACACAGATGAAATATCACGATTTTATCAATTTCATATCTGAATTATCGGTTATTTATGTTTTCTATCTGAACTAGCACCAATTATGTATCAAAACACAATCTGAAGCTGACTAGATTAAGGGTTTGAATACAATCATTAATTTTGCCCATAAAATTTCATTCACACAACATATGACTCATTAATTTTGAGAGTCATTTAATAGATAGTTGGCTCTAGTTTAAGTAAGAAACATGAACACCTAATAATTTATGTAGAGATTAATAAAACAAATATTTCAATTGTATTTTTGACTATTATCTTATTTTTTAAAAAATTTTAAATTTGCTTTAATTACCTCTGTGGAGTGTTATTTGACATTTTTAAAAATCAAAAAAAGAGTGCACATATTGGTGGAATTCGGATTTAAAAATTTTGAATTCTGAATTATAGTTTCTTCAAAAATATTGAATATTGAATTAATAATTTTGCCTAACGATGAGTTTCTAATATATGTACATAATTTGAACTAAAGTTAGCTAGTGGGTCAATAGAACCTGTATATCATATTCTAGCCTCGTCCTTAAGTGTACACCACACATTATCAAATATTAGTTGAGGTGTGTTTCAATAAGTAGTTGATAGTAAGACCGATAGGAAATGCAAAACCGACAGGAAATGCAAACACCTAATAGACTTTATTTTAGAAAGGAAGAAGTAAACGCTAGATTGTTTATGAATAAACTCACACAATGTGATACTTCACTTGTATTTTGATCATTATCTCCAATTAAAATTAAAATAATAATCTTTTATTAATTTATAAAGATATCATCGGACAAAAATTGAAGAGTCAAAAATATATTTAAAATATCATGTATATAGGCTTTCTATTTCAACTATCATCGATTATTTATTAAAACATATTTTAATTATTAATTGTTCATTTTTCTTACTATAAATATTATCATCATTTAAGTAAGAAAAGTGATCAATTAATAATTAAAATATGTTTGATAAATAATCAGTAGAAATTTATAAAACTAATGATTTTAATATAAAATTAACAAAATAAGATATTTTAGGTGTGTTTTCCCTGGATAGATCATAAATGTATTTTGTATCCACTTATTTTAGAAAAGAAATTTTTTACTTCCTCAGTCTCTATTTGATCGTGTACGAAATTTAAAAAATAAGTATTTTTTGTAAAATTTACAAAATTATCCCTTTAAAAGTTATTTTAGTATTTACTTACTTTTTAATTGTCTTTTCTTATTAATTGGAATTCAATAAAAAAATAAAAATGATGCCACTAAATAGATGGGATCGAATTCTTGCTGCTGCACCAATTTGATAAAAAGGTTAAATAAAATGTCACTAAATAATTACCAAATAAAAAAATATAATATTATTTTTTATATAAAATAAAAAAAAAATAACGACACGTAAAATGAAATAGAAGTGGTACTTTCTTTTCAAAAAAAAAAAAAAAAGTTAAAAGTCGAGCCAATTAAAGTAAGTAGGAAGTAAAGAAGCTTGAGAGGGGGCAGCTTAGTTAAATGGTCTTTGTCTATTAGCAGAAGTGTCGGTGTCGGTGTGTCTTCAACTGTATACTTCCCACCAAGATTCCAGCTCGTATAAACATACATACATTATTGCCACTACCTCACTCTCTCTCACCCACTTTCCTCTCCCTTTAATTTGTATGTCCCTCCCTTGATCACTATTCAATCTTGAGCAGCAGCAAATCATCATTTAGTTGAAGAAAATATATTGAACATTATGTTCGGGAGGGATCCATGGGGAGGAGCACTAGAGATAAATGCAACAGATTCAGCAACAGATGATGATAGGAGCAGGAACTTACAAGATTTTGATAAAGCAGCTTTATCAAGAAATCTTGATGAAACACAACAAAGTTGGTTATTAGGTCCAACTGAACAAAAAAAGAAGAAGTATGTGGATCTTGGATGTATTATTGTTAGTAGAAAAGTGTTCAAGTGGACTGTGGGAAGTATTATTGCTGCTGCTCTTATAGCTGGATTTGTTACTCTTATTGTTAAAACTGTGCCTAAACACAAACACCATAATCCACCACCAGATAATTATACTTTGGCTCTTCGTAAGGCACTTATGTTCTTCAATGAACAGCGCTGTAAGTTTAATTTCCTCTTGTCAACTTTTCAATTTAATGGCTTTAGTTTCCTTTGCTTATGCTTGATTGAGATTCTAATTTGAATGATTTATTAGCTTAAGCATTGTGTGATCTTGTTGGCACATGATTCTAAATCTTGAATAATTTGAAGATCAATTTTATCTTATGAAGAATATACTCCCTTGGTTTCATTTTATATTGGCCCCTATACCAAAAATTAAATATTTCATTTTAGTTGTCCATTTAATCAAATCGAGATAGTTTTATTACTCCCTTAGTTTTAATTTATTTGGTCTATTTTGACTTGCCGGGTCTATCGGAAACAGTCTCTCTACTTCTCCTGAAGTAGTGGTATGGTCTGCGTACACTCTATCCTCCCCAGACTCCACTAGGTGGGAATACACTGGTATGTTGTTGTTGTTGTTGGTCTATTTTGACTTGACATGAAGTTAAAAGAAACTTTTGAATCTTGTGCTATTAAATTAAAGACATTGACAAATTTATCAAAATGTCTTTTAATTTTGTGGTTTTAAACATGTCTTATAGAAAGTTAAAATTAAAGAGTTACTAAAAAAAAAGGATAGGATCATTCTGTATGTCGAACAAATTGAAATGGATGTTAATGTTAAATAGCTAATAAAGTAACAATAGTCAAATTTAGGATTCTAAAACATCATTAATAAAGTTAGTTTAGTAAAATATACCTCTAATTAAAATTATCTAATCATTAATGAAGTTAACCCCAAAGTTTTTTATGAGTGTCCAGTCAACAAAGGCCAAACGGAGGGAGTAATATTCTTTTCTTGCTATATTGTTCTCAATACTTGTAATCAAATGCCTTCACTAGAAAACTAAGATCACAAGATTGCAGGTTCGCCTTAAACAAATTTAGTGGATTTTAGTGTTGTCTATTTATTGATGTTCAACAGCTGGATTTTGGGTGAGATTTGTTGTTATTTGTTGAGTTAGTGATTTAATTGTGTGTTTCTTTTGACAGCTGGGAAACTTCCTAAGCACAACAATGTATCATGGAGGGGGAATTCAGGTCTGCAGGATGGGAAGTCGGATGATTCAACTTTGTTTAAGAATTTGGTTGGAGGATATTATGATGCAGGAGATGCAATAAAGTTTAACTTCCCTCAATCTTTTGCTCTCACTATGTTAAGTTGGAGTGTGATCGAGTATCCTGCAAAATATGAAGCTGCTGGAGAGCTCAGTCACGTCAAAGATATTATTAAGTGGGGGACTGATTACCTCTTGAAAACCTTCAATTCCTCTGCAGATACCATTGATCGAATTGTTGCACAAGTAAAGTTCATTCATTCACCATTTTCAATTACTATAATTGTTCTGTTTTCAGCAATCATCATATCATGAATGTTTTATCATTTTGCTACTGACAAATTTATGCATGATCCTGATCTCGTGATTGGCATTTTGAAGTATATCCTGTTGACATCACTGATTGCATTGTTTTGTTTCTCTCAATCTTGGAGAAAATGACCATACATATTTGGACTGCTTGATCTCATACAGGGATTTATGCTCTGTATTGTAGGTGGGGAAAGGGGATACTTCAGGAGGGCCAGATCCCAATGATCACTATTGTTGGGTGCGTCCAGAAGACATTGATTATCCACGGCCTGTAACTGAATGTCACAGTTGCTCGGATCTTGCTGCCGAGATGGCTGCTGCTCTGGCTTCTGCCTCGATTGTCTTTAAGGATAACAAGGTCTACTCACAAAAGCTTGTCCATGGTGCTAGAACTCTCTTCAAGTTTGCCAGGGAACAGCGTGGCAGATACAGTAGTGGAAATGAAGCTGCAATTTTCTACAATTCTACTAGTTATTGGGATGAGTTTGTGTGGGGTGCATCCTGGCTGTATTACGCTACAGGAAATTCTTCATATCTTCAGCTTGCTACAACTCCTGGTCTCGCCAAACACGCTGGTGCTTTCTGGGGAGGTCCTGATTATGGTGTGCTCAGCTGGGATAATAAACTTACTGGGGCACAAGTAAGAAGATATGGCCTCTCTTTTCCTTTGCAAGATCTTTGAGTTTTTGCTGCAAGCAACATTTGTACTGAAGCAATGGTTTTCATTTGTATTTAGGTGCTTCTAAGCCGTCTGAGATTGTTTTTGAGCCCTGGATATCCTTATGAAGATATTTTGAGTACGTTTCATAACCAGACAAGCATAGTCATGTGCTCCTTCTTGCCATTCTTCACTTCTTTCAACCGCACGAAAGGTAAGCATCTTTTAATCTAGCATGTAAAAGGTTTTGCAGAGTTTGTGGAGAGTCAAATATAAATCGTTGGGCCTTTGCAGGAGGACTGATACAGTTAAATCATGGAAGGCCTCAGCCTCTTCAGTATGTGGTCAATGCTGCCTTCCTTGCTACCTTGTATAGTGACTATCTTGCAGCTGCTGACACCCCTGGATGGTATTGTGGACCTAATTTCTACTCCACTGATGTCCTACGTGGTTTTGCACAGACTCAGGTTAATGGAACTCCCTACTTGTATTTTTTTTTTTGTGGTTCTCTTTATCTCAGTTCTGCTAATAATTGTGTGAAATACTCCCACCATTTCAAAAAGTGTGTCCTGTTTTGAAATGGATGGAGTACTACGTATAAAAAATTTCTATGTGAAAAAATTATTCCAAAACTAAATTTGTCCAGTTCAGCCCATGGGTTGGATGAGATGGGATAGATTAATATAGATAACACATCCAGAATAATATAGTAAGTCCGCAAAGCAATCGAAACTATATGAGAGATATATGGGTGTGAGCATGTTCTTTTTTGATGAAGCATGCATTTTCTTAATAGCATCAAGAAGTTTCAAATAGGATGATTACAAAAGCGTGCAAAGCATATTATTATTAGCTAAATTTTGATGAATTTAAACCATTTCTGGCATTAACTCAGTTGTGCTTCTTTGACGTTTAGATCGACTACATCCTTGGCAAGAACCCCAGGAAAATGAGTTATGTTGTGGGCTTTGGCAATCACTATCCAAAACGTGTCCACCACCGAGGTGCATCAGTTCCTAAAAACAAGGTCAAGTATAATTGTAAAGGAGGATGGAAGTGGAGGGATTCATCTAAGCCTAATCCAAATACTCTTGTTGGAGCCATGGTTGCTGGACCAGACAAGAATGATGGCTTCCATGATGTTCGTACTAATTACAATTATACCGAGCCAACACTTGCTGGAAATGCCGGCTTGGTTGCATCCCTCGTAGCTCTATCCGGAGACAGAAGTGTTGGAATTGACAAGAACACGATATTCTCTGCAATACCACCTATGTTCCCTACTCCACCGCCTCCTCCAGCTGCTTGGAGACCATAATTTGTTGATTGTTACTTTTATCAACCCCCACCTTGTATTAATGTTTTCATAATGTGGTTGATATGGGATTCTGGCACCAAGAGGTTTGAAGCAATCCAAGAAATAGGATGAGCATCTCGAATGTACAAGCTTTGAGTTCAGCCTGGTCTAGAATCTAAATGTATAACTCCTTTTTGAAGAAGTGTCCAATGGCGTGTCTGTTATTGCAATGTATCAATATACACAGTTTGTATGTATGTAACAAACCAAACCAACAATATACTCATTGAAAACTGGAACATGAACAACCTCAATATTTGTTGGGTTTCAATAAATGTCTTACAGTTGAGTAAACTTTGTATTTTGTATTGCAGTGCGCATGGAGTAATGATATTGGACTAATGACAGATGTTGATCTAGTTACATTTGTGCTACTTGTGAACATCTAAGTTTTGACCAAATTTAAGATGTTACAGAACAATAAGAAGAAATAAAATAGGAAGGCAGAGAGAAACAATACTGAAAGCTATTTAGGAGTTTCAAAAAGGTTTTGTTTGGAAATTAAGTCTGAGTATGAAGAACATCACAGTTTCGAATTTGTGAACCTTGGACCTTGGACCTTGAGGTTAGCTATTGTTAACTCTGGAAATCATTACGTAGATCATAGTTGTTTATCATTACTAGATCATACTCCTTCCGTCCCATTTTACTCGTCCCAAATTTTATAATTTGATTTCTTATTTTACTTGTCATTTTTCATTCAGTGTCAAATTGGGACGAGTAAAATGGGACAGAGGGAGTAGTTGTTTCCTTCTTGTGCTTTGCAAAAAATAACACTCAACTTATCTTGTATGGTGATTATATGAGACCAGATTTCAATGTTATGAAGTTGTTCAGTTTTTTGATGTTTCCTTGTGCTCTGCAAAAAGTAACACTCAACTTTTCTTGTATGGTTTATTATGGTGATTATATGAGACCTGATTTCAATGTTATGAAGTTGCTCAGGTTTCTTACGTGCACATTATTTATAATTCGTTAAAGCAAAATTGGTATAACTGATTGTTTCTCCTGTGCTTAAGTTATATTATTTTCCATTTAAGTGGAAGAAGAAATTTACATTAGTTTTAGAACGATCTGCCAGAAACGTGTAGTAATAATATAAATAAATGTTGGTTTAAATTAGATTTAAGAGATAAGATATAACAATTTGAAATATGTCAGAAAAGGGATTTAGGGTACGATCTGACACAAACGTGTAGTAGTAATAAATAAATGTTGTATTTAGGGTACGATCTGACACAAACGTGTAGTAGTAATAAATAAATGTTGGTTTAAATTAGATTTAAGAGATATGACAATTTGAAATATGTTAGGAAAGAGATTTAGGGTCTAACATGATATTCTTTTGCTCCACTTTGTTAGAATTAAAAATTAATCTGAGATAGAAATTAAATGGGAGGGAATATTTTATGATCAAAACAAGAGGCTTTCCTTTAAATGATAACTAGCATACGTATTCTAGGGATGCGTTTTTGTTAATGAAAGGTGGAGCGATAATTATAGCAATCTTTATCTTTAAATTCTGGTCATCTTGAATAGTACTAACCCAACATAAGTATACTAGCATACGTATTCTAGGGATGCCTTATTGTTAATGAAAGGTGGAGAGATAAAATTATAGCAATCTTAATCTTTAAATTCTGGTCATCTTGAATAGTACTAACCCAACATAAGTATACTCTTCCTATACAATAGTATGTATATACTTACGCACAACATAATTACTTATGTAACATAAATGTGACGAGTGAATTTTATTTTAAAGAATAAAAGTTTTAACATGGATGAGTTTACCTTTTAGCATCAAAATTTGACGCTCAAGTGATTATAGCTCATTTGATTAAGGAGAATGCATTAAATACATGAACATCATACACTTACAATCGTCAATGGTGTACGATTCAATCAATCAATAAATTTGTAATCCTGTGAGAAGCATTGGTGTAACTTGTAAAGTTGTTGTCATGTGATCGTAAGGTTATAAATCAAGCCATGAAAATAGTCTCTAACATAAATGTAAGGTAAATCTACCTATAATAATAGACTCTTGCGGTACGGCCCTTTTTTGAACCCGCATAGAGCAACTGACTGTCCTTTTTTTTTAATATTTTCTTTCGCCAATTGCTAAATCTTCTTAATGACATGGTGCAAAACGTTACTCTGAATTATATCATTGTCAATGTAAAGAAACTTAAATTCACAATTTCACAGACAGAGACACAAAAATTTTGGGTAAGATAATTTATTTTCTCTGAATTATATCATTGTCAATGTAAAGAAACATAAATTCACAATTTCAGAGACCATGAGAAAAATTTATGTAAGATCATTTATTCACAGAACAGCTGCATCAAGAAGGTACTGGCAGTATACAAATTTCACATCTTCTACTCCCTCCGTCCCATATTACTCGTTCCAAATTGGGATGACACAATTATTAACAAAATTAATAAATAACATGGTTAGTTTACCATAATATCCTATTAAATGATGTTTACATTTTAATTTAAAGAAAAAGTAATTAATGCAAAGGGTAAAATATGAAAAAAAAATTATCTTGTCTTGATAAGTAAAAAAGGACAACTAAAATGGGATACCAGATTAGGAAATTTGGGACGGATAAAATGGGACGGGGAGTATGTACGTAACTAAAATATGGAGTAAATTTCATTATGACCACCGTCTATTAAGCAAAATCATTTTTTTTCATTCATTACACGAAATTCATTTTACTTTGCTTCGATCATTATAAAAGTTAATATGATCGGATTTTATAATAATCTGACCAAAAAATGATGTGACAATCTTAATTAGTTCTTAATTTTATTTTAAGAGAATATAATATATTATTCATATCTTCACTTTTTTTATATGTGGTCAACTTAATTTCTCTTATGGATTATTTAACGAATAAAAATTAATTTCTTAATATATTAGACTACCTAATGACGACTATTTTCATAAAAAAGTTTGATTGATATTTTTATGAAATATTTCATAATATTGCATTTCATCTGTCAAAAGGGGCATAAAAAAAGAGTAATAAATAAGATAAATTCTTTAAATTACGTAAAATAGAAATACGTGTATAATATTATTTTTTAAGATCATTTTAATTTTTTAAAGATAAATCAACAACAACAACAACAACAAACCCAGTGTATTCCCACCTAGTGGGGTCTGGGGAGTAAGATGTACGCAGTTCATACCTCTACCTCTGATGAAGTAGAAAGGATACCACACAAACACATAGTGCATCACAGAAGCAGATTACATAACATAAATACGGCACCCATAAGTAATATAAAGCAGAGGAAAGCAATGGAAAACACAAAGATTCGTAATACAACATGAAACACAGAACACGGAATCATGACAAAAATAAAACCCCCACCAAGTAATTTTTTAAAAATAAATCAACATGTCAAAAATAGTTTTAAAATATTTTTTTTTTTTTTAACTGTCATTGAAATAGGCCTACACCCGTATTAGCAAAGCAGCCCAATATCAGTGGTTGCGTTTGGGTGGGGGTTGGGGGCAGAGACGGGAGGAGGGGGAGAATAGGTTATGGAATAATTGCTTAAGCAAACGCTATGCGTCTCATCTCAATTCTCTTTAATCCGCTCATTCCTTTCTGTTATTATTCTTGTAATTTCTCTTTTTCATATTAATCAAAATTTATGAGTTTCATTCGCTCGTTGTATTAATTGTTGAGTTGAGAATTGGGTTTGTTACATTGGTGCTCTTGTTGTTCGTACTCCCACGACAACGGTGAAACTAAATCGATTCAGCACGGTAATCCAGAGGACTGAATTTATCAGGCAGAGCGGTACTTCACTCACCTTTGCTTCCCCGAGAAGGATTGGCTACCAATTCCTTCCCTCTATCTCGATGGCGAGGCCCTTGACTTTTTTCATTGGATGTATCGTAACAAACAACTTTGGGATTAAAAGCATTTCAAGGAGAAGTTAGGGCTGCGTTTTCGAGCCCGAACCTCCCCGGAGTCTCCTATGGTGCACTCTCAAATTACCAATATTCTTACTTTTCTACAGAAGATGCAGGACAAGTATTCAGTTATGTCTAATCAAATTGACAATATGCATATCTCAACTTCTAGCATATCCAATTCGACTAGCTTGTCACCAACAACAATTCCAGAGGTTACAGTAGATGATGCAATTGCCACTGCTACTGCGATGGTTAGCAGAGAGCTTATTTCTATTTTTGATAAGGGAAACTCAAGGATTGGGATAATTTCGACACTTCGATTGACACAAACATCCTTCCCGCTGGGACAGATCCTATTATGAAAGATGAACATTCAGACTATGTAAACCAAGAGGTCGATGCAAAGTCTCACCAGTTTGAAAACTCAGTCCATAAGTTCGACTCTGCTTTTGACTTGGTAGCGGATAATTCAGAGGGGTTGCAAATGCCTTTGCTGGTAAGTCCGGTGATAAGCAAACCTATTAGGTGTGCTGAAATTGATTATCCTAGTGATACACAATCTAGGAGATCAATTGCCGAGGAAGATGAATGTCTCAAAACTAATACGAACATAGTGTTTGATGGAAGTCTCCAGCGAAATGAGTTTGCCCTTAAATGCCAAGTTGCATATTTGGAGCTTGTTGGAATTGAAAAATCTGTTTCCCATAAGATTTTGCCTATTGAACTTTGATGAACTGACAAGAGTTGAGGGAGAGGCTTCGATTGTTGAGTTTTTTCCATGCATATTCACCCAACAATCTTTAGCCGATTTTGGTGATCTAGCAGTATGTGAGAGCATAAAAAATGGCTCGCCCACTTGCTATTGGTTCGACACTGAGCAACATTTATCTCAATCTATCCTCTTTGTATTTCCGCAAAAGAAATGTGGTGATCTTTTGTCTATGCTGAAATTTGGAAAGATTCGTGTTTGTCTTGCTTTCGCTCAAGGTGGTGGTGCCATAATTATTGGCCATAACGAGACCCTCTTTTCTAGAGATGCCCACATGAAGTACATGTGTTGCTACGCATTTGTTTCCATGAGGCAGTCTAATTACAGTGCACATACTCGTCCTAGGTACTTCCTATTGTTCGAGCGGTATGCGGCATACTTGGATGTGCTATCATCTTTTACACATTTGCATACTCTTATGTTATGACTAAAGTGTGGGATCTTGGACAGTGCTGGTGTGTGAATTCCTACATTAGTAAAATAATTGAACATCAAATTGTTGGTATAGATATATTTGTAATATATCTTCAAGCCTTGAAGGCTTACATTAAGTGCAGATATGATTGTAACCCCTGGTGGATGCCTTCAAGTTCATCGATTTCACCCTGCAACATTTGTACATGCTCTCTTACTCATGGTGGACAAAATTCAATTTTTTGGGTCAGTGTCTTACATTCACCGCACTGTTGAAATATGTCCCAGAGATATTAAACATCACAATGTTTTGGCGAATACCCATGCTCATCCAGTTACTTTAAGCGATTGGGAATATGCTAAAGCACTGGTTAAAAAATAACCGACTATTTTGATTTGGAATTCGGGAAGTCGTATTAAAGTTCACAATTGTAAGAAGTTCTACAGATAATATAGAGGGACCAGTACTATTTGAAGCAATAAAAAAATATGGAGTTGCTTGTTTACAAAGTTGTCTGATTGGGAGTTGAATTTGTTGTTGAGGTCTTTGATACCATGTATCTAGACATATGCTTTCACGTATTTAAGGATATTGAGGATCGACACCTTGTTCAATTTTTTATGGAGTATGAGTGTCGTTTTCTGGCAAAAGAACCTCACTCTGATGATGACAAAGTGAGAATCTCCAAATTTATTGCGTCTGCAAAATTAATGTGCGAGATATTGGAGCAGATTGTAGGAAACAAATTGAGGGATACACGAAGGCAAAACAAGTGGATGACGTTGAGTTCTCCTGCTTATTTTGTGTACAAATTTGTCATGTAAACTCTACAAAGCTTTTCACAAAACAACAATTCTTATTAGAGCATGAATCTGCATCCTTACTCTTATTCCTCAGCAAGGTGTTCCTCAACTATGCCTCTGTTTTTAACAATACTTCAGACATCATTCCTTGGTCATCCAAAGGAGGAAGTGGAATGTCATATTGCTCAAGATGTTGCCTTCTGTGAACAAGTGACAGCTGGCTCCTTGTATGCCCGTGGACAATTTGCTTCTTCTATGGTACTTGGTCTGAAGTAGTTGACTTGCTTACTGCATGGAGGAACTTCCAGAATTCTTTGAGCACCCACAATATTGATCATGAAGGACGTAGGCAACAACTATGGGCTTTTGACAATGATGTTGGTGCAAGGCTTTACAACTCGAACCTTGAGGACAAGGTTCTCATTGGGGTCAGAGGTATTGTTATGAATGGGCCTAGAACCGTATTGGCAAAGCAGCCCAATACATATTAAGTGGATGCATTTGGGATTTGGGTTGATAAATAGCACTTGGGGGGGGGGGGGGGGGGAGGGGGGGGGGGGGGAGGAATAGGTTATGCAAATTGTGCTAATTGCTTAGGCAAAGGATATGCTTCTCACCCCTGGTTCTCTTTATTCCTCTCATCCCCTTTTACTACTATTTTTGTTCTTCATATTGTAATTTCTCCTTTCCGTATTAATCAAAGTTTATTAGTTTTATTCACTCTGTGTATTGATTGTTGAGTTAAGAATTCGGGTTTGTTACAAGGTTAATGCTCAAGTTGTTACTTTACTAGTCTTATTTGTGTTTAAGCACCGGTGGTTGTGTAGGTAAAACATGTATGTTTCAGTTGAAAGGGTTAGCAGTTTGAGTAAACTATTATGGTACTAGAGAGATAGCACCTCAACTGAAACGAACAGTAAAGGACATTTCCAGCCAAAGCTTTGCCAACTTCAAAGGACTCTTCAACTTCACTAGCTCTTTTACTGTTCGTTTTGGTGAAGTTTTGGCTGGAAAATCTCTTTTACTGTTCATTTCACTTAAAGAACAACAACATCAAGATTATTGATGTAATCAAACGGTGTTGGTCTATTTCAGACAATACAGAAGCCAACATCTAACACCAACAGTACCTAGTCCTGTATCTAAATAGCTCGATACAACTCTTGTTATACCTGCTTGCTAGAACGGTATGAGTATCATCAACAAGACGGACATCTTCATTTTTCTCCATATTCTTATATTAGAAGAACATAAAGACTACTAATCTCAACCACATAGGAATTGTATGGAAATGGAACAACGTTATCGAATACTTTCTAGCTGAATTTCAAAATTTGCTTGCTCGATAGTAAGTAAATTACCAAGCTAGAGTTTAAATTATTAGCGTCCATCACTTGATTTGTATTCTAAACAAGAAGTTGACTCCCTCATGGTATCTTTACAAGAAATTTCATCCCATATAACTTGAAAAACTTCGACAAAATGTGCATGAGATTAGTAGATTTGAAAGTTTTGAAAGCTAAACACGTAAATGTAATACACTTAGAAACATGGGGTTTGAGCCACAGGTGACAAAAGAGTTTTAAAATGAGGTGTAGGTGATACAAGTCTTAATAATTAGTTGAAAGTGACAATTAGAAAGTTTTAAAATAACCCACAAGTTTTTAAATTTATACTTTGATCCCAATATATATCTAAAATAACAGAAAACGGAGGGAAAAAAGGCGTCTTTCTCTCTCTTCTCATCCATTGTTGTTTTCTCTCTCTTAGTGATTTTTGTTGTTAATTGTTTCTGTTCCTGCTGCTTTATTCATCATCTTCTGCTTCATCTTCTTCTTGTCGACCATTTTTTGTTGTTGTTGTTGTTGTTGGTACAACACTACTGCTGCGATCTGACCAATTTCTTAGGTCAAATTTTATTTGCTGCATCACTTTCCAGTTTGACATTACTTCATAGGTTACTTTGGTAAGTAAAATTATGATTTTTATTCATATTTGTCATCTGGGTACACTTCTGTTTTTCCAACAATGGATAGAACCCTGATTATGAATCCAGCACAAGTGCCCACAATTTAAACAAATCAATCATCTGGTGCATCAGATAGTAATCTGTTGCATCAAACTATTTATCTGTTGCATCATCGTATTATCTGTTGCATTAGACGTATTATCTGTTGTATCAGGATGTTTATCTGTTGTACCAGACTAATTATCTGTTGCATCAGAATGTTTATCTGTTGCACCAGACTAATTATCTGTTGCAACGAATGATTAATCTGTTTGAAACAACAAAAATCAACCCCTGCCACAAACCCAATAGATAAATCTTGTTATTGCTACTGGATTCTAAATTATTATTTTTTACGTCGAATCGTTGAATGTTTGTTGAGAAGATAATAGACAGAATGAAAATTAAATATGGATTAAAACGGCAAAGATCAAACATAATTTATTTATTAAACAAATAAAAATACATATAATAGACTAAAAGAAAAATAATAGTCTAATTATTATTATTATTATCAGCATCATCATTGCCAGCCGGCCAATCTTCAATCGGAAGTAGCAAGGCCCTCCTTAGCCTGCGTATCTCGCGGAGCATTCTTGATCTAACTCCTTTCAATTCCCATTGCAAATCACGAAGTTGATTCCGAAGTTCATTCACGGCGTCTTGTAGAAAAGCAACGTTCGACATTGGGTCAGCCATAATCTTATCTTCTAGAGTGTAATATGAAAGACGAGATGCAATAAATAAATAGAGTGTGTATTTGAATGAACGATTGAGTAAGGACGGACCTATTTATAGAGGATTGAATTTGAATGAGAGGCAAAAAGGCACGACTATTCACCTCCATACATTAATTAAATTTTTGATTAAATTAAGAAAATAAATATTGTGATATAAGTCATGACTTTTCAGATTATTATTATTAATTAGTCTTTCGAAGAACCGTTTTTATTGAGTTCTGGCAACAGATTCTATATCTGTTGCATCAGATAACACATATGTGACAACAAATATATCATCTGTTGCAACATATAATCTAACTATTCACCTCCATTTATTAATTATATTTTTTATTAATGTGAAAAGTAATGAATTAATTAAATTAAGAAATATTGAGATAAGTCATGACTTTTCAGATTATTATTACTAATTAGTTCTTTCCAAGAACTGCTTTTATTGAGTTGTGACTCTCGATATAGGTTGCATCAGATAAATCATCTGTGACAACAGATATATCATGTGTTGCAACCATAGTGAACCTATTGCATCAGATAATTTAATTGTTGGAACATATAATCTACTTTTTTTAAAAAAAATAAAATAATTATATCATCATATCATTAATCCAAATTTGCTTACTTTTTTATTTTATAAATAAAAAAATACCTTCTCAAATTTCTTAATAAAATAATAATCATTTTATTATATAATAAATAATTTAAAAAATAAATTCAAAAACAAAAATGGTAAAAAGTCACGATCAATCATTAAAATTGTGGTTATAAATTGTGTTTATTATTTATTTTCTTATTATTTATTTACGAAACATTTTTCATATTGAATAATCGGAACTCCGAGTCATGTCTTTCTCTTTTCACCCTCTCAATAACAACAATAACCCTTTTTTTATTAATAATCGTCAGGTGCAACATATGATCGATCTGTCGTAACAGATTAACCTCTAACTGTTGACACAAATTGCTGCTCAATCCCTACCACCAACCGTCAACATGTTAAGAAAAAGGAATAAACAGAATGATTATTATTAAATACTAAATCAAAATTAAAAATTCAAAGTCGACAACAAAATGAAATGAATGTTCATAGATCTTTGAATCCCTTGGGTAGATTTGATATACAAAAGGAGGAAAGTAATCGCTAAAATAAAAAATATTACCTAATTATTATTACTACTATTATTATTATTGTCAATCAGACATCTTTTATTCATCCGGCAGCCTTGCTCCGAAGTCAGCCAAATATCTCCCTGGAGTTCATCAATCAAACTGCCTTTGAAGTTCATGCAACGACTCGATATGAATATTCTTGTACGAATCTGGATCATCCATATTTGTAAGGAGGGACCTATTTATAAATTATTGCATCTCGGAAAGAAAAGAAAATTACTTTAAAATAAATCTAACAAATGGGTAATCTGTTACAAAATATATTCTTTCTGTTAGATAACTTACAACATCCTGGCAATCTTTTTGCAATAGATGTATATATCTGTTTGATTTCTACAACAGGTTGATCGCTGTCGTAACAGATGTCTTCAATTGATTGATAATATAAACAGATGTGTCATCTGTTGCAATAAGCTAGTCATCTGTTTATTCAATTTAAGCCATAGATGGGCTAGGAAGAATAAGGTGCATACAGATGGATCCACTATCATATGTGTGGGAGTTAAGTATGTATTAAAGATAAGGTTACCGGGACAACACACATAAAATACAATATTTTTGTGAATGCAGTTTTTAACCGATTAGGCATTGATCATTCAAACAAGATCCTGCATTGTACGATTAAGTTTGATAGGTTTGAAATTGATAAGGCTGAGGACCTCATGAAGATGGTATAGATATCCTGTTACGAATTATTGACGGTTGGTGCTCATGTTTATGCATGTCAAGTTTTGAGAAAGGATCAATATTTGTCGTCACTGCAGAGAACCAATAGCGATTAGACTTAACTTTAAGTGTGCATTGGACCCTTAGAGGGCCCTCGAAGCCTCGCACTGCATCAAACAAGAATGAAAAACCAATATAGTTATTGCCTTGGCCAAAATTTATATGGTTGGATTGCTCGCTCGGGTTGATGATTATATGCCAGAAGGTGCGATAGAAGAATGCTTTCGAGGGAAAATGGGTTGTTGATGGAAAACTATATCATCTGAGAGCTAATTGAAGAAGAGACACACGGTAGAAAGTAACTTCTAACGAATCTGGCCGATGAAATTATCTTAACAGATGCGAAATCTGAATCAAGTGCAAATATAAAAGTGTATCCGGCAATGTAATTTCGTTTGTTGTGTCTCTGAAAGAAAAATAATGCAGCTGGACACTTTGCTAGGGAGTTGCATGGTCGGTATTATCACCTAAGTAGAAAATAAGAGAAGACCAAAAAAGCAGCCTCACGAGCATCGAGGGTAGAAATGATGTTCAGCAAGTCTAGAAAACTTATGCCAACAACAACTGCAGTGAAAATAAGGAAACTAAGCGAAGGTGGCAATTTCTGAATTTTAAATTTCATCCCATCTTCTTGTTTGTATTTTCGATCAGGTCCACTGTCGTTGACTTGATCGGAACCACAAACGAGATTGAAAGGCAAATAGAGTATCATTGCTTCCTTAGCAATATGATTATAATTGATTGTATTTTCTTTCCTTGACATATTTTCAACATTCCTTGGAGAAGATTAGATGCTTGCTGTAGTATGTGAATCCCGATAATTTTCAAGATTGCCTCCAGCTTGTTGATTCTGTATTCAAGCTGGTCGTTACTGTCTTCGAAGTTGGTAAGGAGTTTCTTGTCTCTTGTGAGCTCGATCAGGAACACCACCTTCAAAGTTGTGGCATTCTAGAAGCCCTTTAGAACACTTTCTCTTCAGAAGCGTTAAAGAATACATGGAGGGTCGTTGTGTTTGTTTAGGTCAAAATGTGTTGATGCACGTTGAAGATGTGGTCACAACAGTTGAACAACATACTTTTATCTAGCGTTGCTCTGTGCATCTTGCTCAACCAATTTGATAAATTAGTAAGCATGGAGTTACGTAGCATGTGATTTAAACCGGCTCTACCAAGCCTGTCAAACGTTACGTAACTCCAAGCTCATTACCCTATCAAAACAATATGCCCGAGTTAGTGCACATAGAAAAAAAGCCCAATCTGTCAACTTTCTGCTGATCACTCTTCTCCAATATAGATGACAAGATATCTGCTATGCAAAAGTATACACCATTGCCAGACATGATTACCTGGGAACATGTCTGGCGGTGGTGTAGACTTTTGCATAGCAGATATCTTATCATCTATATTGGAGAAGAGCAATCAGCAGTAAGGCTGAGAGATTGAGCTCGTTCGATTTGTGTACTAACTCGATCATATTTTTTTGATAGAGTAATGAGCTTAGAGTTACGTAACATTTGATAGGCTTAGTAAAGTCGGTTTAGATCACACGCTACGTAAATCCATGCTTACTAATTTATCAAATTGGTTGAGCAAGATGCATGGAGTAACGCTAGATAAAAGTGTGTTGTTCAACTTTTGGGACCACATCTTCAACGTGCATCAACATATTTTGACCTAAAACAAACACAGAGACCCTCCATGTATCCTTTAAGGATTCTGAAGAAAGTATTCTGAAGGGCTTCTAGAATGCCATAACTTTAAAGGTAGTGTTCCTGATCAAGCTCACAAGAGACGAGGAACTCTTTACCAACTTCGAAGAGGGCAACGACCAGCTTGAATACAGAATCAACAAGCTGGAGACAAGCTTGAAAATTATCGTGATTCACATACTACAGCAAGCATCTGATCTTCTCCAAGGAATGTTAAAAACATGTCAAGGCAAGAAAACACAATCAATTATAACCATATTGCTAAGGAAGCAATGATACTCTATTTGCCTTTCAATCTCATTTGTGGTTCTAATCAGGTCAACGACAATGGACCTGATCGAAAACACAAACAAGAAGGCATGGGATGAAATTTAAAATTCAAAAATTTGCCGCCTTCACTTAGATTCCTTATTTTAACTGCAGTTGTTGTTGGCATAAGTTTTCTAGACTTGCTGTACATCATTTCTACCTTCGATGCCCGTGAGACTTCTTTGTTGGTCTTCTCTTTGTTGCTGTTGGCATAAGTTTTCTAGACTTGCTGTACATCATTTCTACCCTCGATGCTCGTGAGGCTTCTTTGTTGGTCTTCTCTTATTTTCTATCTAGGTGATAATCCCGACCATGCAGCTCCCTAGCAAAGTGTCCGTCTGCATTGTTTTTCTTTCAGAGACACAACAGATGAAATTACATTAGCGGATACACTTTCATATTTGCACTTGATTCAGATCTCGCATCTGTTAAGATAATTCCACCAGCCAGGTTCGTTAGAAGTTACTTTCTACCCTATGTCTCTTCTTCAATTAGCTCTCAGATGATATGATCTTCCATCAACCACCCATTTTCCTTCGAAAGCATTCTCCTACCGCACATTCTGGCATAAAATCATCACCTTGAGCGAGTAACCCAGCCATATAAATTTTGGCCAGGGCAATAAATATATTAGTTTTCCATTCTTATTAGATACAGTTCTAAGCTTCGAAGGCCCTCTAAGGGTCCAATGCACCCTAAAAGTTAGTCCAATCGCTATTGAATCTCTTTACAATGACATAAAAATTAGATCACTTCACAATGCTTGACAAATAAACATGAGCAACAACCGACATTAAATCTTAATAGGCTATCAGAACCATATTTATGGTCCCTCAGCCTTATCAGTTCGGACCTACCAAACTTAACTATAAAATTACAGACATCTTGTTTGAACGATCTATGACTAATCAGTAAAAACATTGTTCACAAAATCAGTGCACTCTATGTGTGTTTCCATGATAACATTATCATTAATACATACCTCCCACATATGAAGTGGTTACATCTACAAGCAGCTTATGCCTCCGATCCCATCTTTACTGCAGCCTCTTGAGATAGTCCGTCAAAAGTTGATCAACTGTCAGTTCCTTATATCTATAAAGAAGAGAAAAAAAATTAATGTCACAAAAATAACATTGTCCATCTGTTGTATCAGATGTGGAGTCTGTTGCAACAGATGTGGAGTCTGTTGCAACAGATGTAAAGTCTATTGCAACAGATGTGGAGTCTGATGGAATACATCAAACCAACCTTTCTAGTGGTTTTATTTATTCCAACAGTTTCTCCATCTGTTACAACATCAACAACAGCATAAACATCAACCAAAAAAACAACATTTGTTCCAACAACATCATAAACAACAAAGAAGCAACATCCTTTATGCCAAAACCATCAACAGCACCACAAGTTCCAACAACGCCAACCCCACCAACAACATCAATAATTGCATCAACAATAATGAAATAAACAAAATACATAAAAGAAATGATACTGCCAACAAGGCTTTTAAACTTCTCCCAACAGATGACTTTTTACTCATATTGTAATAAAATTTTTTGGATTATTTATTCAACACTTACAAGTTCCTTAAAAATATTTTAATAAATATGATATGGGTAAATAGTAATTAAATAAAAAAAATAGATGTAAATAACATACAAAGAAGAAGGCGAGAATGAAAGAGCAATAATGAACCATACCTTAATATTAAAAAGGGGATCAAAATAGAAATTTAAGTTTAGGAAAGATATGGATGAGTTAAGATCCGAAAAGATCTTTATGATAAGAGAAGAGAAAAGAAAGAAAAAAGGCTGTGACCCTAAAGAGGAGAGAGAAAAAAATGAGAGTTGAATAAAATATACTGCAGCTGAAGGAAGAGATGAAATAATTTCTATAGATGTATTGTGTACGTAGACGTGGTGGTTTTTAATATTCATTAATTTTATTAATAATTTAAGGGGCACGAGGAAAACTAAGACTACTGACATTGAAAAGACAAGACAAGACTGCTCAATGAACTCACTTTTGAGATATTCAAGAAATATTTTTACCGCCTTTAGTAGTAAGTACTACTACTTGATCGGACCAGAAGCTTCTTGCTTTAAAATTAAAAAAGATAAAAAAATTTTCAAACAAATATGTCATCTGTTGCAATATATATAAATATCTGTTTAGAAATTTGAACAACTCAGTCATCTATTGCAATAGATATAAATATCTGCTTAAAAATCCCAAAAGCTCTGTCATCTGTGACAACAGATGGAAATGTTCATTTGATAATTAATAAAATCAGATATGTCATCTGTTACAACAGATATAAATATTTTTTTTGAAAATTTCCAATATCTCAGTCATCTGTCACAACAGATGCAAATATCTATTTGATAATTAAATCAGATATGTCATTTATTGCAACATATATGTACCTGTTTAAAAATTTTCAACAGCTTAGTCATTTGTTGCAACAGATTTCATAGCAATTGATTTAGGTGGAACTAGGGATGAATGAATGAGCTCACAGGGTCAACTACAAATCCAATCAAGTCTTTACAATTGAATGGCGTTGGTATTGCGTTCATCCTGACCCGAGTCGTCGATCGATCACTCTGAGTTGAAATGAGTTCTCATCAACTCAATGTTAGGATAGTGATAGTACCTAAGTTGATTTAGGTGGAACTAGGGATGAATGAATGTGCTCGTAGGGTCAACTATAAATCTAATCGAGTCTTTGCAATTGCATGGCGCTGGTATTGCGTTCATCCTGACCCAAGTCGTCGATCGATCACTCTGAGTAGGAATGAGTTCTCACCAACTTAATGTTTTAAAAACTATATCTTTTAAAAATTTTAAAATTAAATAAGATCAATTCGGACCAAATTAACAATTTCAAAACTTGTCATTCTTTTCCAAAATTGCTAATCTACCCATACAAATCATCTATTTGCGCGAAAAACTTTTTATTTTAAATCTTAAGTTCTTACTCTTCTCTCTCTCTCGGGGTGTCCTCTCTCTCTCAATAATACAAACAACAACTACTCAATATATTGCTCAATCCTTCAAAATAGGTCGATTTTCTTTCCATTTACGACTACATATAGTTTTTTTTTACTTCATTCCCGCTTGTATCCGTTGTTTTCTCTATCTTCGCATGCAACAGAGTTCGAGAAGAGTTCTACATTTGTTCTTTATTCTAAAAAATAGAGTTTTTTAGTTGATGATTAAAAAAGACTTTTAGCTGTATTATCTTCGAGAATGGATTAAAAAATTTGAGTTTTGATCCTAAAAAAGTAGGAAGCACCCGAGAAAACCCTAGTTTTTATCTCAGTGTTTTGTTGACTGTCGTGGTATTGTTGGATGGTGTTTGTGGTATTGTTGATGGCTGTTGTTGGTGGTGTTGGTATTTATGTTTTTTGGTGGTGGTGTCGGTGGTCTTGGTGTTGGTATTGGTATTGGTGGCATTGGTGGTGGTCTTGGTGGCATTGGTCATGGAATTAGTTGTGGTGGTGGTGGTCCATCTGTTGCAACGGGTGGAAGATCTTTAGGGAGATATTAAATAGGTCTTCAAACAGATTCCCCATCTGTTCCAACTGATGGGTTATTCGTTGGAGTATTTTCTTGTAATGTGGCAGAGAATAATTTATTAAAATTTCTCCACCTGTTGCAACAGGTGGAATATTTGTGAGGAGATATTAAATAGGTCTTCAAACAGATTCGGGTTCCCCATCTATTCCAACTGATGGGTTGTCCGTTGGAGTATTTTTTTTTGATTATGTAATAATAATAATTTATTGAAATTTGTCTCACCTTTTTAAAAAAAATTATGCAGATATCAAATGCAATGTATTTTTTGTTTTTCTTTTATTTGTAGTTAAAAGATGTCTCCCAAAAGAAAAGAAACAGAAAGTGGAGAAAGTGGATCAACTTTCGATCACCAAATAAAAAAGGCTAGAGTACAGATAGATTCGAAGGAACTTCTAGAACAATCTCAGTCAGGACAAAATGAAGCCGAGAAAAGTGATAACTCCTCCTCACCAATGGAGCGTGAAATAATATCAAAATTCCAGCATGATTCTGTGAAAACTATTAGTATTGACAAGTTTCGAGTTGTGATGCCGATGAATAACCCTAATGCAGTATTTGGTGATCTTCTACTTAAATATCAGTTGGGGAAACCTTTTAACAAACTTAGGAGTATTATGAAGAAGGAAAACATAGATGGACTTTTTAAGAAGAGCTGCTTTGCACACTTTCTTGAGCTGTCTGGGTCCCGCCCTCTCCATTTCCCAATGATCATGGTATATGGACTTCTCAAGTGCAGGATCATGTATGCGGGGGATGATGGAGGTCTGAACAAGGGAGGAAATAAGATGGATGAAGTCTGGATCAACTACTGTGGCATGCCGATTTGTTTTGGATTGAAAGAGTTTGCCATTGTGACGGGCTTGAGATGCGATCGTCCAGAAGAACCTGCCATCAAGAAAACACCCCACAAAGGGTCCAACAAATGCAAGGTAAAAAAAGATGGGTTGTTGGGCATTGTTGGACCTAGCTACAAAGTGAAGGATTTGATAGCGGATCTCAAGAATAGACATACCAAAGTACTACAGGGAGAAATTGTGCTTAGTTTGATTTGTTCATTTCGTTTTATTGGCAAGAGACATCAAGAAAGTCATAGAACATGATTTGTTATTGATGATGATTTTGGGAGATTCAACAATTATCCCTGGGGCTACTGCACAGATTCGGGTGCTTCTTCTGGAGGTGTTGCTGGTGGAGTTGTTTGTGATGGTGGTAGCCATCCCGCTTCTGCTTCTACTGCCAGTCGTGATTATGAGCATGTTGGTGCTCAGCAAAAAATAAATATGTTTGAAAATACCTCTTGTACAGGTCCTCTCTCTGACCCCTACAGCGATCTCTGCCACCCTTACAGTGGTCCTTCTCACCCCTCTTCACCCTCATGATCTCATTGCAAATGCAAAGTATGCAAGGACAGAGAGAATAAACTCCTCGACAAGCTAGAGGCTATTGCTGAAGCTGCCGAAGAGTTGAAATCTAGGAAGGGTGTCATACCATCCAACGAGGTTAGGGAGCCATGCACTCCTACAGTGGAGGTTAGAAAGAAGAGAATAAAAATTAGATAAATTCTCTCTGTTCTAAAATTAGAAAAAAATGCAACTCCCCCCGCTCCAATAGCTGTTGAAGTTCAGGGGCCGCCGAAGAAGGTGGACATATTTACGGTGCTTGGCAAGGAGAAGAAAAAAGAACTGGAAGAATTCATCAAGATAAAGGTTCAAAAAGAATACACCATGCATTCATTTGCCGCCAAAGACTTCTTGAATATGACAAATATGTACGTGTGGTACGAGGACAAGATAAGTTTACTTTTGCTAACCTACCCTTCTAATCTACTCCATGAAGAAGAGTCTACGAAGAAGATGTGTAATCTGTTGCAACAGCTTGGTATTCTATTGCAACATAATACACATTTGTTGCATAGGTTGTGTTGGCTGGGTAATCTGTGAACTGATTCAGAGAATTCTCTGCATCGGATTCTTTCCACTGTATTTTTATTCTTTACAATTACTAACCTATTTAAAAATTATCTTCTTATAACACTGTATGTTGATGAAATTCTCTCCCTCATGAGGGGCAGGCAATTAGCGTTCCCAGATGCTTATGATGCTGCTGATAAGATAATGGACCTCAACTTCTACAATAATTTCAAAGATAGGTACGCTGATCTTTGTAATCTAGTTGATTTTGGTGGCCTCAAATTTGATTAGTTAGTTTCTATGTTCTAATGGGATGAAGAAGCGATTAAATATGTTAGAGGAAAGAGGCCATATCCACACGGCAAGAGCTGGACCAAGGGAAAGAAAATCCTTGCAGTCATGAACGTGGATGTAACCCATTTTCTCGCTGTTGAGATACTACTATATGAGGGAAATATTAAGGTTTATGACAGCAACTTACCTGTGTTCAGCGAGAAGACATTTTTAACCCACATGCAGCCACTCTTGAAGTTGTTGCCCAAGTTGTTGACGCAGAGTAAGCTGATGGATCATATGCCGACTGAAGTTTTGGCAAAGGAATCATGGGTTTTTGAAGGTCGAAACAAGAACATCCAGCTCTCAAAAAATACAACCGGTGTAGTGTGTGGGTCGTACTTGCTTGCATACATGAAGTGTTTGCTGACTGACACACAAATGATCGGTGTATGCGACACCATTGTGGAAAAGATGCCATGGGTCTGGGCATATGGGGTACTAACTAAATGGTTGGAGCCCGTGTATAAAAAAGAACATGTACAAAGATAGAGACGAACACAATAATAAATTTTTATTTCAAGATAATTCACTATACATATTGGGGCAATAATTTTTATGTCTGGCAAAGTTAAATTTTTATAATGCAACAGATTTTATATCTGTCATAATAGATATAGTACCCGTTGTGACAGATTGATTATCTGTTGGAATAGGTTGGTCATCTATTGCGTTATGCAGATGTTCCTCGTCCATCTGTCGCAAAAGATTTACGATCTGTTGCAACATATAACTTATTTATTGCAATTGATCGGTAATCTGTTGGTGAAAATAAAAAAAGTAGAAAGACCTGTTATATAATTTCCAATAGATGACCTACGTGTTGCATCTCATGTTGAAACATATGTCTAAATCTGTCTGATAAGATATGTCATCTGTTGCAGTAGATGTATTATCTGTTGTGATATTTGAATCTAGTACTCCATTTCAATTAACATGTTCAAAACTCAGAATTAATTATATTCATAGACAGAATAAAATAAATCGAAGCCTTCGGAAGTTACATGAAATAAAATAACTCAACAAATAAATGAAATGTAAAAAAAATCATTATGAGTACAAACGATCTACTCTACAAATAAATCAACAAGTTAAACCAAGGAGGATAGGTTATTACATTGACGGACTCGAGCTATAAAGATCTAATCAATATGGACAAGTTGTTCTTTATCCAGTGCTATGGAATTCGGCTTTGGTCGTCGTGGATCTTTAACGTCGGTTGCATACGGCTTCTGAGCTTTCGCTTCTTCATATTTCCATAAAAGAGCAACATATCTCTTATGGAGTAATCCGGCATCAAGTCCATCATTTGGTACTTGTAATCCATTGCTCAAATACTCGGTATAGGCTGCAACAAAAGGACCGCAATCCCTGTGTTATAAAAAAATAGATAATCCTTATCTTGCAGTTCATGCAAGAGTTGTGAAATTTTTGAAATGAAACTAAATCATGACACTTAAACTTACAGGCTACCAATGGTTTGTTGAGTAATTTCGTCAATATATTGTACATCAAATGGATTAGCCATCTTATCCTAACCAATCAGTACGAACCTTTTGATCTAAAAAGCCACTCATATCAAGGTAAGTAGGCAATATTTTGGCCAGCTTTTGTATCTCAGACGACGGCCCGAAACGTCTCTTTTGCGACATCGAGTCATAAACTTAGATGCGCCTCTCTTTTAGAACGACGACAGCCAACACCCAATGGAATTCATCACCACAATTGATTGGGATGTACACTTCGTCGATCAAATGCCAAGGTAAGCCTTCCGAAATGCTAAAACGTTTGATAATGTTGATTAAGCATTTCTCATTTTGAGAAACTTCCAACTGCTGTTGACAATACCTATCGTAGGCATTATCGATGTAAACTTTGTATAAATAATTGTCTGTTGTGTATCTGTATTGTTCTTGTGTTTTCAACTTGACATTCTTTCCGAAGTTGTAAAAAATGACATCGATGTGCTGCACATATTATCAAACATTTTGGATTACGTGATGAAAAAATCAATACGCATATGCAATTAAATAAAGTATTAATTAATAATAATATGTATGGCCTTTAAACCTCATCATTCCAGCAAGTTTGGGGCTGTGACATCAAATAGAACCAATTCTTCGTTCTGGGATGTGCAACTACAAAGTCGAACATATCAAAACCAAGACTCGATTCGTTCACTTTGTAGCACTCGTTATTTTATTTTTTACATGATGATTTATATGTGTTAATGTCAGGTTCTTACAATAAGAATATAAACCAATATCTATAAAATTAATCTATGTACCTGTCGGCATGATGCTTTAACAGCCCATTGACAATCCATTCTGAATAGTCGTTGATCAACTGTATTAATTTTTTTGGAGCCTCGTCCGAGATGTTGAACCCTTCAAACGGGTAATTCTTCCGTTCTCCTAAACTGACATGCTTCACTTTTTCTTCATCTTTGGAAGCAGTTGATAGATTATCAACTGCCATATTATGCTCTTCGACAGTAGTTGTGACATCCACCTGGAAAGCTAGAATTGTCAATGCTAAGTAGAGATATACAATAGATTTTCCATCTGTTGCAACAGATGATTCTTACGTTGCATCAGATGAATTATTTGTTGGGATAAATTCGAACAGGTAAATTAGAGCAGTACGATAATTTCGAACAGATGATCTATTTGATGCAACATAAGACTCATCTATTGAAACAGATAACAAATCTGATGCAACAGATTAGACAACAATTGCAACAGATGTATACATCTGTTTGATAATTTTCAGCAGACATATTATCTGTTGAAACAGATATGTGCTTATTTGTTTTTTGGAACAGATGATGTACATTCACCTTGTTCAGCTCATACTGCTCTTCTGTATCCCCTGCACACTGAACATCGGTGCAAGACAAAGACAGAGGCATTGCAATCTTGCTTTTTTTGATGATTGATGATGCCTTGGAAGTGTCTTTCCTTCTCCTCTTAGCCGTTTTGATCTCTAGTGGAGTGTCTGGATATGAAATCCTCTTTGATGGAATGACACCCCTCTTAGATGTCATTTTCTATACAGAAGCAGTTAGTTCATTAATAGCATTAATCACTCCATCGTGTTTCGCCTTGCAGTCTTGACATTTGCATAAAGAACATTCGCTAGATACGGCAAAATCTGGAGAAAAATCTGTACAACCATTATGATCATAATCATAATGGCTTGTTGTTTCAAAAACTGTAAAAGGAGCATTATTAGCCCCACCCTCCAAAATTATTTTTCTTGTGATGGTTGTTGCTCCAAAAAATTCCATTCTTATTCCATCAACGACCTTAGGGTCCGATAAAGTTTGCACAGACCGTAAAGTAAGAAAAAATGACATCTCCAACTCTCGATTGGTCGGAACAAGTCATGGATGGACAATCTAAAATAAATTGGTACATATATTAAGAATGATGATAAAATCATTTAATCATTAATTAAAACAAAAACTTGATTAGAATTGAACTTACTGCTTCCTTGGGGGGATTGAAAAGATCAAGAAATTTTGTACTTTTATCGATTTTGGCCGACAACCATCTCAGAATTCTTGGACAGGAAACTTCTTCCTGGTAGTTCACTTATTGTCTCAAATAAGGAATGGCTTCAAATGCCCAAGCCTATAACATAACACCAATAAATCAAAAGCATTATTGAATAAAAAAATGATGAATCAAATCATGATAAAAGAAATATTTACCATGAAGGCCCATGAAAAACCATATAAGTTGATTGTTTTTGGCGTTAACAGAGTCAAAAAAATATTTGACAGTCATTTTGAAGCTTTCATAACCCCAAGGATAGCTGTTAAATGCCTCAAGATCCTCGGAGAGAATTATTAAATCGAGGCTTATATTGTTGTTAACGTCTCTCGCTCAAAGAACATTATGTACAAACCAAACCAAGCACAATGATTGCTTGTACTTTTTTGAAAGTCCTTTACCTTTCAACGCTTCAATCAGATTTTTGTTTTTGAAGCTTGGACCAACAATGGAAACCAGGTCATCACGATCACTCGACTTGCCTTTTTCTTTTTTGGGTGTGCGGGGTGATTTTTTTTGGGTCAGAGTAGGTGTAACTTGAGAAGGAGAAGGAGGATAACATTTTAATCCGGTAACTATGACAAACTCCTCCCAACTAAAACAAACAGGTATGCCATTGTAATTTATCCATAACTTATCCATCTTATCTTTGTTTTCATACATAAACTTGCGTTAGAGAAGATCATACACTATTTTCATCTGGAAACGAGCATTGTTGTCCTCCGGCAAATCAAGATATTTCCCAAAGCAGCATTTCCTGAAATAAGAATCCAATTTTTATTCTCGAAGTATTTTTTTGAAGGCGTCGAAAGATTTTCCAATGACTGACTTAACCACGAGATCACCCGTTAAATCTGTGACACCATCGCTGATACAAGAATGACGATGGTAGGCATAAAACACACTCCAAATCAGTCCACAATCTTAAGGATCCAAGGACCAAGATGGAGACCACTCTCGAATTCTCTATCAACAAAACATCTACTCAGATACAAAGCAAGTTCATATGTAGATGAAAGAAAGATATATACTATGTAAGGTCACATTTATTGGATCACATTTTAAAAATAAAGATGACAAATACATGCAGACTTATGTGCCGTGAACTGATCCTTTTCTCTTAACCTCAAAGACTGTGACATGGTAATAAGTGTATCCAACATACTAGCCATAATGTTTCCTCTTTTTTCCTTTTAAAAAGATAACATGTGAAATTTTAAAATTTTACTTCACAACTTTACAAGATTTAGAACCATAAGACTCAGTTCATCTAGCTTTAGGGGAACAGATCTCCATTCACCCCATCCTCCGAACATCCAGGAAATGAAGAACCGAGCCCCTTTCCAATCCCTATGTTTCTACCCGAATATCTATGTATATTGTTTAAAAATGAGATATAAACCTGAACCAATCATGTTGTTCAAATATGAGTTGCTTTGCACCTCAAATATTTTCTAGTACACAAAATTTCCAATACTTTAATGTCAGTTAGGCCAACTTTTAACTCCAATTCATTGTTAAAAATATATTATTGAAGAAAGGCTAAAGCTATATTTTAAGGCATAGACTTTCAAACAAAACCAAACTCTGTTTTTGACTACCTTTTCCTTACTTCCTTACCCCACCCTGCTTAGATATTAAGATGGGATATGCCTACTGTCACCTCCCAAAATAATCCCTAGGTATGACTAACTACTGCTAACACCACTGGAAGAACTAAGTATTTATACATTCACAATGTCTACAAATACTGAGATAAAAACATGTGCATCTTCAAATGCATGAAATAATTATAAACGTAAAGTGATTATCCACTCGGTTATCGTAATACGATTTATGAAAATAACAATACTTAGATAATAACTCTCTAGCCTCAAATCTCACACCAAGACCATAGAGCATTTAAACAGAGTTACCTAAGTTCAACTTTCGTGCATGCAAACCCAACGAAAAGAAATATAATCTAAAAATAACTAAAGCAGGAAGAAAGCCTCCACGAACAATGCCAAGGCTCACCCCAACAACAGAATCCACACGTAAAGACCTTCAGCCACAAGTCTCTCTCCGCAATTGTATCTGCAGATATGCAAGTAAGGAGTGAGCTATATATAAATATAACTCAATAAGATTCTCGACTCACTACTTTAATACCCCTAGAACAAGTGTTAGAAAATACAAGACACAATAAAATACATAAATAATATGCACACGGTGTCTCTTATAAGGTAATACTCAACAAGATCCAAACGAAAGTTCAAAAAGTCACTCTATATCTCAACTAAACCAACTCTCATGACTTGTCATAAACGGCAGTTAAGGTGATCGTCCTAGCACCCCTACAAGTCCATGCAACATATATAATGCTCCTAAAGTCTTCTACGGCAGCATGTACAAGTTCCTAACATATTATGACTGTATAAGTATACTCCTAACATATTACGACAGCTATGTATGTCCCTAAAGCCTATAACGACAGTGGAAAAACTATATTCAACACCCCAACATCACCTCGCATATTACCACTAAGCAGTTATTACTATACTTCACAAATGCTTATCCATAACTTGTCAATACAATCGATTCTACTAAGCCGCACACTTGTTCCAACACATGGACTAGGCAAATATATATATATATATATATATATATATATATATTATAAAGTGATTTGAAAAGCAAGCATCAAAGTTTTAAGTCTCACTTACCTTGCTAATGATAAGTTCCCCAACCTTACAAACCGTAGAACACCAATCAAATAGCCTCCAATGGCTTCAATCTATGCAAAAATATTAAATAACGATATCAATTATGTTTTTCGGGATCCAGTCTCAATCTTCCTAACATTCATGCTTAAAGCTAACCCTTAATATCTCGCATTGTAAATTATTAATTAAGGATAATCTAACAAGGGAAGGGTGCCAAAACAGAAATTTCAAAATAATGGCCAATAATTTCATCACTATCCAATCATTATGCACCATAATATTCCCTAGTTGATGGTTTGTTTAAAGTAATGGCAGTAGCAATTTGAAACAGCACCTATGAGGGAAAAAACACTGGTTTTTGTACACGATACATACTCTGTTTCTAGTAGAAGACAACCAATATCTATCCTCTTAATCTAGTAGCAGACAACCAATATCTATCCTCTTAATCTAGTAGCGGACAACTACCCACCATAAAGAAAATTAAATATATATTAGTCACGGTTTTACTGTTACTGTTTTCAGAATTCTATGCCAAAGAACTACAAACAAACTTCATACTTTATCGGTGAAAGATGCCTACTAACATTGATTCGATACTCTCTGTTGTATTTTTTCTACGTTACTTACTACTCTCCAAAAATAATGGGATCAGAAATAGCCCTAGTATTCTATTTAAGTTGTTCTTAACGTGAAACTAAAGAAGGGAAAAAATCAGACTTTTAGCTTGCTTCATTTGATTCCTTAATTACTATTAATAATTGGTTAAAATTACCAATTAACTATTTATTAAAAAAATAATAAGTTAGGCTATTACACCTACCACTAGTTTTGGTCTTTCATCTAAATCTTTAGTTATCGAGCACAACCCAATGCTTTTTAGTACGGAAAAAAGACATCGCAAGGCCATTTTTAAAACAGATAGTCCAAGTTTGACATTTTGTCAAAAAATGGTCAGTCGATTATTGTATTTCCACATTATAATCATTTCCTAATTTGGATCATTTTGGTTCATGTAGTTCAGATACAGTTTATATGCCATATTGATACAGTCCATATACAATTCTGATACAATTTTCAACTTGGGTCATTCGGCCCTTTTCTAAAAATATTTCAACTTTTTTTGCTACAAATTTTTTAACTGAAAAATATTATGCTTTTTTGATTGTTTAAAGATAATAATGAAATATAATTGTATAAAAACGGTATAATTGTTATATAAAATATGTATGTATATAAGATATTTGTATAGAAATTGTTATCAAATATGTATATGCATAAAATATATATAATTTTTTATATAAAAAATGTATAAAAATTATATAATTGTAGTATAAAATATGTGGAAAAAAATTATACAATTATTGTATAAATTGTGTATCGAAACTATATAATTTTCGTATAGAATATTTATATGTATAAGATAATGTATAGAAACTGTAAAGAATACGTATAAAAATTGTATAGAACAAGCCAACAAATTAAAATGGCTAGAAAATAAAATTTGAATTCTGATAAATAATGGCCCGTAAGATAAAACTTTGATTTGGTCACAAACAGGACTTGAGATGTACTTGCAAAAGACACAAAAAAGGTGTCCATGATACCTTATCAAAAAGATTTAAGAAATCCAATGAGAAACGTCAGAATAACAACATCAGTAGTAGAAAAACGAGATAAGACTTGTCAATTAGTTCAATACAGATGAAGTGACTCAACATTTGAAAAAGCTTGAAACTGCTTATAAATATATAAGAGCATTTGAGACTTCCTTAGTTTATTTTATTTCAAATTTTCCTCATTTGTTTGTACTACTAAGTACATGAAAGACCCCAGCTGTAAGCAAAAGCCAGACAAAAGGCTTTGCAAGAGGTAGCTAAACCGCAATACTGGCAACAAGAGAAGAATTCTGGAATTTTGAATCAAAATAGTGTTAAATGAGGAACAATTTCAATAAATGGGTTTGTCAAATTTTTCATGACCAAAATGGTGAAAACGTATGGCGAATAGAGCACCTTCAGTGTGTAATTTTCACATTAAAAAATAGACGAACTGTTAAATATATTTACAATAAAGGTGCCCTACCCTCATCAGCCTTCAGTGAATCTTTTACATTTTAAAAAAAAACTCATTACTAGTAATGATCCTTCAATATTAATGTTACTGTTTAAGAATCTTAAAAAAGACTGTCATTTTCTGAACTGATGGAACAATAGAGGACAACTTTTACATCGTTTAAAGGCTCATGCAAGGCAATGCACCTTCAAGCAATATACGTTCAATGCATCTTAGGCTCATGCAAAGAAATGCATCTAAGATTTAAAATTTTCAAATTAATTTAAATTTTTATTTTGATTTAGATAAGAAATAGTAATATTTAACACTTTTAAATAAATAGAGTTTTGCTTCATATAAAAAATATCTATAATACTATTTTAATCAAATTTACTAGAAACATATACGTGATTGTTCTACTTTTTTTTTTATTTTGATAGTTTATTTTTGTTTTTGATTGATGATTGATTAGAGTTTTCTTCTTGCATCCATTACAATTATCCTTTTTATTTTTCTCTATTTATTTAGTTAGTAAATTTAAAAATTATATATATGTTATACATAATCAAAAATTGACTATGGATTCTTCTCTTTTGATAATTTCTCTTGTTTTTTTAGTTGATAATTTTTTATCAAAAAATTATACGAAATAAATATTTTGTAAGTAGACAAAAAAAATCAATGATTTATCTCTTTTTTTGTTCAATTATTTTTACAGAAATTATAGTTCTCTTTTTGATTAACGCAAGTTTTACTCCTTTCACATGAATTCGATAGTTTATAAACATATTTGTTATTTATTTTTAAAATGTATACTACTAAATATTTAAGGTAACATTATATAGAATTATTATTATAAATTATAATGATTCCTATTGATTTGGTTATTTTTAACCCCTCTCCATTAGATTTTTATGCACTTTTTGTTTGTTATATCATACAGTTCATGTTGAAAATATTTTATTTGTTGAAATTAGGATTTTTTTATTATAAAAATAAAAAATAAATCTTTCTTTTTTAGTTTGAAATTAGTGTTTTTGAGTGCAAGTTAATAGCTTGAGTCAAATTTATGAAATACTTATGATTTTTAGGTTTGTTTTCCAATCCTTATCTTAGTCGTTGCAGATTTCAAATTGTATTGTTGATTTTTGGCCTCACAAAAAAATCGAAGACTTATCTTTTAGCTAAGTAATTTATTATTCTTAATTACTTATTAGAAATAAGTAATATGTGAATTCATACATGATACATCATATATACATTCAATACACTCACATAGATATTTTTTTTATATTCAGTTATTGTCTTCTATGAATGCTTGCTTGAAGGTGCATTGCTTTGCATGACCCTTTAGAGTATGAAAAAGTTGTCATTTATTGTCCCATCAGTTCAGAAAATGACAGCCTTTTTTAGATTCTTAAATAATATATAATATTGAAGGTTCATGACTATTAATAAGTCTTCTTTAAAATGTAAATGATTCACTGAAGGCTCATGAGAGTAGAGCACCTTCAGTATAAATATATTTAACGGTTCATCTATTTCTTAACGTGAAAATTGCACATTGAAGGTGCTCTATTCTCCATGCGTTTTCACCATTTTAGTCATAAAAATTTTGACAAACCCATTTATTAAAATTATTTCCCATTTAACACTATTTTGATCCAAAATTCAGAATTCTGAAATAAAATTCTAAATCCATTCAATCAAATTTGGTCGGCCATGACTAGTTGTATGCCTACAACTTGATATGCCCATTGAAGGTTCACAATAATATAGCTATTCAAAAAGTTGATAGAATGTAGAGCAACAAACAATATTCCAAACACCAATTCCGCCTATTTTTCAAAGCTTCCCAGCTAATACTACAACAAAATGTATTTCTAACCACAAAATCTAAGTTATGAATTTAAAAATCGTAGCTAATATCTAGTAATAGTTACAAAAATTTGAATTAGGTAGCTAATTACAAATTCATAAAATTTCTTAGCCACAAAACTTAAACTGACAAAGCTAATTTCTCATTTTTGCTATAACTACTGATAATCGTGATACTAATTGCCTAAACAGCTACAACTCTATTGGTACAATAAAATTTTGTAGTTAATCATAAACTTTTGCCACACAATAAAAGTTACTGTAGCAATAACAATTTTTTAGCTACAATAAATTATTTAAAATAAAATATTGTAGCTAATTTTTTTTTTACTTCAACTTATAAAAATTGTGGCAATAGTTAAATGAGATGATTACGTCTTTTTTGCTATAACAAAATTCTATAGATAATTAATTTTTATCATGAGTTAAAACTTATTATAGAAATAAAAATTTTTTAGCCACAATAAATTATTTAAAATGAAATATTATAGCTAAATAGATATTTGTTGACCTCGAGTGACAAAAAGATTGTTGCATAGTTACATAATATAATTATGAATGTTTTGCTACAATAAAAGTTTGTAGCTAATTTTTAATTGTTGCCTTGTTTTGAAACTTGATGCAGCAATAGTAATTTTTTAGCCATGAAAAATGTTATTTAAAATAACATACTATAATTAAATAAATATTTTGATTTTTTACTAAAAAATTATTGCATTATTTAACTTAAGAATAACTATAATTATTTACCATGTCAATATGATTTAGCCATAAATTTAATATTTTGATAAATTTTGTAGCTAATAATTACTTTCTACTGCGAGTTACAATTTATTGTAGTGTAATTACAGGTGCTAATCCTTTGACTCAATTTAATACTACATGTCTATTTGTAAATTTTAGATATAATTAGTACGTAAATATATCTAATTAATTTTTATTAACTGATTATATTGAACTTAAATATAATTTACTGAGTCTCACTAAAGTTTTATCTTGATCACGTGCTTTCACAATTATTATTTGACTCAATTTTTTTAATCGAAATAATATTTTTATCACTGTAATATGATTGGAGGTATTAGTCATTCGATTTAATTCAATTTTACAATTTGTAAGTCATAAATATAACTAAAATAAACACTTGATTATGTTTATTTTAATTAACTAATCATATCAAATTTTAGGAGAACGTCACTAAATCGAATTCAAACTTCATCCTGAGCTAGTGTTTTCAAATTGTTATTTGACTTGAATGTGATTTATTGAGACATTTTAAAAATTCATTAGAATTAGAGGTGTTCATCACTTGACTTGATTCAATGTTATAGGATTTTACTTCGAAGTTCAAATACAATTTATATATATATATATATATAAATCAAATCTCAAATGACAAAATTTAAATACAAAAAAATATGCATGAACAATAGATATTTTATATACTTACTTATAACCTCAAACTTATCTATTAAATTCTTAAACTTATCAAGCCAACATTTTGTCTTATTAAGATATGTTATTTTTGAATGTTAATAGCACTTTTTTTTTTAAATAATGTATAACATATTTCTTTTGCAAGTTGTAATTTTATTTTATTTTAATAATTAAGCCCACCCATGTTGGATAGGTAATTGAAAGTTGCAAATATATTTATGTATGCTTGATATTATTATTTTAAAATAAATGCTTAACGTTTCATATCAAACACTTATTTTTTAAAAGATATTCTAAAAACTTTAATAGTTGTAGAGATATCATATATTCATATATTTATATTCGTTGTGATGCACATACATTATTAAGGAACTATAATAATTACAAATACCATATGACTTATTTGACCACATTAAATTATATTCATTTGCTTGAGATTGTATTATTCCAGAAGAAATATGTGAACAAGACGAGATACCAAAGACACAAATACCAGGATTTTACCGCAACAAAAGAATTATTGGACTTAGTAATATATTATCAGAATTACTTAATAACTATTCAAATCAGAAACCCATTTGGATATATAGCTCGAGGAATCAAACATTGGTTTATTCAACTTGTAAAGAAGTTAGATACCAAGACGTGAAAGAACTTAGGAAATGGAGATTAACACTCCTCAGACCAGAAGAACAACCATTAATGAGATCTATCAAGAAAGAAATTATTTCAGAAGAAGCTATGGAACAATTTTGTAAAAAAGTTGGCCAAAAATACAATGATCACATATGTAGCAGATGTAGTGGCAGACACAACTTTATTTCAGATGTGATGCTACACTGACAAGAAGATAGAAAGCAACAGATACAACAAAAAAGAGATAGCTACGGAGCAAAATAATAGAGATAAAAGACAAGCTATTAAATTGTGAAAGCGACATGTAACAAACTTTCACAATTTTCTTACATAAAATCTATTGTATAAAGTTTGTAAAGATTTTTTGATATATTAGTTTTTCTAGGCTTTTTGACTTTTTAGCCAAAAGCATTTATGATGTAAAGACTTTCTTGTAAATTAGGTTAGAGAAATAATTTTTGAAGACTTTTGTAAAAGATTAGGTAGAATATGTGTAGAAAAATTAGGAAAACTTTTGTAAAGTTTCTCATTATAAACGAAAGGCATCGAAGGCAGAAGAAGGCAAGCCTTCATGCGATGAAGCAAACACTCTTCATTCACAACAAACTTTTAAATATTTATTAAAAAACAAGTATATTTCAATGGAAAAATCTATGGAGGAACAAAGTTTAGAATTATCAGACCTGCCAGAACAGGTATATTCATTTACTATTATGAATAGCTAAAGTCATAAATTCCTAACAATCATCATATGATAAAATAAGTTCATGTTAGTTGTTTTATAGTAGAATTATTCGAAAAATAGCATGTTAAGAAGTTTATTAGCAAAGTGAAAAAGGAGAAAAATCTCTAAGAACTATGTCATCCTAAAGGTGCAACCGGTGAGGCAACAAAGCCGTGATAGGGGAGTAGCCAGAGTAGAGGCGCTGTTTAAGGGAAAAGTATCCAGATTACCATGCTAATAGTGACCGAAGAAGATATTATTTAAGAATAATCCAGTATATAGTAATCTAAAGTGATCATATATTGGTATGTGTATGATTGAAGGGAATATTTTGAAAACACATCATATGAAAAATGAATACTTATTTATCTGACGAAATGGTAGATAAATTTAAAATACTTGTTTTATATGTATTTAAGGATATAGAAATTTCAAATATAAGAAAGATCATATTAGAAAAAATATTTGATAAATATTTTATGACTAGAGTAATTATATACCATACCTATCTAACTACTCTTACAAATGCTTAATACCAAACCTACATATCAACCATGATAAATTATGTATATTTAGAATTTTGGAAAATGAATATGAAAAATATACAATCAACATAAAAACAGATGAAAACAAATTTAGATGAATATATGAGGACTAAAAATATAAAATATATACAATTTCTCAGTGAAAATATAGAAGAATTAATGAGATTAAAACAAAAAACTAAAAAATATTATAATAAAGTATTTAACCAATTTTAAATGACAGATAATCTTAAAATATTAATCTTATATATACTTAGAAATATAGAAATTATAGATATTAAGAGAATAATATCAGAAAAATATTAGACTATGAAATTGAAATTATAAATTGGATATAACAATTATACCAAGATAATTACCCAGATGGATATTATTCAGACTAAAATTTTAGAATATATTAGAAAAATTAGAGAAAATCAAAGTGACCTATATGAATAAATTAATTATAGAAACTGACTCAAAGAAATAATGGAAAATCTAAAAGAAAAATTAATATGGATAAAAGAAACCTTAGAAAATTTAGAACAAAGTACAGATAAAAGTCTATATAACACAAAAAACTCATTAAGAGAAGAAGAAAAAGAGATAATTAATAGCATTAATAACCTTAATTCAGATATAAATTATAGTACAATTAGAAAAGAATATTACACGAAAATTAGTAAACAAACAACTACTTTAGTATAAAATGATAAACTATGAGTATTTAAAATACTGGAGACAAGATATGGAAGAAATAAGATTAGAAGAAATGATTATGAAAGAGAATTTAATCGAATATTTTAGAACAAAAGATATAGAATATTTAGAATACTTCCAAAATAATGTAGAAAAATTACAAAGACTAAGAGAAAAAACTAAAGAATACTACAGTAAAGCATTTAATCAAATACCATTTAATCACCCCCCAAGATATGAACATAAATAAAATAAAAATATTTAGAGAAGTTAAGAAATATCCAAACATAAATAAAAATAGATCCATAACTGCAATAGATCTATTAAATTTATCAGCACCCTATGATCTATTTTAGTTATTCGCACCCCCTACAATTGGTATCAGAGTCTATGCTATTAAAAGTTACGGAAGTAGTATATATTTACAATTATTTGATTATTTTATGATAAAAATTAGATTTAGATATCCGCCAAACTAATATTTATAATATTTATTTAGATGAATAACGTACAAAAACCACAACAATATAAAGAATTAAAATAAATAATATCTGAAAAATGTAAAGAATTAAAAATAATGATAGAAAGACTACATTATAACATAATTATCGGAGTTAGTAAAAACTCAATAAATGCACAAAAAGAAGAAATATCAAATTTAGAATCAACCATAGATAGCCTAGAATATACATACCAACATGATCTATTAACAATTAAATAAAAATGAACAAATAAAAATTTATAATAGACGAAGAAATATATGAAAATCATGAAGGATTAAAAATAAAAATAGTATTTTCTAATCTAGGAAGAAGGTATAAGAAAATATGTGAACATTTATATTTAATGTTAGAAAAAGAAAAATTAAAATAGAAGATAAGTTGGCAGCCATGGTAAGAATAGAAAGAGAAAATGAAGAGATAGATAGAAAAAATGAATAAATAAAATAAAACAACAAACTACAGAAGAAATACAAAAAATAGAAGAAACTAAAAATAGTAAGATTATTGAATTAGAAAGAGAACTACAAATTCTAAAAGATTTGTATGAAAAAAGACAGAAAGAAAAAAAAGAAAAAGATAAAGAACAAAAATTATTAATTGAGATAAATAAATTTAAAGAAAAATTAGAAGGAGAAATTAAAAAATTAGAAACTAGTGAATTAGAAATAAATACAATAGATGTTGAAAAAACAGATAATTATGACTCGAAAGGTAGTGAAACATATACAGAAATTTTAGAAAATATATAAAAATTAGAAATTAATGAAAAACAAGAAGTAATTAATAAAGAAAATTTAGAACTAATAAATACAGAATTAAATACTCTAGATAAAAATATAATACCCAGTACATCAAATATAAGAAAACCAACCTATAATTATAAAAATAAGTTTAAAAGATATAATCCAAAGGATGAATATAATAAATGGATACCAAAATAAATAACTAATTATAACTTTTTAGATTTAAACTGTGTAATAGACATAAATAAAATAATATAACTATGGGTAGGATACATGTCAAAATAATTATTAGCTAATAAAATAGATACAACAAATACACCAGAATATGTAGAAAAGACATTAATAGGAACAGTAAAATTATGATTTTTAAACCTAGCCGAAGCAAGTAAAAAAGTATTAAGATCTGACACAAAAACAGAAGGAACATCAACACCTACAAAAATATTACCAACAGAAATATTGAAAAAATATGAAATAGCTATTAGTGATGAATTTAGCAGTATGACAACAGAAGAAGCAGAACAAAATAAAGAAAAAGATACGAATAGAAATTTAATGTTAAAATTAGCAATATGTAATATGTGCTATATAGATGAATATACGTGCGCATTTAAAGAATATTATTATAAAGGAACATATAATATAGAAGAAAGTACAGAAATACGAAAATTATATTTTAGTAAATTACCTAAACCATTTAGTTCAAAAATAATAAAGAATTGGGATGAACCAAAAATAGTAGATACACTAGGAGCAAGAATAAAATTTTTACAACAATGGTATAGAAATTTATGTGAAAAATATAGAGAAGAAATAAAAATGAAAAAAATATTAATGATAAATTTAGCATATTGTAAAGATTAAATAACACCTCAATTTGGATGTGAAGAAAGATATTATAAGAAAAGAAAAAGACATAAAAAATATAAGAAATACAAAAAATTAAAATATAAATATAAGAAACCAAGAAAAAGATATTATGTAAAAAATTATAAACATAAAAGACCATATAGGAAAAAAAATCTATAAAAGAATGTACTTGTTATAATTGTGGAAAATTAGGACATTTAGCTAGAGATTGTAAATTACCAAAAAAACCAAAAAATAAACAAATATCAGAAATAAAAATAGAAAATACAGAATGTATGCAGATAGATTATATAGATTATGAATTAGAAAGTGAAGATAGTATATATGAAATTTCGGAGAATGAAACAAATAATGAAATAGATAGTGAATTAGATGAATCAAATGACTGAAGAAGATATAAAAATGAACCAAATAAATGAAAAGATATAAAAATAATAACAAAGGAAGAATATTTAAATAAAGAAGGAATAGATCAAAAAATAATATTTGACAGTAATATATTTGACGAAATAAAAGGAAAAGAGTTAGACTTAAGTGTAGAAAAAATATTTAAAATACCAATAATAAAAACTATATTTAGTAGAAAAAAGGAAGAATACTACGTAGTAGGCCAAAAGGAACATGTAATACATTGTAGATATGCAAAAGGAAGAGCTAGCATACCACTAGTAACAAAAAGAATAATTAATAAAGAAATAAACGATATAAAAAGTAAAGACCCAATAAAATATGTACACCTTGGACGAACAGAGATATTAATAAAAGGATATTTCAGACAAGGAATAGATACACCAATAGAATTATATTTAGCGGATGATAGGATTATAAAACCTATAGAAAAAAGTATAATAACTGTCATAAAAGGAAATTTAATATGCCAAAAATTTAAATTTATAATAAGTGTGAATTATTCAGTAGCAGTAACAGATAAAAATATAGATAAATCATTAGTATTATATTGAAAAATATCAGGAATAGAACTAACCCCAGAAAGTAAAATATTTACAACAAGATATAAAAATCTATATGTACTAACAACAAAACATAAAATAACAGGAAAAAATAAAATTAATAAAATACAAATAGAAAGTCCTTTTGAACAATTCGTAAAAATAATTGATAATAATGACTATAGTTACAAGAATATAGATATAGAAGAAGATTTAAAAATAATAAATGATATGATAAGAACATAAAAAAGAATAGCTCACGAAAAACCAGAATCATCAAGTTCATCAAAAAGAACAAGTTATGAAACAACTTCAACAATTAATTTAAATCAATATTATATAATGGGAATAATAAATGAAAAAGAATATTTAATACTCCTAAACATAGGACAAGAAGAAAATTATATAGTAAAATATCTAGTAAAAAATGAAGAAATAAAATCTAATAGTAATATATGCCCAGATTTACCAAGGAGCCTAGTAGACATTAAGGATATGACAGAAAAAGAAATAACAATAGGAATTAGAAAAATAAAAAGAGAATTTGAAATAAAGGAAGAAATGCAAAAAACAGATATAATATTAGGAATAAAATGGTTAGAACAAGTAAAATCATACAATATAGAACATACACAATTATCTATAATGTATAATAAAGAAAGATTATTCATAAAAAGAACTTTAACATGATATGAAAATATTTGTACTTATAAAAATAATAGTAGAAGGATATTATAATAGGTATTATACACCTATGATAGATACAGGAGCAGAAGCAAACTTATGTAGATATAACTGTTTACTAGAAAGTAAATGGGATAAATTAAAAACACCAATATTAATCAAAGGATTTAATAATGGGGGAAGCTTAATTACATATAAAGCTAAAAATGTAAAAATACAGATGTTGGATAAACTAATAATAATAGAACTAGTCGTATTTTCGATAAATAAAAAGGAAATAACTATATTTTCAGTAAATAAGATAGAAATAATTAAGAACAAATTAGAAAAATTATATAGTGAAGATCCATTAAAAAGATGGGAAAAACATAAAACTACTATAAAAATTGAATTAATAGATAAAATAGCATAATAACTCAAAAACCATTAACATATAATTTTGACGATTTAAAAGAATTTAAAATGCATATATATGAATTATTAGAGAAATAATATATACAAAAAAGTAATAGTAAACATAATAGTCCAGCATTTGTAGTAAATAAACATAGTGAACAAAAAAGAGGTAAAAGTAGAATGGTTATTGATTATAGAAATTTAAATGCAAAAACTATGACATATAATTATCCAATACCAAATAAGATATTAAAAATAAGACAAATACAAGGATATAACTATTTTAGTAAATTTGACTGTAAATCAGGATTTTACCACTTAAAGTTAGAAGAAGAATCTAAGGAATTAACTGCATTTACAGTACCACAAGGATTTTATGAATGGAACGTATTACCATTTGGATATAAAAATGCACCAGGTATATATCAACACTTTATGGATAGTTATTTTAAACAATTACCAAATTGTATAGTATACATAGATGATATATTATTATATACAAAAACCAAAGATGAACATTTAAAATTATTAGAACAATTTACAGATATAATAGAAAAATCAGGAATAAGTTTAAGTGAAAAGAAAGTCGAAATTATAAAAAATCAGATAGAATTTTTAGGAAACAAATAGATAAAAGTGGAGTAAAAATGCAACAACATATAGTACAAAAAATAATAAATTTAAAAGAAGAATTAGATACAAAAAAGAAATTACAATCGTTCTTAGAATTAGTAAATCAAGATAGAGAATATATACCAAAATTAGCAGAAAATCTAGAACCATTACAGAAAAAATTAAAAAAAGATATCGAATATAATTACAACGATGAAGATAAAAAACAAATCCTGAAAATAAAAATACTTTGTAAAGAGTTACCAAAATTACAATTCCTAGACGAACATAAAAAATTTACATATATAGTAGAAGCAGATGCAAGTGAATATAGTTATGGAGGAATACTTAAATACAAATACGAAAATAAAAAAAATAGAACATCATTGTAGATATTATTCAGGAACATTTAATGAAACGGAAATAAAATGGGAAATAAATAGAAAAGAATTATGTTCATTATATAGATGCATATATATGAATTATTACAGAACTCAGTTACGACGAAAGAAATTCGGAGACTAGTATTAAATATACTGAATTTTACATTTACTATTGAAGTGATCAATACTAACAAAAATGTCATTCTAGATAATATATCCTTTTTGTTGTGCGGCTAGTTCTTCACTTTGAATAGGTTTGGTATTTAACATGGTTTGTAAGGTGTATATATTTTCAATGTATTTTCGGGCAACATAGTTGTATGTCTGCTTTTCTTGGTTAAGTGATTCAAAATATGTATGTATTAGGAGAGGTGCAAACGATTCTAATCTTTGTATATTTGGTATATATGGTTTTGAAAATATCTGGTTGAGGTTGTAATTCTTTCTTTTTTGGCATTTTAGGTTTATTTTGTGTGACTATATTTTTCCCTTTAGATATATCTCCTGCGCCTGCAGCTGTAACTGTAATTTCATTAGTAATTTGAGTTTTTAGGTGTTTCTCATCGTTACCTTCAAGGTCTAGTTTTTTAAAGTGCTCTTCCTGCACAGTATCTTATTTTTTATAGTGCCCAACCTGCACTTTTACGTTTGTAACTTCAGTAGTTAGTGTAATAACTCTTTCTTGTAATAACTTCATTTGCTCAAACATTTGAAGTAATAAATCGGTCTGGGTATCTTTGGCATCAGCCTCTTCCATTGATAAATCAGTTTGGGAAGCTTTGTCTTAATAAGTAATCTGCAATGACATTTTTGTTAGTATTGATCACTTCAATAGTAAATGTAAAATTCAGTATATTTAATACTAGTCTCCGAATTTCTTTCGTCGTAACTGAGTTCTGTAATAATTCATATATATGCATTTATATAATGAACATAATTCTTTTCTATTTATTTCTCATTTTATTTTCGTTTCATTAAATGTTCCTAAATAATATCTACAATGATGCTCTACTTTTTCATTTTCGTATTTTTATTTAAATAATCCTCCATAACTATATTCACTTCGATCTGCTTCTACTATATATGTAAATTTTTTTATTTTTGTCTGAGAATTGTAATTTTGGTAACTCTTTACAAAGTATTTTTATTTTCTGGACTTGTTTTTTGTCTTCATCGTTATAATTATATTCGATATCTTTTTTTAATTTTTTCTGTAATGGTTTTAGATTTTTTGCTAATTTTGGTATATATTCTCTTACTTGATTTACTAATCCTAAGAACGATTGTAATTTCTTTTTTGTATCTAATTCTTCTTTTAAATTTATTATTTTTTGTAATGTATGTTGTTGCATTTTTACTCCACTTTTATCTATTTGTTTCCTAAAAATTCTATCTGATTTTTCTTAATTTCGGTTTTCTTTTCACTTAAACTTATTCCTGATTTTTCTATTATATTCGTAAATTATTCTAATAATTTTAAATGTTCATCTTTGGTTTTTGTATATAATAATATATCATCTATGTATACTATACAATTTGGTAATTATTTAAAATAACGATCCAGAAAGTGTTGATATCTACCTGGTGCATTTTTATATACAAATGGTAATTCGTTCCATTCATAAAATCCTTGTGTTACTGTAAATGCAGTTAATTCCTTAGATTCTTCTTCTAACTTTAAGTTGTAAAATCCTGATTTACAGTCAAATTTACTAAAATAGTTATATCCTTGTATTTGTCTTATTTTTAATATCTTATTTGGTATTGGATAATTATATGTCATAGTTTTTGCATTTAAATTTCTATAATCAATAACCATTTTACTTTTACCTCTTTTTTGTTCACTATGTTTATTTACTACAAATGCTGGACTATTATATTTACTATTACTTTTTTGTATATATTGTTTCTCTAATAATTCATATATATGCATTTTAAATTCTTTTAAATCGTCAAAATTATATGTTTATGGTTTTTGAGTTATTATACTATTTTTATCTATTAATTTAATTTTTATAGTAGTTTTATATTTTTTCCCTCTTTTTAATGGATCTTCACTATATAATTTTTCTAATTTGTTCTTAATTATTTCTATCTTATTTACTGAAAATATAGTTAATTCCTTTTTATTTATCGAAAATACGACTAGTTTTATTGTGTCTTGAGTATTTTTTACATTTTCTAACTTTTGTGTAATTTTTCCACTTCCTTCTATCCAATCAGTTTTCTTTCTTATTTTATTAATAACTCTTTTTGCTCTTACTTTTTATTTACATGGCGTTGTAAACCACCAATCTGTTTTAGTTATTATATGTGGATATAATTTATCTAAAAATGAAATTTCTAAAAGCAAATATTTTGATGTTAGTTCATAATTATAAATTTCTTCTATTGTTATTATTTTATCCCAAATCTGTATTTTTTACATTTTTAGCTTTATATCTAATTAAGATTCCTTCATTATTAAATCCTTTGACTACTATTGGTGTTTTTAATTTATCCCATTTACTTTCTGGTAAACATTTGTAGCTACATAAGTTTGCTTCTGCTCTTGTATCTATCATAGGTGTATAATATCTATTACAATTTCCTTCTACTATTATTTTTACAAGTACATATATTTTCATACCAAGTTAAAGTTCTTTTTATGAATAATCTTTCTTTATTATACATTATAGATAATTGTGTATGTTCTATATTGTATGGTTTTACTTGTTCTAACCATTTTATTCCTAATATTATATCTGTTTTTTGCATTTCTTCCTTTATTTCAAATTCTATTTTTATTTTTCTAACTCCTATTATGATTTCTTTTTCTGTTGTATCCTTAATGTCTATTAGGCTTCTTGGTAAATCTGGGCATATATTACTATTAGATTTTATTTCTTCATTTTTTACTAGATATTTTGCTATATAATTTTCCTCTTGTCCTACATTTAGGAGTATTAAATATTCTTTTTTATTTATTATTCCCGTTATATAATATTGATTTAAATTAACTGTTGAAGTTGTTTCATAACTTGTTCTTTTTTATGAACTTGATGATTCTGTTTTTTCGTGAGCTATTCTTTTTGATGTACTTATCCTATCATTTATTATTTCTAAATCTTCTTCTATATCTATATTTTTGTAACTATAGTCATTATTATCAATTGTTTTTGCAAAATATTGAAAAGGACTTTCTATTTGTATTTTATTAATTTTATTTTTTCCTATTATTTTATGTTTTGTTGTTAATACATATAGATTTTTACATATTGCTGTAAATATTTTACTTCTTGAGGTTAGTTCTATCCCTGATATTTTTCAATAAAATACTAATGATTTATCTATATTTTTATCTGTTACTGCTACTGAATAATTCACACTTATTATAAATTTAAATTTTTGGCATATTAAATTTCCTTTTATGACAGTTATTATACTTTTTTCTATAGGTTTTATAATCCTATCATCTGCTAAATATAATTCTATTGGTGTATCTATTCCTTGTCAGAAACATGCTTTTATTAATATCTTTGTTCGTCCAAGGTGTACATATTTTATTGGGTCTTTACTTTTTATATCGTTTATTTCTTCATTAATTGTTCTTTTTGTTACTAGTGGTATGCTAGCTCTTCCTTTTGCATATCTACAATGTATTACATGTTCCTTTTGGCCTACTACGTGGTATTCTTCCTTTTTTCTACTAAATATAGTTTTTATTATTGGTATTTTAAATATTTTTTCTACACTTAAGTCTAACTCTTTTCCTTTTATTTCGTCAAATATATTACTGTCAAATATTATTTTTTGAACTGTTCCTTCTTCATTTAAATATTCTTCCTTTGTTATTATTTTTATATCTTCTTCAGTTATTTGGTTTATTTTTATATCTTCTTCAGTCCTTTGATTCATCTAATTCACTATCTATTTCATTATCTGTTTTATTCTCCGAAATTTCATATATACTATCTTCACTTTCTAATTCATAATCTATATAATCTATCTGTATATATTCTGTATTTTCTATTTTTATTTCTGATATTTTTTTATTTTTTTGGTTTTTTGGTAATTTAGAATCTCTAGCTAAATGTCCTAGTTTCCCACAATTATAACAAGTACATTCTTTTATAGATTTCTTTTTTCTATATGGTCTTTTATGTTTATAATTTTTTACATAATATCTTTTTCTTGGTTTCTTATAGTTATATTTTGATTTTTTGTATTTCTTATATTTCTTATGTCTTTTTCTTTTCTTATAATATCTTTCTTCACATCCAAATTGAGGTGCTCTTTTATCTTTACAACATGCTAAGTTTCTTATTAATGTTTTTTTTATTTTTATTTTTTCTCTATATTTTTCACATAGATTTCTATACCATTGTTGTAAAAATTTTATTCTTGCTCCTAGGGTATCTACTATTTTTGCTTCATCCCAATTCTTTATTATTTTTTAACTAAATGGTTCAGGTAATTTATTAAAATATAATTTTCTAATTTCATTGCTTTCTTCTATACTATATGTTCCTTTATAATAATATTCTTTAAATGCGCACGTATATTCATCTATATAGCACATATTACATATTGCTAATTTTAACATTAAATTCATATTCGTATCCTTTTCTTTATTTTGTTCTTCTTCTTCTGTTGTCATACTGCTAAATTCATCTCTTATAGCTATTTCATATTTTTTCAATATTTCTGTTGGTAATATTTTTGTAGGTGTTGATGTTCTTTCTGTTTTTATATCAGATCTTAATACTTTTTTACTTGCTTCAGCTAGGTTTAAAAACCATAATTTTACTGTCCCTATTAATGTCTTTTCTATATATTCTGGTGTATTTTTTGTATCTATTTTATTATCTAATAATTGTTTTGACATATATCCTACCCATAGTTGTATTATTTTATTTGTGTCTATTACACAGTCTAAATCTAAAAAGTTATAATTAGTTGTTTGTCTTGGTGTCCATTTATTATATTCATCCTTTGGATTATATATTTTAAACTTACTTTTGTAATTATAGGTTGGTTTTCTTATATTTGATGTGCTAGGTATTATATTTTTATCTAGAGTATTTACTTCTGTATTTATTAGTTCTAGATCTTCTTTATTAATTGCTTCTTTTTTTTCATTAATTTCTAGTTTTTCTATATTTTCTAAAATTTCTGTATATGTTTCACTACCTTCTGAGTCATAATTATCTGTTTCTTCAGCATCTATTGTATTTATTTCTAATTCACTGGTTTCTGGTTCTTTATTTTTTATTTTTAATTTTTCTTTAAATTAATTTATCTCAATTAATAATTTTTGTTCTTTGTCTTTTTCTTTCTGTCTCTTTTCATATAAATCTTTTAGCATTTGTAGTTCTTTTCTAATTCAGCAATCCTACTATTTTTAGTTTCTTCTATTTTTCGTATTTCTTCTGTGGTTTGTTGTTTTATTTTATCTATTTCCTTTCTTCCGTCTATCTCTTCGATTTCTCTTTCTATTCTTACCATGACTGTCAACTTATCTTCTAATTTTAATTCTTCTTTTTCTAACATTAAATATAAATGTTCACCTATTTTCTTATACCTTCTTCCTAGATTAGAAAATTCTATTTTTATTTTTAATCCTTCGTGATTTTCATATATTTTTTCGTCTATTATAAATTTTTCTTTGTTCATTTTATTTTAATGTATATAGGTTATGTTGATATATATATTCTAGACTATCTATTGTTGATTCTAAATTTGATATTTCTTCTTTTTGTGCATTTATTGAGTTTTTACTAACTCCAACAATTATGTTATACTGTAGTCTTTCTATCCTTATTTTTAATTCTTTACGTTTTTCAGATATTATTTGTTTTAATTCTTTATATTTTTGTAATTTTTGTATGTTATTCATCTATTTTTATTTTGGTGAATATCGAAATCTAATAAATTAATCAAATAACTCCAAATATATACTATTTCTGTAACTTTAAACAACATAGGCTCTGATACCAATTGTAGGGGATGCAGATAACTTTAATAGATCCCCTACCCCGGCCCTTCTATAATTTTTTTCATATATAATATTAAGATGAGTTTCTTAATTTAGTATTTTATCTTTTATTAAATAATGTCATATTTTAATAAAATATACAGTATAAATTCTTCTAGAATATAATAGATAAATTGATCAATTAGTGGATATAATTAATACTAATACAGTAACAAAGAAAAAGATACTAACGTTTAGTGTCTTTTTGTTTTTTGAGTTTTTGTTCTTGGGTGATGAATTTATTTTACTTTTTAAATATATTAATTTATATTTGATACTTTAAGCCATAAATTCATATAATTTTTTTTTAATTCAAACTAAGATTTGTGATTCAAAATTCATATCTCTATTTAAATTCAAGTAGATATAGTTGGGTGTTGTAGAAGTGTGATTTTTACTATAATGGGTGACTTTAATTTGAATTTGAATTTGAATTGGTGTTATTGATATTAAAAAAATGACTTGATATTTTTCTACAAAGAAATTCTATCATAAAATAATTTTCAACTTGAAGTTTTTTGGTGATGATACTTACCATTATAATATTAATTTGATTATATATATATATATATATATATATATATATAGTTTGTAAAAACCTACTCAGTACTCCCTCTTTCCTACTGTTTCTTCATGTTTTCATTCTTATTTTCCCCAGAGTTTTTTTTTTATTTTTTTTATTTTTTTTTATAAACCCTGTTCATCTCTTCCTCTTAATCTATGTTCTTAACATCGTACTTCTTTAACCACACCCCGGAAAATTTTTATCTGGCAGCTAACAATCGTCCTTTGTCTATTGTGCAGACCTTTTGGACTAAAAAAGCCAGAATTCCTAGGAATTTACAGGTTAATCCATCGTTGATACTAAGAAATTAAGAGGCTAACCATATACTAAGGGTAAGAAGGTTATAGACAGTTTAATTTAGTAAGAAGGTTATAGACAGCTTAATTTACATGGTTATGCAAAAAAAACTATTTAAAACATATATAAGAACATGAATATAAATATTTTTGTGGGGAAAATATGGAAATAAGAACTTACATGAAGTAACTAGGAGAGAAGTTTCCCTTTCGGGAACCCCCTAAAGATCGAATAGAAAACTTAAAGCTTTTATTTAAACCACGATGTTACAAAATTTATACAAGAACGACTGGGTTAGACAAGTTTTTTGGGAGGAAAGGTTTAAACATTTCAGGCGAGTTTTTAGGTTGGTTGATTTTTCTCTCTGCCTTTCTACTACAAGATGTGCTCCTTTTATAGGAAAAATGTACATAAAGGAGTGGTTCTAAAGCTACTACGTGGCCGCAACATAATTGGCCGACACTTTTAGATAAGGGATAAGAAAAAAAACTTTAATAATGCAAGTCGGGTACGCTTTGGGCCCCATCGTCACATGCGTTATTAATTTTCTTTCACACTTATTTTGATGCGTGCTTCAACAGTTTTTCTTTCTTTTTAGAAAGTAGTGATAAAGGAAGCACTCAGACTGACTCTGACTTTTACAAGACATAAAGTGGGCATCCTCACTTGACCATACTAGCTAATAATACAAAACTATGATAACTGTAGAGTATCTTTACAACTGTAGAGTATTTTTACGTATCCAAGTTGTGCAGGGCTATGGAGTCGAAGCTCATGCCTGAGTCGTCGTCTTCATATGGATCCTGAGCATCCTGGAATTGTGCTATGCTATCTTCTTCATTTGATCTTGCAGAATTATTATCTGTATTATTTATTTTTGGTACAGTGCTATCCGCCTGTTTGTCTGGTAGTCCATCCATATATTTGTCTTGCGTTTGGTTACTAAAAAATCTGTCTAGAGTCTGTTTAATTATTGTCTCTATCGTCTCACTTTTTCTCTTGGATATTAAAGTCTTTTTTGAAGTCTTAGATCTTATTTTAGCTTTTGATGAAGAGTAGCCTTCATCTTCACTTTTTGGCAAAGTGACAGCCATGAACGGATTTGATTTTTCTTTACCGATCACCGTTTGAATCGGACTAGCTGTACCAACATCCGGTACAGTGGATTTCTGAGCATTTATTGGGAAATGCACACCCTTCTCATCCATTTTTTGAGGAGATGGAGAACTCTGAGTTGGGGTCTGAGTTTGTGCATCAGTTTTGCTTACTGGAGTCTGCTGTCTGAGTTTTGTTTCTAACATTTGTATGTGTTTGATCAATCTAGTGTTTTCCATGAGGAGTGACTCCTTTTGGGCATTTAGCGTTTTGAAGTTTTCCGTCATAGAAGAACAATGGTTACAAAAAATAATCTTTCCAGTTTCCTTTTGCAAGTTGTACTGGGGTATCTGGTCTGGATTTTGTCTAAGAGAAGGAGATATGTAATAATTTGGCCCTAAATATCCCCTAGCATGATTAATGGCTTCTGTGAAATCATTAAAACCTTTAAAAAGAGGGGCTTTGAAACCTTGTATAGAGTCTAATACTTCTAACCATGTTTGGAAAATGCCATTAGTTTTTCCATGAATTACTACATAGTATTTAAAACGAGGCCTACTTTTTTTGGCCATGTAATGACATAAAGCATTCATAGATGCCATGAAATGATTTCGATTTTGTCTATTGTAAGAAATCCAGAGGTTATCTATTAAACATCTTTGAGGTCTGTCTAAAACGTACCCTGGTCTTATTCTAAAAGATATATTGCTCTCGGGGTATGCGATTAAATTAAATGGGCCGAAATGAATTCGTTCCATTGTCTCGAGAGATTCTAATGGTCTAAAATTTAAGTTACCTAACATAGTCTGTTGGTAAGCCTCTGAGGACGAAGCTACACCTTTGCCTTTGTCTGCAGGAGGTTGTCCTGTTGGTCTCATGCTGAAAACAAATGAGTAAAATTAAAACTTATTTATTTATTCCTAGTTGTAGTCTACTTAACTGGTCAGCTAATTCGTTCTCTTTTCCTTTTATATGTTCGAATACTATATTCTTGTAAACGGATATAGTATCTGTAAAATTTAGCCATCTTCTTCTGCTACTAGTTTTGTCATTTATTTTTTGATGAAATTTAACTATAGCTTCACAATTTGTTCTGACTAAAATTTCTTCTTTATTTAGTATGTACAGTTTGAAAGCGTTTAGACCATATATGATAGCTAATACTTCTAAGTCTATAGCGCTCATGTTTCCTTTTTCTTTATACGCGCCACTTTGATATTCACATATTTGTTCTTCACTTTTATTACTATATTTATTAGGTCTTGCTTTTAAAATAGCTCCCCATCCTAAGTCACTTCCATTTGTTTGAATAATTAAGTAGTCTGATTCTAATGAAATTTTTAGGTCCGGGATATTGTTGATTTTTTCTTTTATTTTTTGAACTAATTTAATATCTTCTATATTAAAATGTTTTTGTCCTTTGCTACCTGTTTTTGCATATAAAGGTCCTGCTATTTTTCCTAAATCTTGAATAACATTTCGTGCATAATTTACTAATCCTAAGAATTTTTGTAAATCTTTTGTTGTTTCTAATTTATCTGGCATGTCTAGTACCTTTTTTGCTATGTGTGGTTGTAGTTTTACTTTTCCATTTCCTAGAGTTATTCCTAGAAAATTAATATAAGTTTTGCATAACTCCATCTTCTTTTTACTTATTATTATACCATGTTTAACAAATAGTCTAAAAATTACTTGTAAGTGTCCTAAATGTTCTTGCATGGTTTGACTAAATACTAAAATATCATCTACGTATACTAAGATAAAATGTTTATATTCTCCAAATATGTTATCTATTTTTCGTTGAAAAATGGGCGGAGCTGTTTTTAATCCAAACGGCATAACTAACCATTCAAAATGTCCGCTTGGACATGTGAATGCTGTCCATTCTATGCTATCTGGATGCATTTTGACTTGCCAGTAGCCTGACTTACAGTCAAATTTACTATAAACCTTTTTATTTTGAATTCTATTGATTAGCTCACTTTTATCTGGTAGTTTGTAAGCATCTGTTCTAGTATTATCATTTAATCTTTTGTAATTAATTACCATACGAGCTTTACCTCTTACTTGTTCACTATGATTTCTTACCATAAAAGCAGCTGATCTATGTTTAGAGGTAGATCTTCTTATTACTCCTAATTGTAAGAGTTCTTTTATTTGTGTATCGAATTCTTTAGTATCTTCATTATTTGCTTCTATAGGTGCCGTTTTTATTGTATATTCTAAATTAATTATATCTAATTTACACATTATCTCATTGGCTTCCCAATGGGCTAACGGTCTTTCTACTATTATCTCCATTTCGTCTAATATAGAGATTATATTTTCTAAATCTTTTGGACTGTTTATTATTCCTATTTTATTTATTCCTTTTCTAAAATTATAAAACTGAGTTTCTATGCTTATTAGGGTATAGTCTTTTTCGATATCTGTTAGGCATTCTTGTCCTTCTGCATTAAGCAGAGTATAGTTTCTAACTTTTTCTAGGTTTTCTTTTATATTTTTGTTTTCTTTTGACAGGTTGCTGTTTTGACATTGAGTGTTTTGGCAACTGTCGCAACACGGTTCTGGAAGCAGTCTAGTTTTATTTGTGTTTAATGTTCTATATACTGTTGGCAATGTTACTGTTTGTACTGGTGTATAAGTTAAATTTTTAAAGAGCATTATTCCATCTCTTGTCAAGAGACATCCTCCTTGATTCTGTATACAAAATCTTAATCCTATAACAAAATCTGATCCTATATTTAAATCTCGTGCTAGTATTTTATTAACATTGTAAACTGGGTTATAGAATTGATTGCATGTATTTAAAAAGCTTAGTTGAGCTTTTCTATATAATAATTATAGATATTGTGTGATCCATCCATTTGAGTAGCCATTATAGGTTTTTCAAGTATTTTTAATAAGTGTTCTGGTACTATTTCTTTATTGATTAAACAGCTAGTACATCCGGGATCTACTAGCTAGAGTTTCTATTTCGACATCTTTTATTTTGATTTTTACTAAAACTTTAATTGTAGAGAATTCTTTATCTTCATTGCATATTAGATTAGTATTAGTATCTTCTAAATTCATAAGTTCTGCTTCTAATTTCTCTAAATGTACTGCTTCTTGGGTATTCGTTTCTTCTAAGGTGATTTTTGTTTTTCCTTTTTCTAGAATATTTAGTCTTTGTTCCAGATCATTTAAGCGGGTTTCTAGAGTAGAGACCCTGAGGTTTAGGATTTGATTGGTCGTATATTTTTGTCCATTATTTATTTCTGATTCTACTTTTATTTTTAAAGTGTTTTCTATACAATTTATACATGCCTCTAGGTAACATTTTTTACATTTAGCTCTGTTGTCTTTACTTGGGTACCAATTACATATATGGCATCGATTACTATCTAAACCCTTATTTCTTTGAAATTCATGTATACATTCTTGATTAACATTCATTAAATTATTAATCATTAGGTTGCTTAAGTCTAAATCTTCCATTTCTTGACCTAGCTCATTAACTAGGTTATCCTCGTCTGATTCAGAAGAGTCGGATTTTTGATTATCTTTATCATTTATGTCAATACTTATTATTGAGTATATACTTTCTGTATCGGACATATATTCATCTACGTTTAATAAAGTTTCTTGGAAATCTTCTATTAATTGAGAATTTCTAGTTCTATTATTATTTCTCTTAGGACATACGTTGGCTAGATGGTCTATACTGCCACACGTATAACATTCTAGTTTATTTTTATAATTTCTGTTGTTTCTATATTTTCTAACATGTCGATCTCTATTTAACTAAGGTTTTTTAGCCTTTGACTTTCTTAAGAAGTATTGTTTTCTACTATATGGTTTCTGATTATTTCTTTTCTTATACTTTTTATGTTGTTTCTGATCATAATTTTGAGTTGTGTATATAACAGATTTACAGAAATTCATTTCATTTCTTTTCAATTGTTTTTGTATTTGTATGTTTGTACATTTTTCTGTTAATATACCCATTATATGTTGTGTTCTATGTCCTATTGTCCATTTTAAATTTGGGTTAGCAACTACCCCATCTCTCTTATACCATCTATCTTCTATTTCTCTTCCTAAGGCTCCTGGTAATTTATTAAACAATTTTTTACCTAATTCTTCATTAAATGTATTTCCACTGACAGTACAATAATAGAAGTAGTCTTGTAGGAATTTCTTTATATATACCCAATGTGAAATGCTTAATTGTTCTAGTTTTATTAACGCTTCCTTTTGTAGAGCTAATAATCCACTATTTGGATCTTTTCCTATTAATAACATATGCATTTTATTTGTAAAATTATAGGGATTTGGCCCCATACTTAATAGAACCTGGAAGTCATATGGGCAATTTGTCTTAAAACTTTCCCACGTAGCCTTTGCAGATTCTCCTAGAAAAGTTTCTAAATATTTATACATTGTTTCTGTATCTGTTTCTGTATAATGTCTTAAGTAATCTGCAGCTACTATTCCTTTCCATAAGTCTATTACTGTATCCCACATTTGGGGATCATGTGCTGCTATATTTAGAATTTTACCTTTACTACCGCCTTCTTGTAGTTTAATTGGTTCCTCTATCGGCATTCTCTTTCTTGCTGGTTTTATATGATCGCCCCTAAGTTCTGTATCGGGGTTTATCCTAATTGCTGGTCTTCTAGGTACATTACCTGTACTATAATCTATTGGTTGAGGATTAGGGTTTGTCTGTTGGAATGGGCTAGCACTTGAGGAGCTAGTTGGTTCTAATTCTGCTAGTTCTTTATAACTGATAGTAGAACTTAATATAGAAAGTCTGTCTTCATCTTTTCTTTCAAAGCTAGTTTTGTTATTTCTATATCCGAAATTATCATTTCTTTCTAAACAGTTTTTGAAATGTTTTATACATTCTTCAATTTGCATGTCGTCTTTTCGACATCCTTTACATTTAAAAGTTATATTTTTATATTCTTCTGCTAAAGTTTCAGCCTTTTCTATGGCCATGTCTACTTCATATCCCTCTTGGAGGACTTCTATATTCATAAACTCGCTTTCTATTTCTATATTACTTTCTGTTTCATCGTCGTCTAAATTTCTTTTGGCTGTGTAGTTGTAATCTGTAAACCTTACCGAAGTTTCTCCCTTACTCGTAGTATATAATAGATGAGAGTCTGGTGTAAAAATTTTTGGTTTAGTAAATTTATTTAAATTTCATTCTAAACCTGCGTATAATTCGGGATCTATTTTTATTGGTTTTATTAAACTTATGCCTTTATTTCCCATTATTTCCACTACATCATTTACTTTTAATTTAAATTTCGTATTACTGCTTAAAGTTAATTTTCCAATAAAACCTATGCACATTAGTAAATTATTTCCGCTATTCATTTCTTCGTATCCCTTAGTCTGAATTCCTATTTTAATATTTTGTCCAAATTCTTTTAAATTCATTAGGAAGTTTGGACTTATGTAAAATATTCCTCCATTATTAGTCATATGTACTTCAGTTAATCCTATTATTGATTTTTTAATGTCTGACCATCTATCATCATATATGGTTATCAATACTTTGGATCCTAAATTTTTTCTAGTTAATCCTTTTATTCCTATAACTATTAAACCCATATGCATTAACACCATTCTATTTTTTAGATGTTTTAGAGAGTGAGCATTTACTAAATCTAATATTTTAAAGTCTTCTCCTATGACAGATATTTGTTCTTCTCTATAATGTCTATATAACTGGTTATCTGTCGAAAAATATCCTGCATTATATAGTGTCTTAGGATTTAGTAATTTTAATTGATGTTATTGAAAAATTTGTAGGTCTTTGTCTACATCTATTATTTCGTTGAGTTCTTGATTCTGTTCTGCATTAGGTTGTCGTCTACATATTCTTGCTAATATATTATTATTTCCTATTCTATTTTCTGAAAAACTTATTCTTTGTCTTTCTTCTCCTTGTCCTGTATTATTTTCGATGGCTCTCCGTCTATTTGATAGAAGTCCATTTTTGTGGTTTTCGTATTATGTTTTTTCGTTCTTGTTTAGGAGTTAATTCAATTCTTTTTAATTGGTTAACTAGTTCGTCTATTTCTAGGTTATTTTTTGGTTGGGTTTCTTTATTTATTAAGATGTCTATTTTCTTGTGTAGTTCGGGTAACTCTGGCTCTTTGTGGAGAGGTTTTTGAGTTTCTTTGCCTTTTATTAAGATGTCTATCTTTTTGTGTAAATCTAATAGTAATTCTATTATAGTGTTATTTTGTTTTAGTAGGATTTTATCTGTTTGACTTGAAGGTATATGCCTAGATAGTCCTTCAGGGTCACTATGATAATTTTTTGATTTTTCTAGTGCTTTATTGTAATTTATATCTTCTTCGCTCATGAAAGTGATATTTCTTCTAATCTTTTTGTTATTTCTTGTAAGTCTTTGATTTCCGTTGTTATGTTTTCTACCTGTTCTACAAGCTTAGATATTAGTTGAGTTGTTTTTAATTCCAATTCTTTAGGTTTTTCTATTATAGTTGCTATTAGTTTTTCGATTTCAAATTTTGTAGGTATTTTTTCCAAATTAAACTTATGGTTTAAATACTGGATTTTTCTGTCGATTTCTACTTCTTGAGACTTAAGATAATCTAAATTTTGTTCTATCTTATCTAGTGTCTTTTTATATTTATTCTGAGTAACTTCTATGTGGTCTAGAGTTCTTATTATACTATTATCTTTTTCCTGAATTTTTTCGCTTAAATTTATTAGAAAGTCTATTATTGTATTATATTGTTTATCTTCCGAATGTAAAATATGTTCTCCTTGATTAAAATTACACCTTATGGTAGAATTATTTTTTAATATTCTGTATTTCTTTTCAGGTTGGAATCTGAGATCTAGGTAATCGAGATGTTTTAATGAAGCTATCTTGTTTATCCTAAGTGGTTTAAGTTAAGATATTTTTTGCTTAGCTTAGTTTGATATTTTAATCTACTGTTTGTATAGGTTATATCCAAATCTATTTCCTGTATATGTTCTATTAGCCTAGATTGGTCGCTAATTAAAGCTTTTTTATAATAATTTGATGCTATGGTAACTATTTCGTCTGTTGCTTTAAAATTTAAAATATCGGTTTCTATATTTCTTATTTCTTTATTTAACAGCTCTAATCTTTCTACAAATTGTTTTCGGATTTTTACAAGTTGATGTTTATATATAAATTCTCTGTAATATTGACTTTGAATTTCTCGTATAAACTCAATATATCTAATTGGCATTTATTATCCTAACTGATAAGCTTTTCTGTTAATGCGTTCTCTAAGCCACTTTATGGCTGAAGTACTATTTTCTAAGTCTCTCTCACAACCTTGTATCTCCCAATTTACTGCACTTAATAAGTCGTTATAATAAACTTTATATTTTCTATTAACTTTTAGTAGCCTTTTTTGGCCTCCTTCTAAATTACGTTTTTTAGTTAATATGTTGTTTCTTTTTCTAATTTCTCTATATAAGTAGAAATACATACATACATATATATATATATATATATATATACACACACACACACACTAGATGTCGAGGGTCTGTGCTAGCACGGATCCAATATATGTTATTTTTTAGTCTCAATTTATGTGATATAAATAAAATTTAGATAATCAACAGTCAATTATATTTTAAAAATAATTAATTTTCTTAATTATTGAGATATATAATACTTTTTTATTCCAATTTAAGTGCACTGATATAATTTCTGAAGTCAACCAAATATTTTATATCTTTATAATTTCTTAAGTTGTTAATTATTGTGATAAATAGGACTTTTTAAAGTAATTATTTTACAAATATAACAATTTAATTTTTTAAATGCTTTAAGATGTCAACTATTGTAATTTATAATATTTTTATGTGATTTTCAAATAATACATGTTACTCTCTTTGTCCTAACTTTTGTGGCGTTGATATTCAATTATATTTTTAACTATTCTAATTTAAGTGGCTGGTATTATTTTGAGAGTCAATCAAATATTTTATATTTTAAAAATTATTTAAGTTATTAATTATTATGATCTATAATATTTTTTATGTATTTTTTGAAATATATAATAGAATAATTTTTTAAAGATATTTTAAGTTGTTAAATATTAGAATTTATAATATATTTTATGTAAATTGTAAATAATATATTTTATTTTCCTTGTCCCAATTTTGTGTCATTGATAGTCAATTATATTTTAAAAATAATTTAAGTTTTTAATTACTGTAATTTGTAATCCTTTTTATTCTACCAATTTAAGTGACACGGCACTTAGATGACCATAATAATTAATTAGGGGTACAACAACAACAACAAACTCAGTATATTCCCACTTCTAACTAGGGGTGATATAGTAAAATCACTATTGAAGCAGCGAAGTAGACATGTTTTGAACGAATTATAATAACTAATTAGAAGTGATATAACAAAATTATTATGAAGAATACTTATGCAAAAAAAATTAAGTGGATCTCATATAAGACATCAAGTTAATTTAACATTAAATATTATTAATTTTTTAATACTTAGATGACTTTATACTATTTTTTTAATATTAATTTTAAATACTTAGATGACTTATAATAATTAGTTAGGGGTGATATAATAAAGTAACAGTTGAACCAGCTAAAACAGACATATCAAAATTAAGATTAATCATAAATATAACTATACATTACTTATTAAATTAAGAATTTATGTAAATAAGAAAGTAGATAAGAAAACTAACAATATAATTGAGTACCACTAAAGTTGAAAAGAAAAATATATTTTAGAATAATATTTTTTCATATAAATAATTGATTATTTTATTCAACTTAAAGTAAAATATTTTTTTTCACTATATAATCTTGTTTGTGGGTGAAATTATTATATTCATCATAGTTACACTAATAGCATTTGTAAAGAATTATTAAACATGAAATATACTCCTATATATTACTATATTAGTATTAGTATTATTAGGTTAGGGAAAAGCAATGGCCAATATATTCTTCCTGCCGCCACTCACTTTTCAATTTGTATTAAACCTCAAATCGCCCCCAAGCAAAGGACAGAAATTTCCCCTCCAAAATTTTAAAATCTAATTAAATAACCTACGTCTCCTTTCTACTTAACAAACACTAAAAGTAAGATCTCATCCCTTCCCCCTCTGGCCCCCCTCCCTTCCTCTGCGCCCCTTGCCCTTTCTCTTCTCTGTTTTCATTTGATTTGAAATTCTTATAATCTGTTGCTGATTAATTTGTTTTTATAGGTTTTACAATGTGAACTTCTCCAAGTAGCATATGAGTATTACATTGAATTGTGATGTATTTTTAAATTTAAAGGTAATAATTTTTTCTATGTGAATTTTAAAAGTGATACTGAGATTTGAAATATTCTATTTATAAAATTACACTAGATATATTTTCATTGTTGTATTGAAATTTAAAAACAATATCTATAAGTTTTACAAAGTTTAAAACGTCTAAAGATTTGTTTACTTGTTTGGTTGCTTTGTATTTTTCATATTTTTTTTTTATTTTTTTTTTGTAAAAAAATTACCGAAAGCATATACTTTTTCTTCTTGAAATACTATATATATACATACACATGCATATATAATTGGTCTATCTAGATTTTCTTGATGCTAAATTACTTTACTATAATTGATAGGTTGGAATAAGAATATATAAATGGCAAATTAGGATGGATATTGATCAAGTTGAACTGCAATTGAAGACTAAAAAAAAAGAGAGACCAGAAGATTATGCTGCTTTGGGCTGAAATAAGATGGTATCTCAAAAGAATTGTATATTGTGATTATTCTCAAAATTGTAAAATGCAATTATACGTAATTTGACAATTATGTTAGAATCCCCAAAATAAATTTATAGCTACATTATGTAATTTTTCTTATTGACAAAATTTGTAGAAAATTCTTTAATTTATAGTAATGAATTTGTTAATGTTTTTTATTTTTATTTTAGCAATTAATAATATTTATGAAAATATTTTTCAATTTTTAGCAATGAATTTTTATAGTTGTTGGCTAAACCCTAGATAATTATAAAAAAAAATATAACGATATATTTTCTCTTTTTAAAGACAATTAAAAAGTAGCTATAATTTATATATTTCGTGGAAAAATGAATAAATTCTTAATTATGTACAAAAATATTTATGGCATATACTTTAATTTGTAGCTATAGATTTTCTAACTCATAGCTAAATGTATCATGAAATTAAAATATTAAATAGCCATAAATTTTAAATTTTCATAGCAAAGAAATCAATTCTTTTGCCACAATAGAATACATTATGGCTATATATGCAAAGTTTCAATCGAGAAGTGCAGGTGCCGTGGCACCCCAAACCTTGTGAATAGATCCGCCCCTGACTAGTAGGATATGGAAACCATTCTCATCCATGAAAATAGGAAGTTGAGAGTTAGTTCCATGGCCTCTATACATTTTCCAAGGGAAAAAATCTACTCAGATGCTGAGCAAGTTCATCTACAGATGAAGGAAAGATATATACCCTGTAAGGTGATATTTATTGGATCACGTTTTAACAACGATTATTAAAAAGACCTGAATATAAGCAATAAAAAATTCATTAACACCTATCAAATTTAATAACCATATTTACTCATCATACTCTCCATTTAAACTGAGATGCATGGGCAATTGTTTAAATTAAATCTTGTTCAAGAAATATATCTTAAAAGATTATTCTTAAGCCACCACAAGGCTTATATACGGTGATTGTTTTCTCCTTACCACAAAGACAGTGACATAATGATAAGTGCATCCACCACACTAGCCATAATGTTTCCTTTTTTTTTTCCTTTCCAAAGACAAACGTGTGAAACTTTTAAGTTTCACTTCACAACTTAACAAGTTTTGGAATCATAAGACTCAAGTTCATCTACTTTTAGATGAATAGATCTCCATTCACTCCATCCCCCGAATAGTCAGGAAATGATGAAACGAGCCCCCTTCCAATCCCCTACATTCTACTCGAATATCTATGTATATTATTTAAAAAGGCATAATCCTAAATTTGACACCAAATTATAACTTTGACCTTAAACTTTGATTGTGCACAAATAAGACCTTTAACAATTCAAAACCTAAATAAATATGACCTCCAATTTTGCAACCCCATGCGTGAGTCTCACTCGCGCCTACGTGAAAAGGTAATCCAATCACACGGTGCCACGTCGTTAAAAGGGCTGACTTGGAGGGAGGTCATATTTGTGCAGTTTTGAATAGTTAAAGGTCATATTTGTGCACTATCAAAGTTTTACTTTTTGTTTTTAAATAGGGTTTTTTTTATATTATTATTATTATTATTATTATTATTATTATTATTA
>NC_061121.1:67283659-67388376 GCF_002878395.1 Capsicum annuum
TATTATTATTATTATTATTATTATTATTATTATTATTATTATTATTATTATTATTATTATTATTATTTCTAGAGCAGCAATTAAAAAAAAAACAGCTACTAGCAGGGATCGAACCCACGCAGTAGGCTGAAGAAAGTGCCTAAGAAGAGCAAATAACATCACTGGGCTATCTAAGTGTCTTGTTTCATGTAGTTCAACATTAATATACGTACATAAATATGGATTTTCTACCTTATATATACAACGTGATTTTTTTACCGAGGGGTTCGGGTGAACCCCATGGAAACCACTTAGGTCCGTCCCTGCGTTAATTTAATAACATTTTAATAACGTTAATTTAATATACTACTAATACTATCCTTAATAACGTTAATTTAATAGCGTTTTATTAAAACTTTAATTTTTTTTATTAATATAGTTTCATCTTTAATTTAATATTTAAATAAATTATATTTAGATATATATAACTTAAATTCGCCCTCTGCTTTATAATATATATGTACATACCCGCATGATTTTTTCGTATGAGGCTGACCCACCTAATTAATAAATCTTCAATATTGCTCTTTTTCTGCAATGACAAAAGAAATTAGATGTCATTTTCATCTTTGAGCCAAAAATAATAAAAAAATAATAATGAAAACTCATTTAAAGGTCATATTTGTACAGTTTTGAATAGTTAAAGGTCATATTTGTGCACTGTCAAAGTTTAGGGTCATATTTATGTATTATGCCCTTAGATTTTAAGTTGAACGCGCCCAGTTTTGACACGCATTTTGCCACGTAGAATCGGAGGTCATATTTGTGCAGTTTTGAATAGTTGAAAGTCATATTTGTGCACTGTCAAAGTTTAAGGTCAAAGTTATAATTTGGTGTCAAGTTTAGGGTCATATTTATGTATTATACCATTTAAAAATGAGACGTAAACCTGCACCAATCATGCGGTTCAAACTATAGAGATCAAAGTCAATGCATTTTCCAATGAAATTTCCAATACACTAAAACGATAAGTAATATTACCACAAGATTCAAACTGTATACTAATACAAGAAGAACGAAAAACAATAAAACTTTATTTTCCAAGATTGAATAATCTGAATCGTCCAATAACAGACAAGAATGAGGGCTTAGCCAAGAAGTTAAATAAGAAGTGTGGAGATAGAATACTTAAAAGTTAATCATACACATATTTTAAGAAAAGAAGGTAGATCAAATATTGATACAAGTCAAATTGCTTCCGGATCTTTGGATGAGATACATATGATGCTCGAGGTTCTTGATGAGTTCTTATAAAAGATGCCACATGGAGGAAGATTACCATTAAGGAGGGTCAAAGGATTTTGATGAGGTCAAAGGAGTAAAATAGGGCTCGAAAGCCTCTTGGAAGGGTCATTTACCCAAGGCGCTTTGGATCCACTTTTGATCCGCTCTAGCATTTCAAGAGCGGATCAAAACAACCCCTAGTGGGTCTTTTCTTACATTTAGGTCACTTTTGGGGCTTGATTATGTAATATGTAGCCAAACTATAAATGCTTGGTGGCTAAACTTATTTTCTTAGTTTTTGGATGATATTTTTACATGATGTATTCATGAGACTTCATGGAAGCATTTGAGTGCTTGAAAAAGCATATGTATTTTGCTTAGAAATGATGGTTGTAAGGCGGATGTAATCTCCTTTTCGGTCACCGTAAGAGTTAGGTGCCTATTGATAGTCATTAAGGGAGGTTTTAGGATTTGATACATCCTTCGATTGCCCTATAGGTATTAATTTTGTGTCTATCTTTCTATCCTCGTTTTCCTATCTATCTATCTTTACTTTCTGCATTTTCGATTCGAGTCCTCGTGGGTTGAATCATATCATTTGGTATCAGATCTGAGCTTAGGATCGTTCCCACGATTCTAGTCTTGGGTTTGTTATCTTGAAAATCAACAACAAAGAAGTGTCAAAAATAAAAAATTCCAAAACAAGTCACTATTCACGTTTTGTTCTTAGGTCAAATTTTGAGTTTTTGATTTTGTATTTTTCTTGTGTTTATATTGTTAGATTTGTGTTCACTAACACTATACAAGTCTATAAATTAAATTTGAGCCAAGTTGGAGCTTATTTGAGTGTTCTATCCTTGTTGGAAGCTTGGGTTGAAGAAACTTGATGTAAAATAAAAATCTGGAATTTATGGTGAAGAATTTGAGAAAATTGATGATTTGAATGTGTTTAGAAGGTTGAAAATAGCTTTGGTTCAAAATTTCATCGCATTTTGATCAATGGTTTAAGAGTTAAGGATTTTTGAAGTTCTTGGTATTCTTGAAGACATTCAAATCTTCAAGTTGAATCTTCATCAAAAGTTGGTGTTTGATCCTCAAAGGAGAAGGAAAAAGAGTGTAAAGTTGTTAGTATTTAGCATCTTGAAAGGTTCCAAGAATATCCCAAGAGAAAAGAACAAAAACGGGACCACAACAAGTTCATTTTCGACCCCTTGTGCATGCTGGCAGCTGACCTGCGCCCAAGCAACCTTGGACCTGCGCTGGAGCTGCTGCAGAAGCCCAAAGGCACCTCAAACCAGTGTTACCTGTATCCAGGCTGCCTTGGACATGCCCCCGACCTGCTAGAGCAGGTCACCAAATGCAGATCAGCCCCTCACAATGCAAATCAAATATGAAATGCAAAATTCAAGCTTCCAAAGTGCATTTTAACATTTTAATTACTCCATTACTCAAGGTTTGATTCCATAGTTTCAATTTCTTGATTTTGAATCCCTTATTTTGATTCCTAAAATACGCATCAACTAGTAATTCATCTACTAAGTTGATCGATTAGTTCTTAAGTGTGAATTCTTTCATCGTCCTATTTCTTTGTGTTTGTAACATCTTTGTTTCAAGTTCGTAAGTAGATTTTTATTTCTTTGAGTCGATCAAACAAGAATCCACTCCGTCCGCAAAGTAGAGATTGACACCTTATTGTCCATCGACGTATAAACAACTTTCAACATTCACCGCTCCAATTGTGAGGATTAAGAAAATGAGTTGTAACGACCCGATTTGGTGAACCGAAATGCTACACGGTGCTCATGACCCCGAAGGACCACAAGCTAACCCATGACTGATATCTGTACCTGTATACTACATAAGATAATATAATAATGCAGAAACATGCACTGAAAGGCCATAAGGTTCAATCATGAACATAACTGAATAATGTAACATCTGTGTGGGGTAATAGAATATCCAAAACAAAACTGAAGTCTAAAATGTGATAGCCTATATCTAGTCTGCATCTAGTCTGAAAGCCTCTACTATCTGAAGAATCTGAATAAGGAGTTGATGGGACATGTCTCCAACTAACTCCAACTAATAAGCTAATCAATGAGATACTAAAAAAATCATTATGTCCTCGAAGGATGAGGACTCACTTCTACTCTGACTGCTAAATCTGGAATCTACTGCTGATCTGGAACTCGTGCCTCTAAACCTATGGTGTAACATAAAAAGAAAGCACCATAGCGCAAATGCGTCAGTACAATGGAATATACTGAGTATACATGTGAGGTAGGCCATATGCAATGGTTCACATGCATGAATAATGCTAACTGACTGTCTAATATGAACGTGAGAATACATGCATAAATACGTAACTATAACTGACAATGTGATTTCATGATTTCTGAGCCTGTCTACTGATAACGTGACATGCTAGTAACTGATATGACTGATAACATGAAGGACTATATCTGAATAATACTGATAACATGGGTGACTGTATCTGGGTATAACTGATAACGTGGGTAACTGTAGCTGACAATCTTAAAGCTGATGGAACTATCTGAGTTTCATACTATATCTGAGTTAACTGTATCTGATAATCCTAAAATTTGAAGAACTATCTGAGTTCTATTACTGAGACTGATTGACTGTATCTGGCAGTCCTGATTTTGTAACATGAAACTGTGGGAAGTAGTATCTAATTGACATGCCCCAAAGGTGCTGTAATAGCTGAGCTAAGGTCTAATCTATGCCCTGATTAGAAGGGTGTCAATACCGCGCCACTGGTAAGGACTACATGTGAGTAACCCTCTATAACAGGTAACTCTAGCGAGAACTCTCACATAACATGTTAAGCCACCCCATCTACCCTCATATAGCAGGCTACGATGTCTCAACCTATGCTGGCTATATAGTTCTGGAATGCATGGATTGCTTCTAGGAACCACACCCTCGTATAATAGGTGAGTCCCCATCCTTGGGTTCACTCGGTGATAATTCCTACTCCCATCTGATTGGACATTGAACATGATTTACTGAACTGAACTGAGCATGGACTGAGTTACTGAATTTTCGTGGTTGACAGAATACTACTGATATCTAACAACTGACTGAGTCATGAGATCATGGAGATTTTTCCTGAGTCATAAGACTATCTGAAGTCTAAGAGTTCATAGTTTGATTGAGAGTATTGTGAAAACATGACATGACTCTAGGCACACAACTAATATTTCAGGTACAAGTATCCGCAGGACTCGATGGAAGGAAACAAACATGACTTGATATTCTTGAATACATGATAATCACCACAATACGTTTATTGAAACATTTCATCAAACGTCTAATAGGCATAAGCTTGTACATTTATGAGGATTTTCATGATATCATGCTAGTTAGGCAAATTTCCTTTATCTAGGCATTTTATCAGACATATGGCAGGCATAGTACATGTAAACATCATGGGATAACAATTAAACATCATGGTTCACTTCCAATTTTATCATACAAGGTTTTAGTCTTGAGATTTCATAAATCTTTATCTATACTAATCAACCCACATGGAATTTATCATCAAATCATGGAATAGAAATCAATTCCTTATTTATCAACATGAAAGAGAACATACAAAGCATGAACATATGAAGAAAATCCATAACTTGTAGTTGAAAAGGGATTCTTGAATGAAAGGAGCCCATGAATAAACACTATGCATACCTTAGATCGTGATTTTGTGAAGATTGATGGTGAAACCTTCTGAAAATTGGACCTTCTATGAAAACCCCAGCTTGAGTTCTTGAGAGTATTTGAGAAAAATATCAATATTTTGAATGAATAAGGGCTAAATCCACTGTTTGGAAGCTTATATAGGGGGCAAATTGACCCTTTTAACCCTGGATATGTAATTTAATTTTCAATAAAATTTTTTGAATTGGGCCCTTGGAACGACGCAACATTATCACGCCGTGTCACTGGAAATTGATAATTGGGGAACTGCACAGAGGTGCGATGCGAAGCTATCACGTTGGCACCTTGTCTACGACCTAAAAGTTTTGCGCGACGGGCCATTATCATGGAGCAACATTGGAAATGACAATTATCATTCGAGCTATCTCCGCGACGCGCTGAAGGCTCATGTCAAACACTATCTTACTAAAAAGGCTCTAACTCTTTGCCCGGGTGTCGGATTTGGGTGAATTATATATCAATGGAAAGCTTATTCAATTTTCACGTGATAGAAAGTGAAAATTATGGAAATACCACATGTATAATAATGAATTCTTATTTCAAAGGAAGTTCTAATATCCTTGAGATAATTTTCGAGCTAAGAAAAAACACGGGTATTACAATATCTCCCCCTTGAGAACATTCATCTTCGAATGAGACTGACTGAGAGGGGAAACAATGAGCTGAACATGAATAACTGGAACATGATCTCATGATGGACGTGACTGACAAGCTGAACATAACATACTGAACATGTATATCTGATGCATGCGTAACTAATTCATAAATGCATAACTGAAAATTCTGAAGAACTAAGTTTTCTCACAATGAGAATGCATGTCTGATGGATAACTATATAACTGATCTGATACATGAATGCATAACTGAATATGCGGTGGTACTTGATACGAAGCTTATCATGGGAACATGAGCATGAGGTTGAATACTAAGTTAGTGATGTACACTAATCATGAAACTGAGTAAGCTTAAGGAGAACTGTTACCTTGAGGTTGATTTAAGCTGGCGGGAAAGAGTTGAGGATACTTGGTATGCATATTTGCTTCTGTTTTCCAAGTAGCTCTCCCGACGGAGTAATTTTACCAAAGAACTTTAACCAGAGGGACTACTTTGTTCCTCAATCTACGAGTTTGATAGTCTAAGATTTCAACTGGAATCTCTTCATAAGAGAGGCTGTTCTGAACATCTATGCTCTGAATAGGGACTACGACTGATGGGTCACCCATACACTTCTTGAGCAAAGAGACATGAAAGACTGGATGAACTGAGGCTAGATGTGAAGGTAATTCGATCTCATAAGCTACCTTGCCGAATCGACTGAGAATCTTGAAAGGACCGACATATCGGGGACTGAGCTTTCCCTTCTTGCCAGATCTCTTCACTCCCTTCATAGGAGAGATCTTGAGGTAGACATAGTCACCAATCTCAAACTCGAGATCCTTTCTATGAACATCTGCATAGGACTTCTGTCAGTTCTGAGCAGCCCAGAGTCTTTCTCTAATTAACTGAAATTTCTCTAAGGCGCCGAATACTAAGTCAGGACCTATGACCGAGGCCTCACTAACTTCAAAACAAACGATCGAAGATCTACATCTCCTACCATAGAGAGCTTCGAATAGAGCCATCTGAATACTAGAATAATAGCTGTTGTTGTATGCAGACTCAATCAAAGGCAAGTGGTCATCCCAATTTCCCTTGAAATTAATTGCACATGCCCTTAGTATATCTTTTAATGTCTGAATGGTCCTTTCAGATTGACCATCTGTCTGAGGATGAAAGGCTGTACTGAGATGAATTTGGGTCCCAAGACCCTTTTGGAATGCTTTCCAGAAATGAGAGGTAAACTAGGTACCTCTGTCTGAGATTATAGATAATAGAACACCGTGTAGTCTGACCAACTCCTTGATATAGAGTTTGGCGTAATCCTCAGCTGAATAAGAGGTATGAACCAAAAGGAAATGAGCTGATTTGGTTATCCTATCTACAATTACCCAAACTGAATCATACTGATGACGAGTTTAAGGTAAACCCATCACGAAGTCTATGTTCATAACTTCCCACTTCCAGGTAGGAATACTGAACTCCTATATGGACCCACTAGGCTTCTGATGCTCTATCTTAACTTACTGACATATAGACCACTTAACCATAAATTTTCCAACATGTTTTTTCATCCCGCTCCACCAATAGATCTCCTGCAAGTTGTGGTACATCTTTGTAGCCCCTGGATGAATAGAGTAGCGCGCACCATGCGCTTTCATAAGAATTCGCTGCCTTATGTCATCTACGTCTGGAACAAAAAGATGACCCTGACAACGAAGAAAACCATCTCCCCCTTAGGAGAAAACCTCTATTTTCTAATTTTGAACTGACTTTTTTAGCTTGACAAGGCTAGGATCTTTATCTTTCTTTTCTTTCACCTCGAAAATTAGAGATGATTCTGAACTACTCTGAACATATACACCACCCTCTGAAGAATCGACTAAGCGAATGCCTAGTCTGGCAAGCTGGTGTACTTCTTGAGCTAACTTCTTTTTACCATCCTCAACATGTGAAACACTACCCATAGAGAGTCTACGGATAGCGTCGGCCACTATATTGGCCTTTTCCGGATGATAGAAAACACTCATGTCATAATCTTTTAAGAGCTCAACCACCTTCTCTGACGAAGATTGAGATCTTTTTGAGAAAAGACATACTAAAGGCTCTTATGATCTGTGAAGATGTCTACATAAACTCCGTAGAGATAATGCCTCCAAATCTTTAAGGCAAATACTACGGCTGCTAACACAAGGTCATGAGTAGGAGAATTCTTCAGCTGTTTGGAGGCGTAGGCTATGACCTTACCATGCTGCATGAGGACACAACCCAAACCTAATCTGGATCCATCACAATACACTACGAACCCATCTAAACAATCTGGAAGAGCTAAGACTAGAGCTGAGGTGAGTCGACTCTTTAATTCCTGAAAACTCTTCTCACAAGGATCTGACCACTAGAACTTGACTTTCTTCTGAGTCAATTTGGACATAGGGGATGAAATTGATAAAAATCCTTCAACAAACCATCTGTAATAGCCAGCCAAACCCAAGAAAATCCTGACATTTAATGGAGAAATAGGGCAAGGCCAGTTTCTTACTGCTTTGGTCTTTTGAGAATCTACCCTAATGCCATCACCAGAAATGATATGATCAAGGAATGCTACTGACCTTAGCCGAAATTTGCACTTACTGAATTTGGAAAATAACTGATGATCTCTGAGAGTCTAGAGTACTATTCTAAGATGGTCTACATGATCGTGCTCAGTGCGAGAATAGACCAAAATATCATCTATGAAGACTATGAAGAATATGTCCAAATACTTCTTGAGCATATGGTTCATCAAGTGCATGAAAGAGCCTGGGTGTTGGTAAGACCAAATGATATAACTAAAAATTAAAAGTGACCATACCGAGTACGGAAAGCTATTTTTAGGATGTCACATTCTCTAACTCTGAGCTGATAATAGCCGGATCTGAGGTTTATCTTAGAGAAATAACTGTCACCCTGAAGTTGGTCAAACAAGTCATCGATTCTAGGAAGAGGATACTTGTTCTTGACCGTAACCTTATTGAGTTGACGGTAATCAATGCACATTCTGAGAGAATCATCTTTCTTGTGCATGAATAAGATTGGTGCGCCTCATGGGAAAATATTGGGTCTGATGAATCCCTTATCTAAGAGATCCTTCAACTGTTTTTTTAGCTCCTTGAGTTCTACTGGTGCCATTCTGTATGGAGGAATAGAGATAGGTTGAGTGTCTAAAAAAAGATCAATACCGAAGTCTATTTCCCTTTCGAGAGAAATTCCTGGAAGATCTTCAGGAAAGACATCTGAATATTCATTCACTACTGGGACTAATTCGAGTCTGGGAGCCTCAGAACTGGAATCTCTAACATGAACTAGATTATAAACACATCCCTTAGATATCATTTTCCTTGCCTAAAGGTAGGAAACAAGCTGACCTCTGAACACTGAAGTACTACCCCTCCACTCAAGGATAGGTTCATTCGGGAATTGAAACCGAACTATTCTATTTCTGCAGTCAACTTTGGCATAGCATAAATAAAGCCAATCCATGCCGAGAATGACATCAAAATTAGTCATCTCTAACTTGACTAAATCTATTGATGTGACTTTTTGAAATATCATAACCAGGCAGTTCCTATATACCCACCGAGCTATGATGGTTTTACCCACTGGGGTAGATACTAAAAAGGGTTCTGCTAGAATTTTGGGACTGATTCTAAAATCAACTGCTATATAAGGAGTAATAAAAGACAAGGAAGCTCCTGGATCTAGCAAAGCGTAAATATGCACATGAAAGATCTGTAACGTACCAGTAACTATATCAGGAGAACTTTTCTAATATTATTGAGTCTGAAGAGCATATAGATGATTTGGACGTTGCCCGCTAGTAGCACTGGAAGTGGTACCTGCTAATTTGGGTGACCAGACTGAGCTGAAGAGTGATTCTGTTGACCCTGAGGACCTGGCTATGGATAGTATCTAACTCAATGGCCTGGCTTTCCACAACCAAAACAAATGCCACTACCCACTCTATAAATACCCTGATGGTTCTTACCATAAGTCTGGCAAAGAGGATAGGTGCGGGCACTGCTAATACTGCCCTGGGTCTTAGTGGCTGGCGCTCTATCTTTGTTGTTCTCTCTGAACTTAGGAACTGGAGCACTGGCCTTAGAGGGAGCTGGAACTGATGACTTAGGACGAAACTAAGAATGGTTTCCTCCTTCTAATTTAGGCTGACTAAAATTGAAGCTACCTGGCCTAGCTTTCTGTTCTGCTTTTCCCTCTGCTTAATCTTATGCTCTTCTATTTACTGAGCATGGGTCATAAGTCTAGCTAAGGTCATGTCACTATTCAACATTGCGAATCTGTACTTATTAACCACCCTGTCATTCACCCCTAAAATGAACTTACTCATCTTGGATCTACTATCCACAATCACATGAGGGGCATAGCTAGCTAATTGAGTAAACTTAAAAGAATACTCTTTCACTATCATATTGCCCTGCCTGAGGTTGATGAACTCTAGCACCTTAGCTTCTCTAAGATCTTGGGGAAAGAATCTGTCTAAGAATGCAGTGACAAACTCCTCCCACTCTATAGGACCTGCATTATCTGATCTTTCAGACTTCCACTATTTGAACCAATCTTGAGCCACATCCTGCAACTGGTATGCAGCTAGCTTAGCACTCTCAACAGTAGTCACCCCCATGGATTTTGTCACTTTTCTGAACTTGATCTAAGAATTCCTGAGGGTTATTATCTACCTTAGACCTGAGGAAGGTTGGGGAATTCATTTGGGTGAAGTCCCGAATTCTAGCTGCGGCTGAGTTGGCCACTGGGTTGGTTGGAATGACTGTTGGCCATTCATTATGAGCAGTGACTGATTGAGCAAGAGTGGTTAATGCGTTCCTGAACTCCGCATGAGAAACATGATCGCCCAAAGGTTCTTCGGGCTGAGGGGCTGACTGATTTCTTCTCTTAGGAGGCATGTTCCGAAATAAAGAGAAGAAGCGGATTAGAATGAGACAATGACTTGTGATTATGCTCATAGGCACGACATGAATACCTAAATAAGGGAAACTATTCTTAAACATCTCATAGCCTCTTGCACATAAATGTCGCAATCAACACACCCATGTACAAGACTCTACTAGATGCGTCTTTCAGACTTTCTAGGACTCTATTGGACCTTAGGATCTGATACTAAGTTTGTAACGACTTAATTTGGTAAACCAGAATGCTACACAGTGCTCATGACCCCAAAGGACCACAAGCTAACCCATAACTGATATCTATACCTGTATACTACATAAGATAACATAATAATATGGAAACATACACTGAAAGGCCATAAGGTTCGATCATGAACATAACTGAATAATGTAACATCTATGTGGGGTAATAGAATACCCAAAATAAAACTGAAGTCTAAAATATGATAGCCTGTATCTAGTCTGTATCTAGTCTGAAAGCCTCTACTATCTGAAGAATCTAAATAAGGAGTTGATGGGACAAGTCCCCAACTAACTCCAACTAATAAGCTAATCAATGAGATACTAAAAAAATTATTATGTCCTCAAAGGATAGGACTCACTTTTACTCTGGCTGCTGAATCTGGAATCTACTGCTGATCTGGAACTCGTGTCTCTGAACCTATGGTGTAATATAAAAAGAAAGAACTATAGCACAAATACGTCAGTACAATGGAATGTATTGAGTATACATGTAAGGTAGGCTATATGCAATAGTTCACATGCATGAATAATGCTAACTGACTGTCTAACATGAACGTGAGAATACATGCATAAATACGTAACTATAACTGGCAACGTGATTTCGTGATTTCTGAGTCTGTATATAGATAACGTGACATGCTAATAACTGATATGACTAATAACTTGAAGGACTATATCTGAATTATGCTGATAACATGGGTGACTGTATCTGGTTATAACTGATAACTTGGGTGACTGTAGCTGACAGTCCTGAATCTGATGGAACTATCTAAGTTTCGTACTGCATCTAAGTTGACTATATCTGACAGTCCTGAAATCTAAAGAAATATCTGAGTTCTATTACTGAGACTGATTGACTGTATTTGACAGTCCTGATTCTATAACATGAAACTATGGGAACTAGTATCTAACCGACATGCCCCAAAGGTGCTATAATAGCTGAGCTGGGGTCTAATCTATGCCCTGATTGGAAAGGTGTCAACACCGCGCTACTGGTAAGGATAATATGTTAGTAACCCTCATATAATAGGTAACTCTAGTGACAACGGTGGGAACCCTCACATAATAGGTTAAGCCACCTCATTTACCCTCATATAGTTGGCTACGATGTCTCAACCTATACTGGATACATAGTTCTGGAATGCAAGGATTATTTCTAGGAATCACACCCTCGTATAATAGGTGAGTCCCCATCTTTGGGTTAACTCGGTGCTAATTTCTACTCCCATCTGAATGGACATTGAACATGATTTACTGAACTGAACTGAGCATGGACTGAGTTACTGAATTTTTGTGGCTGATAAAATACTACTGATATCTGACAACTGACTGAGTCATGAGATCATGGAGATTTTTTCTGAGTCATAAGACTATCTGAAGTATAAGAGTTCATAGCTTGACTGAGAGTATCGTGAAAACATGACATGGCTTTAGGCACACAACTAATGTTTCGGGTACAAGTACCCCCAGGACTCGATGAAAGAAAACTGATATGACTTGATATTCTTGAATACATGATAATCACCACAATACATTTATTGAAACATTTCATCAAATGTCTAATAGGCATAAGCTTGTACATTTATGGGGATTTTCATGATATCATGTTAGTTAGGAAAATTTCCTTCATCTAGGCATTTTATCAGACATATGGCAGGCATAGCACATGTAAACATCATGGTATAGCAATTAAACATCATGGTTCACTTCCAATTTCATTATACAAGGTTTTAGTCATGAGATTTCGTAAATCTTAATCTATACTAATCAACCCACATGGAATTTATCATCAAATCATGGAATAGAAATCAATCCCTCATTTATCAACATAAAAGAGAATATACAAAGCATGAACACATGAAGAAAATCCATAACTTGTAGTTTAAAAGGGATTCTTGGACGAAAGGAGCCCATGAATGAACACTATGCATACCTTAGATCGTGATTTCGTAAAGATTGATGGTGAAACCTTCTGGAAATTAGACCTTCTATGAAAACCCTAGCTTGAGTTCTTGAGAGTATTTGAGAAAAATATCAATATTTTGGATGAATAAGGGCTAAATCCAGTGTTTGGAATCTTATATGGGGGGAGGGTGGGTAAATTGACCTTTTTAACCCTGGACACGTAATTTAATTTTTTGTAAAATTTCTCGAATTGGGCCCTTGGCGCGACACGGCGTTATCGCCCCGTGTCACTAGAAATTGACAATTGGGAAACTGCACGGTGGCGCTACGCGGAGCTATTACGTTGCCACCTTGTCTACGACCTAGAAGTTTGGCGCGACACGACTGTATCACGGAGAAATACTGGAAATTTACAATTGCCATTTGAGCTATCTCCGCGACGCGCTGAAGGCTCAGGTCAAACACTGTTAACTAAAAAGGCTCTAACTCTTCGTCCGAGTGTTGGATTTGGGAAAATTATATATCGATGAAAAGCTTATTCAATTTCCCATGTTATAGGAAGTGAAAATTATGGAAATAACACGTGTATAAGAATGAATTATTATTTAAAATCAAGTTTTAACATCCTTGAGATGATTTTTGAGCTAAGAAAAATCACGGGTTTTACATGAGTTCGTACGAGTGTTTGTGAGGAACTTTACTACAAATCTTGTTTTTTCATTTTGTAGGTACAAGGAGATATAAGGGAAAAATATCTTAGATGGCCTCGGATAATTGTGACTACGACATATGAGACTATGATTGTGGTGAAAAATGTTTTGGCTATGAAGAAGATGGAGATTATCGGGGCTATGAATATAACTATGATTAAGAGTTAAATGAAAATGAGGGCTACTAGCCCAAAGAAGAATGCGAGATGAATTATGATCCTAGTTCTTATAGTGAGTATGGAGATGATGAAGAGCCTTGTAATGTTCTTATGAGAAAGATGGGGCATGTGAGGAGTATTACCCTTCCCACTCTGAGCCTAGAGGTGATGTAAAGTATAGCTCATTTATTTACAAATCTAACGAGGATAATGGTGAGAATGTACGTGAGGATTATGAAGATTCATATTCCTCATCTTATAGTACTTTTTATCAAAGTCGAAGTGGTGTGAATGGTTATACTAGCTATAGTGGAGGTTGTCCCATGAATAGAAAAGAGTATGCATCTCCGAAGTCAACGGGTGTGACATCTCAAGCTTCTTATTTTAGTGCCCAAATAAGCGGAAGTGGGAACCAAGGTATGAATGGAGGGTATAATAGGAGTCAATGTCTTCCTACTCTATCTATCTTTAAAGGAGAATGGGATTCCAAAGTTTACCTTGATTGGGAATGGCAACGCGAAAGAGTCTTCAAGGATTATGATATAAGCGAAGCCGAACAAGCTACATATTCGCTTAAATACATTCAAGGTCTAACCTTAGTATGGTGTAAACTTACAAGGACTCCTACCCAAACTTGGGGTGCCTTGAAAGAGTTCTTGAGGCCAATCTATGTGCCAAAGGGTTATACAAAGCCTTATAATAGTGATCCAAGAAGACAACCATATTCAAAATGGGTAGAAATTTATGGAGTTTTGAGATGTGTTCTTATACTTGATGATTAGTTTCACACAAACTACATAACTCCTCTTATGGTTGATTATCTAAGGATACCTCGAGTGTCTAAGCATTTCCTATATGTCTTGGAAGGCTATAGAGTCTTCGAGAGCGTAAATATTTCCTTCCCTCGAGATGGGTACTTTGAGGAGGTGTGGTGTGACATAATCCCCTTGGAACGTGAACACTTATTCTTGGGTGCTGATTGTTTTGCACAACATAAGATTCCAAATGTGCATAATTGTCCTTAAATTGTATTAGACCAATGGGGAAATCATCTCTTTCCACCTATCCTTCTCAAATCTCAAGGCAACACGGTCACTTACTCCAAGCTAAAATAAATTGAGAGACAAAAGATTGAGAGGAGTAATGGAGTGCATGGTGGCAACATAAGAGAGAAAATCAAAGAGGTTGTGAGGAGTGAAGTGAAGGGGTTGCCACTAATCGGAGCTAACTTTGTTTGTCCTTCTTTTAATAAGGACATGCGTGTAGGTACCAACATAGCAAGCAGAAGAGAACAAGTGCTAAAAGAGAAGATTCCCTTTGAAGACTTAATGAAGGAAATCTTAATTGAATTCAAAGCCTATGGAGGACCTTCACACCAAGGTAAAGAAAAATATGCTCAAGAACTTCAAGGTAAAATAGATAACTCTTACATTCTTGTGCATGAAAATGATGATTGTGTGGCTAGTAGCCCATTGCATGTGATAAGTAGCTTACCTACATGTGAGTCTAATAATTATTTACCTCTTGATGATGATGTACATAATGTGAGTGTGGATACACTAGTTGATCCTATTGATGACCGAATTGACTCTTCTTGTAAGATCAATTTGTGTCCACCTAGTGTTGAAGCCATTGTGTTAGATGATAGTACATCACCTTGTAGAAATTGTATTGATCAACTTTTGTGCAAAACTAGTCCATCACTTGAGGATGTGTGTAATATGATTAGAGAACCTCAAGTGAGTGAAGAAATTAAGAATGTTGGTCAAAAAAATGGGAGTGACCCTTTGAGGTTGTCTTTTAGTAAAGATCCTAATACTTGCTTGGTTCGTTGGGATTACCATGTGCTTGAAACATATTTGACACTTGATAATTGTCTTTTAGAGAATGGACTTGCATGTTCTACATCATCTCCATAGATAGATCCTTCTCTCTTTAAGAACAATATTTTGTTTGAAGATGATGAGCTCACTCCAAGTGAATTACCTAGTGGTGTGGATAGGATTGTTGATATAGCTCATCTTGAGGGCTATATTTCATATGAAAACCCACTATGGTGCGACAACATTCCTCCTAAATATGGAAATCTCTTCTTAGAAGATGAGAGTACTCTTAAGAAAAAAAAGTGTGAAGTTTTGAAAATGAATAATCAATTGGGTGATGATAACTTTGATTTGCTTGAATCTTTAAAAAACCCAATAAGTGATTGTTCCTTAGAAAATGATTGTGGATATGATCCTTTATATGACACCCCACATTTGTTTGATATTTATAAGGATGAATTACTTACTTCTTGTGAAGGCATAAGTAATAACCCATTTGATATTGGTGGTGGTATGTGTCCACTTGAGGATTTCTCCATGAATTGCTTCCTCTTCTACTTTGTGTATCCTTATTGTTGAGAATACTCATGGTGATGATTTTGAATCTAATAGTGTGTATATGCTTGAGGGCACCTTATTTAAAGTTATCTTGAGTGATACCTTTCTATACTCTCCCTTTGCTTTTGATAATGTTTATGCTAATCAGGAGAGTATGTCTTTTAGTTTGAGTGAAGCTAGTGGGGAAAAAGAGTGTTATATAGACCCATGTCTATGGAAACTCTTCCCATTTGACCTCGGTGCCAAATTTGGATATAGTGATTGTGGCATACCCAACTTATTACTTGGTCTACATGACAAGCAAAGTTTGAATGAGGCTGTTGGTATCCTTCCCTATGATGAGAAGTCTTTCTCGAGGATCCATAATCCACTTGAGGGACCAACATTTTGTAAGGGAAATAACTCCAACCAAGATGATGGATTTTTAAAGAAGGGGAGCCATGAAAAGCTATAGGAGAGTGCACCATTGTGTGTTTCCCTTCTTGACCAAGGATTCACCACTTGTAGGTCAAGGAGAGAGTCTTCCATTGGAAATACTTTGGATGAACTCCACTTGTGTGATACTCTTCCTTATTATATTAGTATAGATAATGACCTCCTTCTCAAAGGTGCTATCATTCTTAAGAACCCGAGGTCAAATATGTCATTATATCCTTTGGATATTGCTTATAACTTTGCATCCTTATTTGACACACTTGTGCTTAAGCTGCATGAATCCCAACTTGTAGATGCCAAGTTGGTAATTTACTTGAAAGGAAGAAGTCATATGTGCTTAAATATTTTGATTCCATCCTTGTGTGCCTTATTTGCTATGTTTTTTGAGCCAAATGACCTTGTTATAGATCATAGCACCGCAGATGTCTCTTTTATAATTGATTCCTTCCTATACTACCTCTTTTATTATGATGATATCCATGTTATTCTTGGATTTGTTTTATGTAGAGATAGGAAACTTATTGGTTGCTCCACTTGTTTGAATGACAATGCTATATGGGTGTTGTGGACTTTAAAACCAATTGAGGCACCAGTCTTGATGTGGTCTCTACAAGAGGTAAAGAAACAATTATGTCTTATGGCTCCTAAGGAGAAGGTAGTTTTACCCTTTGAACTATTTGATGCCATTATGACCTTTGTGATTTCCTTATCTCTTGATGAAACCCATAGCCAACCCCTTTGTGCATTCTTCGATAAGTTTCTAATATTCAAAATAAGGAATCCTTGGTTTTATCTTAAGTGTGTCCAACTTTGGCATAATGCTATAATTATTTGTGCTAAACATAACCCTCATTTCATGAGGATGTTGTATTTGTTTGTTCTTTCTTTGGTTGCAAGGTTTGGATTCGAGGTCGAATCCTTTTCAAGAAGGGGAGGATGATACAAGTCAAATTGCCTCTGGACCTTTCAATGAGATACGTATAATGCTCGAGGTGCTTGATAACTCCTTAGTTCTTTTAAAAGATACCACATGGAGGAAGATTACTATTAAGGAGGGTCAAATGGCTTTGGTGAGGTCAAAGTAGTGCAAAATGGGGTTCGAAAGCCCCTTGGAAGGGTCATTTGCCCAAGGCGCTTTTGATCCGCTCTAGCATTTCAAGAGCAGGTCAAAACAACCCTTAGCGGATCTTTTCTTACATTTGGGTCACTTTTGGGCCTTAACTATGTAATATGTAGCCAAACTATAAATTCTTGGTGGCTAGGCTTATTTTCTTAGTTTTTGGATGATATTTTTACATGATGTATTCATGAGACTCTATGGGAGTGTTTGAGTGCTTGGAAAAACATGTGTTGAACTTTGCTTAGAAATGATGGTTGTAAGGCGAATCAAATCCCCTTTGTGGTCACCGTAAGAGTTAGGTACCTATTGATAGTCATTAAAGGAGGTTTTAAGATTTTATATATCCTTCGATTGCCCTTTCAATATCAATTTTGTGTCTATCTTTCTATCCTTGTTTTCCTATCTATCTATCTTTAATTTCCGTGTATTTGACTTGAGTCCTCATGGGTTGCATCATATCATTATCAATAATGAATAAGAATCTATATATGACTCCTAATTTCAATCAAACTAACATATAACACGCAAAGAATTTCACCAAATTACAAACCAAATATCAAAAGACCAATAAAAACATAACATTTCTCCTAAAAATTAAATAGGAATAAGGGCTTACAGAAAAAATTAAAATGGAGTGTGGAGGTAGGGTGTTAGGCTGAACATTCTTGAAAGAAAAGAACCCATGTAGATCCTGCCTATGTGTTAAGTTATCAGTTTTGATGATAGACAACCTATTGTAGGCACCTAGTCCCTATGGAGATGCAACATAGGTTCTATGGTGATTACAAACCTTCTAGGGACATCGGTTCGTGCACACCTTGGTAGGCAGCATCATGACTGTAGTTTGTACTTTTGATAGAAAATTGGTGAGTACGGTAGCATAGGCTTTGCTATATTTTTTCCTCGACCAATAAGAATGGTTCTAGGTTTTCATGTGCCATATACATACATATATATATATATGCAAAAGGATGGCTAAATAAAAACCTAGTTTTTGCACTCAACAAAACAATCTCTCCTAGTAAAAACAATTGTTGGTTCATATTCAAAGCCTCATCAGCGATAGGGACCTGCTCGATCAAGCTTGTTTTGTTATTAGTCCTTGTTGTATTTAAGTCTTTGCATCTTATTCTGAAAACTATAAACGTACTCTTTCTAGTAAAGTTGCTATAGGCATTTTGTAATTTTTCTTTCTCATGCTTGATGACGATGTTAGCTAGTCTTAGTTGACATTCTAAGACTAGTGTAATTCTGTGTATTGAGTCGGCTAGAGTTAGTTGTTTCAGATTGTAAAAATAGACTTTTTGCTAATAGTGTCTTGTAATAGAGTAGTTGCAAGAGGTCTAAGGATTACGAGTTTAATCGTTGTGACTACAAAGTCTATATTCAATGCTGATTGAAGATTGTGAAGTGGGTGAAAAATTCTATAAGGTAGGTCATGATTTTACTACCTTGAGCAAGGAGATTTCCATAGATACATCTTGTTTCATTTATTTATAGCACTTGACTATTCTTATTTATTGCTATTTTCTGTAAAAAGTGCTTGAGAATCTGGTCTCTAGTCTGGTGGGTAACACTTACAGTTCTTTAACTGTCATTAGAGAGGGTGATTCCTAAATGATTAATACCTAGGAAGGATTATTTCAAATTATTTCACCACAGAATCAAGAAGAAAGTCAATCTACTGCAAGACCACCCCGATACAATGGATAATATTATAAGTGGTGGAAGACTCGCATGCAAGACTTTATTGTGGTTGAAGATAGAAAATTATGGAATGTAATTAGTGATGGAAAATATGTTCCAATGAAGGCTGTGAAGGTTGGAGATGTCACTTCAATGGTCCCAAGAACTCAAAAGGAATTTGAAGAAGGTGACAAAAATAAAATTGAGAAGAACTATAAGGCTAAGAAACTTCTTGTTTATGTTAACGGGTTTGATGAATACCATAGAATTTTTTCATGTGAATTTGCTAAGGAGATATGAGAATACTTACAAATTGCTTATGAAGGAACATGCCAAGTTAAGGAATTAAAAATTGATTTACTAACCATTCAGTACAAATCCTTCATCATGAAGAAAGGTGAATCAATACAGGAGACGGATACCAGGTTCACTACTATTACAAAGGAGTTATGCATTGGTGAAGTAATCAAGACAAGTAAACAAGTTTGGAAGATTCTCAATATCTTGCCTAATCTTGGGAAAGCAAGATCGATGCCATTACTGAAGCTAGATATCTCAAAACGCTTACCATGGATGAGCCGATTGAAAACCTGAAGACTCATGAGCTCAATAAATAAGAGGAACAAGGAATAAATAAACCAAATAAGGAGAAGAGTCTGTCACTGAAATTAGTAAATGGAGAATTAAGTGAGGAAGATGAGGACACGACTTACATTAATAGAAGATTTCCAAAGATTCTAAGAAGAAATGAAGGTTTTCCAAGAAGAGGAAACTCTAGCAAATATTTTGATGGAAATGAACTGTATTACAAATGTGGTAAACTTGGTCACTCTATGAAAGATTGTCCTCATCATAAGTTGAGTTAAAGATTGTGTGAAGGCTGGTGGAGACAGAAAAAAAGAAGGATCGGGTTCCTCAAAGATTCAATAGAAGAGCTACAATAGATAAAGTGGTTATGTAGGCTCTTGCAGCCTTGGGAGACTTCTCCAGTGAATCAAAAACATCAAAAAAACCTCAGGATGTCTTAATGATGGTGATAGAATAGAAAGAACAAAGCTATGATTCCTTTTTTTCCCTCATGACTTAATCTAATGATGAGAATAATCACAAGGTAACATTTCTGGACATTAAGAAAAAAACTCAAAGATTGCTCTCCTAAGGAATTAAAGTCTCTTGCTAATGTGAATAGATTTTTTATGTAATCTTACCAGTGAAAAAGAATGTTTGAACAAACATCTTGATGAATCTGAAGCTGATAAAATTGCTCTAACTTTGCAATTTCCTAAAATTCAAGAGAAATCAGTTAGTTTCCTCTGAAAATGATGTCCAAAATAAGAAATTAAAAGATATAGCCCAATCTGGTGAGATCGGAAAAGGTGCGGATAATAACATCCAATTTAAATGTGGAGAAAAACTAAACAAGTATCAGTAGGATCTTACTATCTTATTGGAGAAAAACTTAAAACTTGAGAGGAACCTGGTTCGGATAAATGCTGAACTTGAAAGATCTCTCTAGTGGACTACCTCTTCTCAAGTCCTTGCCAATCTTACTAGTCAAAGTCTAACAATAGGTTTAGTATTGGTTGTCGAAAGGCCAACCCCCCTTACAATCTGTTGACACTAAATTTTGACTCTCCTTTTCATATAAGTAAATTTTTTATGCTTCTTAGTTATGAGTACTTTATCAAAATGCCGCTTTTTATCCTTCATATTAATTTCAGTAATTTGACGTAAACGAAATAATTTTCTTTTACTTTCTCATTTTTAATATCATTTATATATATATATATATATATACACATATATATGTATATAAATATACATATGTATATATGTATACATATATATGTATATACATATACATATATACATATGTATATTTATATACATATATATGTATATATATATATACATACATATATTATTGATATCACAATAAATATTTAAATATTAGTATGTTAACTTTTACTTTTACTTCTAAATGAATTTTATTGTATCGTTATAATATTTTCTAAATATAGTTACATATATAATACGTACATTATGAAAATTTATTAGGACAAAAGAAGCATCGTTAAATTAATTAAGTGAAAATGATTGAGAAAAAATAAATTTTTTACAAGCATAATTCGTTTATGGGGGACTTTTAAAAATAACTTAAATTTAAGTAAAATGGGAGTATTCTTAACCTAACTTTCAAAATTACAATTTATAGTCTTTTTCTCTCTCTTTTACTTCTTTTCTTTTCTTTTTTGTTTTCCTCTTTTTTCCTCTCTTCTATCTCTTTCCTTTACTTCTCTTTCTTTTTTTTTCTTTCTCATTTTTTCTTTTCTTTTGTTGTATTTTATATTTTTTTTATGCTTTCGAAAAATATGATTACGTCGAGTACAAATAATGGATGATGATGGGTACATCATAATCGCTCATTGTGTTTAAATTCACCATCATTTTTATCATTTTTTTTTACTTTTAGTTCTTTTTTCTATTTTCATTTTCTTTTTCTTTCTTCGTTCTTTCTTTTTATTTCTTCTCTCTTCTATCTATAACTTCTATTTCTATTTCTTCTTTTTTTATTTTTTGTTTTTCATTTTTTTTCTTTTTTTATATTTGCATTCTCATTTTTTTTCTTTTTCGTATTTTTCCTTTTTCTTTGGTTGTTTTCTTCTTTTTTCTTTTTCTTTTGTGTTGAAACGTGGAAGGTTGCACCATACTATGAAGGACCAGGTCCCTTAAGTCAGTCACATGCAATAAATAACACAATAAAGCTGTGAGGAAGCTAAAACGTTGCAGGAATTTAAAAACACAAGGATTTAACGTGGAAACCTCCTTAATCAAGGGAGAAAAAATCACGGCTTACCCTCACAAAAACTTGAACAATCCACTATAATCAACCTCTTGATTACAGACTCCAATGAACCTAACTCTAGGCTCCACCTTCTTGTACTAACTCTACTACAAGCCTACCTTGACAACTCTACCAAGAACACACCTTAATATTGATTAACTCTAAACAATATTGAACTCAGGTAACTCTACCTAAGCACTCTCAAGATAAAAAAGAAAACATTACTCTTATAACTTGAGTAATTCAATTACAAACAAAGACTCGACTCAAGAATACACTCTCTCTCTCAACATACAAAGAATGAAACTTAAGCATTGTTGCAAAAATGAGTTTTCGCATCTTTCACTCTTTCTATATTCAGGATTGTGAAAACTACTCAATTTTGAAACATTCTTTTCCTTTTATAGTGTAATAATGATTAGGGTAGAAATCTAATTAGGACAAGTGTCCTAACCGGTACACATCTCACCTGCATAGTTTGTTACACTAGACGGCAAAACTGTGCAATCCATGTGACAACTATATAATTGCATGAAGATCCAGGGACCTGGTCCCTTGTTGTCAGCTAATCATCTTCAAAATAAAATATAAGAATTTTTCCCTTTTTTAATGATAACAAACCTCAAAACTTGGAGGATCAAATTCATTCACTTTATTCAATCAGAGTGATTACCACTATTGTCATTGAATGTTCTCCATATCATTATAAACCATGCCTCCCCTATCAATATGCCATCATGTAGAAATTCCCCCCCCCCATCACTATGCCATGCCATCAGTCTTCACCAACATTCAACACAGTCAACATGTATGCACCTGGTACCTGGTCCCTTACAAATCATAAAACATACATACCTTATCCCTACCACATGACTTCAGTATTCCCCTTTTTGGCATTATTAAAAAGTAATAACAGTAATCAAGAGTAAAATAAGCACAAGTTAGTTAACTTCTGGCCACTGGGACAACACTAACGTGAAGAACAACTTTAAAATTAAGAAAGAGACAGATGAAACACACAAATTGAGATTCATTCATATGCAAAAGGTAAGTATCATTGCAACAAATAATTTAAATATTCCAGAATAAAAACCACAGAAAGAAAGATTAATAGGTAAGGGACTTGAGAAGAGGGTTTAGAGAAGTAGAGCTATGTTATTGTTTTCTGTAGCATAACAGTGTAACAATTCCTTATTTAGATGACTTTTCTCTGCATTCAAGCTAAGAACCTCATCAGTTAAAGTTGAAACTCTCTTCTTTAGTTCAGCATTCCCAGTTCTATGCTCTTTAGAGACACTTGGATCCTTTTTGGAAATATATTGAATTGTCACTTGCAATTTCTTAATCTCTTCATCCTTATCAGCTATGTTAAATTTCAACTCCTCTATTATTTTGCTGATATCACCTTTAGAAATGTCACCTGACTTTTTTTTTCACATACTCAATTTTAACTAGAGTCTTCATACCAAATAGTTGTAGAAAAGTTCCAGGAGTTCCATTCTCACAGACAATACCAAAATGATCAAATACTTTGTTCAACCAATATCTATAAGGCATGCCATGTTTTCCATTTTTCTTATGAACAACCTTATCCATGTGCTCCATCATCAAGGCAGGTAAACAAATGATCTCAAAACTTCTAAAACACTCTATCATATACAAATTAGTAGGTGAAACAATATTCCTCTTTTGTGATCTAGGCAGAAGCACTTTGTTAACAAAATCAAAGACTAATTCGACTTCACTTTTGAGTGATTTCCTATTCACTACATCCACAAATTTTCTTTAATCTTTAATGCATTTTCCATAAACGCTATTGATGGTTGTTGCTTTGAGACAGTCCTCACACTACTGATAGAAACTTCTAAAATTCTCCCAAGTGATACAGCATCAAGATTCATCTTCGTCCCTTGAACTACAATAGTCATCTTCAGTCTATCTTCAGAGAAATCCAATGTGGAATAAAATTCCTTGACTACCTCATCAAAAACTATGGGAATGGATCCTTCCATAAGACGGATCCATCCTTGATGTTTGACAATCTCAACTAATTTTATCATACCTGGTTTTGTTAACACACTTGAGTCAAAGATTCTCCTTGTTAGTACCCTTTGATTTTTCAAGAACATGTTCCTCACTTCTGCAGAAACAATCTTTCTTTTCTTTTCCAATTTTCCCTTTTTAAAAACACTGATGGGTTCTTCTTCAGTCATTTTTCTTTTCTTAGAACCAGGACCTTCAAAAGTTTACTGCTTCTCAGCAAAACTTCTCGACTTCTCTTCAGGATTTCTTGTTATCTTACTGACATTTTGTTTCTTAGGATCAAATACACTCTTTCTTAGGCTATTAAACAACAAGATGAGATTTTCAGAAACTCAAGCATCATCCATCAATATGCTACCAAAAATATTATGAGGTTTCAAGGATGATTCTTTACTAACGAGTTGAGTGAGGAAAGAATTTGGCTTTTGAAAAGTAGGAGAAAAAGGTATTTTCAAGAGGATTTGAGAGAGTATTTTTATCTATGCTAAGCTCAGGGTCCTTTAAAAGACACGAGAATGGAAAATTTGCACCCATTTGGAAGTTCTTTTCACAGGAAGGTTGTTTTTTACTAGATTATTCCTTTTGACAGAGAAGGAGTGGGTATATCAAGATTTAAAGAAACAAATAAGCACAAGGAAGAGTTTTTGTTATGATGAGATATGATCAATTTTAATTTTGGTGTGACTCAACCTTTCTATTAGAATAGGATAATTTTATGACACAGAGAGAGAGAGTGGATACGGCTTTCTCTGATAGAACACAAAAAAATACACATTTGCAATACTAATATGAGAGATGGGATAAGGTGCCTTTCTTTCTTGAGTGAATCCTCAACTTTGTGCATGTCATATTTGTACTCCTCCAAAGTTGTTCCCTTGGGTGTCTACCTACAAAGGTATGATACTGAGTTAGACTAACAAATACATACTCTACCAAGGATACTTGTCTCCTGATCATAGCCATTTTAGGGAGAAAAAGTTATCCATCTAGTATGTCAGGTTACTTTGATCAACCCCAGCCTCATCCTTTTTTTCAAAAATTATTCCTTGTGAAGTGTCTTAGTAAATATGTCTGCTATTTGATCTTCGGTCTTGCAAAACTTTATTCAAATATCTCCCTTCTCAACATTTGCTCTTAGAAAGTGATGTCTCATATTAATGTACTTGGTCCTTTTATGCTGCATTAGATTCTTACACATGTTGAGAGCACTTGTGTTGTCACACATCAGAGGTATAGTATTTGAGACAATCCCAAAGTCCTTCAGTTGTTGTTTGATCCAAAACAACTGAGCATAGTAAGAAGCTGCAGCCACATACTCAGCTTCAATGGTAGATAAATCAACCGAATTTTGCTTTTTAGAACCCAGGAGATTAAGAAAGATACTAAAAAATAATCCATTCATGAGGTACTTTTTCTATCCACCAGATATCTTGCATAATTAGCATCAACATATCCTAAAAGATCAAAATTATTTCCAGAAGGATAATATAGTACTGGGTCCCCTGTACCTTTTAGGTATCTGCGAATTTTTTTTTGCAGCTTTCAAATGAGACTCCTTTAGATAGACCTGAAATCTTGCACACATTTCCACACTAAAAATAATATCTAGCCCACTTGCAATGAGATATAGTAAGGATCCAATAATCCCTCTATACATGGTTTCATTAACTAAAGGACCAAATTTATCACTATCCATCTTGGAGCTGGTTTCAATTGGAGTTTCAATTGCTTTGGCATCTCTTATGTTGTCTTTCTTTAGTATCTCATTGATGTACTTCTCTTGAAAGATCATTATCCCTTACGAAGTTTGCTTGATCTGCAAATCTAGGAAGAAACTCAGTTCTCCCATCATGCTTATTTCAAATTCACTCTCCAATAGCTTTGCAAATTCTTCACACAGGGATTTAGAAGTGGCTCCAAAAATAATATCATCAACATATATCTGAACAATCAGTAAGCTCCTACCTATGAACTTTAAAAAGAGAGTATTGTCAATTTTCCTCTTTTAAATCTATTTTTTAGAAAAAACTTTGAAAGTGTCTCATACCAAGCCCTAGGAGATTGCTTCACCCCATAGAGAGCTTTGTCCAATTTGAATACATGATAAGGAAAATCTGCATCTTCAAAACCTGGAGGTTGTTTGACATGGATTTCTTCCTTCAAGTTTCCATTTAGAAATGCACTTTTGACATCCATTTGGAAGAGTTTAAACCCCATATAGGCAACAAATCAATAAGTATCCTTATAGCCTCTATACTTGCTACAGAGGAAAATGTCTCATCATAATTAATTCCTTACTCCTGGTTATATGCTTGAACCACTAGCCTTGATTATTTCTATTGATAGTTTCTTATTCATCCTTCTTGTTTTTGTACATGCACTTAGTCCCAACAATTGTCCTGTCAACAGGTCTGGTGACCAAGTGCCAGACTTTACTTCTCTCAAATTTTTGAAGTTTTTCTTGCAGTGCATTAATTTAGTCAGCATCTTTTAGAACTTCTTTCATATTTTTAGGCTTAATTTGGGGAAATAATGCTGAGAATGCCATGGAATTTATGTCTTGATCTCTTGTTTGGACTCCAAATTCCAAAGGTGTAGTCAGGTTCTCAAGTAGGTGAGAAGATCGTGCCTCCAGTTTGACCTTCTGAGATTAGTTCCACTGGGACCAGGTCCCTGAGGAGTTTGACTGGATCCGTCCTGCTGATCATCAACTGGAGATGGATTCTGTGATTGAGATCTAGGATCACTATCACTTTCATCAATCTCATCTGCATCATTTTCCTCTTTATCATTATTTTCAGCAATATTATTCTTTTGAACAAAAATGAGTTCTTCAATTTCTGATTCTTCACCATCACCTGAATTCATTAGCTTTCCTGACTCATCAAAGACAACATGCACACTTTCTTCAACACACAGAGTTCTTTTATTGAACACTCTGTATGCTTTTCTTGATGAGAAATAGCCCAAAAAAACTACTTCATCACTTTTGGAGTCAAATTTTCCTAGATCATTCTTCCTATTGTTTATAACAAAGTATTTGCACCCAAAAGGTCTGAAGTAGTCAAGCTTAGACTTTCTATTGAACATAAGAGCATATGAGGTCTTGTTGAGGAGTGATCTAATTAAGCACCTATTTGTCATATAGCAAGTAGTGTTTACAGTTTCAACCCAAAAGTTCTTTGGAAGCCCACTATCAATTAGCATGGTCATGGCAATCTCTATTAGGGTTCTGTTCTTTCTTTCAACTACTCCATTTTGCTGAGGTATCCTTGGAGTAGAGAAATTATGACTAATTTCATTTTTAGCACAGAATCCTTCAACTTGGAAGTTCTCAATTTAGTTCTATGATCAGATCTGAATTGAGCAATCTTACAATTTAGCTTCATTTGAAATTGCTTGGTAAAGGTAACCAAAACCTTAGAGGTTTCATCCTTTGTTCTAAAGAACATTGTCTAGGTGAACCTTGAGTAGGTATCCACAAATATGTACTTCTTTCCTCCTCTACATAGGACTTTAATAGGTCCACATAGATTCATATACAACATCTCTAGGGGTTTAGAAATACTCACCTACTTATGCAGCTTAAAAGAAGACCTGGTTTGTTCGCCCTTAACACAGGCATTACAAACGTTATTGTCTGAAAAATTCATATTTGGCAAACGATGGACAGGTCTCTTAAAATTAACTTGTTCAGCAAAGAGGAACTTACATGTCCCAACTTTCTGTGCCATAAATCAGCATCTTCACTTTGAACATTTAAGCAAGTTAATTCCCCAATAGCCATAGACTCCAAATCAACCACATACATATTTTTGATTCTCATGGCTTTAAGAATAACTTTCCTAAATTTCAATCTTGATACAGTACATCCATCAATTGAAAATTTGACCTCATTACCTTTGTTACAGATTTGAGAAACACTTAGAAGACTATACTTGAAGCCATTCACATGATACACATCTTCTATTGCTTGATCAAATGATTTTTCAATCTTTTCCACACCATGAATATATTCCCTTTTATCATTTCCAAAAGAGACACCCCCACCTTGATTGTCTTGAGAGAAAAATAGCAGTCAGTCCTACCTGTCATATGCTTTGAACAACCACTATCTGTCGCGCCCCATTTTTCTCGCAAAAAATGGGATTCAACATGACCACTCTTTTTTGGGATTGCTTAGAGGAGTGTGAAGAGTCGCCACCTAACAAATTAAGGTGTGTTAGGGCACTGATCTAGGATAACTACTAACCTATTTTGATGTTTAGTCTTAGTTCACCAGAAATTTGGGTAAGGATTCAAATTACCTCGAAAAGGAAGGTGTTAGTCACCTTTCGAGGTCTACAAAGGTGGTTTCCAGCCAAATTCATATTTTTCGTGGGGATTCTATATGATCAAATAAAGGTCACCTTATTTTTATTAACATAATAATAACTAAGTGTTGAAAATAATAAATAAAACTTTCAACTAGTGTACATATCATACAAAGAATAAAAAATTCAAGAGATGCGAGACTGACCTTTTGCGACATGCAACTACCATAATTCTTGTAATCTTTATCTTCTCCGGATTGCAGACTCAGCGAGCTCCTTTGCTTTTTAGCATGGGGACAAACTTGGACGATGATAAACTATAAATTGAACTTACGCCAAAGTATGGAGAAACTTCAAATGATGCTAAACTTGTTAGTAATATATGTGTCACCTCAATTTTGGTGACGAATTAACATTAAGGACTAATAAAGGTAAATAAATAATTCAATAGCACATACATAAAGTAAAAATGATAAGAGAGGATGTGAGTGGGATCAGGACATAACAAGTCTGAAACAGTCCTAATCCGATGTTACTCCCTCTATTCTAATTTCTATATCGACTCTCTTAATGCCTTAAGACCAGACGAACGAAATTCTTAAAGAAGTTTATTTAATATTTAAGAAGATTAAATAAAATGTTTTAATATTCAAAAGTCATGTACAATAAAAATATGTGGATATAATATATAAATTGTATCAAAGCGTGTTACTATAGTAGTAAGAGTTGTCAAATCTTTGAGATATTTAAAATGATGACATATGAAATAAGAAAGAAGGGAGTCACGAGGTGCTTTATAATTTAACAAAGCTAGATGCGCTTCATATGATAAGTCAGCTATTGCTTGTCATTTTTTCATCATTTTCCAAATATACCTGATCCCCGCGTGGGAGAGACGGGGCCTTCGTATGTTGACATCTCCACTTTGTGACTTCGATGATGATCGAAATTAGCAACTGAAAAACCTCGTCGTCTTGCCGCCAGGGGTGATGCTTTTGCCAACTTCTATGGGCTTTACTTTGTCTTCTTGTTGGTTTGACGTGTTGATGGACGAGATTTTAAACCTGCACTTTCTCTCTATGTCATGTAGGTTGCTGGAGAATTATCACCTATGTGTGTGTAAGTACCTTTCTTCTTGTGAGTCTTGCTATTTGTAGCTAGAAATGGGGTGAAGGCTCCCTTGCCATTTTTCCCGAGAAGGGAAGAAATCAATGAGGTTTTAACAATGAAGGAATCAAATATTCTTTTTCCAAAGCTGAAGATTCCATGTAACCCCTTGGAGAGATCGTTGGAGTAACACAAATGATAAGAAAATCGTAACAGTACAATTTTTTTATCCTCTAAAGATCTTCAACAGTAACACAATTTACATGGTAATAATATAGATCAAAGATCTTTTAAAAGAGGAATACAAATTAATAAGAAAAAAAAGAAGAAGGCAAAAATGATATGGAAGGAAAATTGACTCAAATAATATAATGGATGGAAGGTTTTACTTTGTTTAGTAGGACTCTGTAAAAGGGGGTTTAGTAAGTATAATTAGCTGCTACATTAAATTTTCACACCATTATAATATACTAAAATATAGTAATTGATAATAATAAATAAACAAATGCATTACGTGAGATAGAAACCTTAAAGTAAATGTCACTGCATGCCATTAACACATTAAATTAAAATGCGATGCTTTATATTATCAAAATAACATATTAAAAAATATAATGACAACTTGGCAAAAGTGAAAAATAAATTAGTGATATTTGCCACAATATGAGAAATATGATATAAATATAGTTATGATTTTTCTTATTTGTTACAATAACTCCCTCGAAGATAAAATGGGGTAGAGGAGAGACAAAAATGAAAGAGTGGAATACAATTAATAACTAATTTGATAAAAAATAACAAGATTTGAAATAATATAAATAGTGATAGATTATGTGTCTGTAAATTATGAGTGTGCATATTTGCGAAAATAATTTAACAAATATTATCAAAATTATAAAAAATATTATTCTTAAATTAATAAATAATAATAAAAAGTATTTTTAAAAATCATGAATGTGACATGCCAATATCTATTTGATACAAGAAAAACGTGTAAAAATATTAGTATTTGAAATTATTGATTTTGATAAAATAGCAGCCTAAAAGGAGTATCAGGAGGTCAAAATTGGGTGCCAACACTATCCATGAACCAGTTCTGACTGTATTCCATTCCTCCTACCTGCAAACATAGTCATTTTTTAGATTTGGAACCAACTTGAGTTTGAGTTTCCAATAAGATGAAAAAGGTGTGATCAAATCCTTCTTGGCCCATCTAGGTAGAGAATTCTTTTTCACATTTTTGAAAGGCATGAAACCCTCAGGATAATAATTCTCATACTGGATGTAATTAGCACTAATTATTCTAGCTTTAAGCAAATACTGATAGATTTTTTCAAGTTGTCCATCTCTTCCACAATGAGTACATAGAGATTTGTGGACCCTGTTTCTAATACCATAAATAGCTTTCCCATGAGACCTAAGTAATTGGGTCTTGTACGATGTCAAAGCCCTTTGACATTATTGACACTTTGATCAGTTTGATTAGAAAGGATGTGTAAGAGTATGGTCTAATTTAGTGATTTGTTACGTTTTTTCTTTAGACGAACCGGGTCCCTTTCTAACTCGTCATTCTTATAAAGGACAACCATAAGGTGATTTTGAGAATCCCTGAATTTATCTTCAAGTTCAACCTGAAGCTTTGAAGGTTTTTTCTTTCCTTTATCATTAGAATCATTTACTTTCTCCAGTTGACTCAATAAACTTAAATTATCATATTTCAACTTAGCAAACTTTTCTTCATTTCAGATATCTGAAGGGTTAAGACAATTAATTCAAGATCCTAATTCTCTACTTTATAGAGCATTTTTCTCAGTAGTCAGTTAACATATTGAATCAATCAACACATTTGCCAGTTTCTTTATCTTTCTAACAGAGTAGTTATCTAAATTTTTCTTAATGTCCGAAAGAGTTACCTCAGTTTCTTCTTCATCTTTAATGTTTGTCATGAGAGAAAACATGGAATCATAGGTAACTTCACATTCCTCCACAACCAACATGTCAACTTTAGATTCCTTCACATCAGTTGTTCCCTCATGAGCTGTCTTCAGGTAATCCCAGATTTCTTTAGCATTTTCACAAACAAAAATCCTATTATACTCATTAGGTTCTATGCCACAGACAAGCATTTTCTTTACCTTGCAATGCTTCTCAATTTTCTTTCGATCTTTATCATCAAACTCTCTTCTATTTTTGACAACCATCCTCGTTATGTCTCATTCTTTGACTTCTTTAACAGGAACATGAGGACCATCAAGTATTATATCCATCATCTTACTGTCCTCATTCATAATAAAGTCAAACATCCTAATTTTCCACCACCCATAGTACTACCTATTAAATCGGGGTGGTCTAGTGGTAGATTGTCCTTCTTCTAGATTTGGTGAAGCAGCCATGATCAATAAATTATTCTAGGTATGAACCTTTTAGAGTGACCTGTCTCTGATACTAATTGTTGAAACGTGAAAGATTGTACCACACTATGAGGGACTAGGTCCCTTAAAGTCTGTCACAGGCAATAATATAGTAAAATTATGAGGAAGTAAAAACTTTACAGGAATTTAAAAACACAAGAATTTAACGTGGAAACCTCCTTGATCAAGGGAGGAAAAATCATGACTTGCCCTCACAAGCACTTGAACAATCAACTATAAACAATCTCTTGATTACAGACTCTAATGAGCCTAACTTTAGGCTCCACCTGCTTGTACTAACTCTACTACAAGCCTACCTTGACAACTCTGCCAAGAACGCACCTCAATATTGATTAACTCTAAACAATATTGAACTCAGGTAACTCTACCTAAGCACTCTCAAGAAAAAAACAAATAAAATATTACTCTTATAACTTGACTAATTCAACTACAAACCAAGACTCGATCAAAGAACACACACACTCTCTCAGCATATAAAGAATTGAATTTGAGCTCTGTTCCAAAAATAAGTTTTCGCCTGTTTCACTTTTTTTATATTCAGGATTGTGAAAACTACTCAATTTTGAAGCATTCTTTTTCTTTTATAGTGTACTAATGATTAGGGTAGAAATTTGATTGGGCCAAGTGTCCTGACTGGTACACATCTCACCTGCGTAGTTTGTTACACTAGACAGCAAAACTGTGCAGGCCATGTACAACTATATATTTTCATGAAGACCCAGGGACCTGGTCCCTTGTTGCCAGCTGATCATCATCAACAAGATATAGCATTTTGTTATTCTTTTTTTTTCTTTTTTCTTTTTCATTTCTTTGTTTTTATTTTTTTATTTTTTCCCTTTTCTACTGCAACTTCTATTTCTATTTATTTTTTATTTTCTTTTTTGTATTTTTTTTCTCTTTTCTTTTAATTTTCTTTTATATTTTTGATTAATATGGCTATGTCAAGCACAAGTCATGGGTGATAACGGAAACATCATAATTACTTATTGTATTTGTATTCACACTATTATTTGTATTTTTGTATTCATTAATAAAATTATATTTGTATTTTATAGTTCGCGCTTGTATTTATATTTGTATTTTATAGTTCACATTTGTATTTGTATTTTATAATTTACACTTGTATTAGCATTTTATAGTTCACTCCATTTATATATTTGTATTTGTTGATACAATTGTATTTTTATTATATTTCACGTATTTGTATTTATATTTTATAGTTCATATTTGTATTTGTATTTTATAGTTCACACTTTTATTTGTATTTTATAGTTCTTGCCATCATTTATATTTTATAAATTTGCATGTAATTTTAAATAACTATTTCATATTTGTATTTTATAGTTGCCTGCATATTATATTTGTATTTTATGATTTTATTTTTTTTGTATTTGTATTCTATTTTCGTAGATGCACTTGTATTTGTAAAAGAACTGTTTATATTTGTATTTATAAATTGACCACATATTATATTTGTATTCGTAATTTCACTTGTTTCATTTGTTTGTATTGGTAGTTGACAACATCATTTGTATTTTTAAATAACTAAAAAAAATTATAATTTTTTCTTTCTACGAGCACATGTATTTATATTCATCGATACACATTGTATTTTATTAATGTAAATTGAATAATACAAATATAAATGACAAATTATAAAAATACAAATGTTAAATTATATTAATACAAATGTTACATTTGTATCAAATGATACATGTTTATACAACTTGAACCATACGCATACAAATAATATTTATATATAAATATAAATGATAAACTTGACATACAAATACTGGCGATACATTTGCATAGAATGACACATTTCATATTTATATATTTTAGATTCAAGTAAATACAGTTAATTCATATATTTATTTATGTACAAATATAAATGATAAATTATATTCACGACTGAAATATTCAAATACAAATTCAAAATTTATTAAATAAATGTATGATACAAAAAATATAAAATATAAACAAATATATAAAATATAAAATACGATAATACCAACAAAAATGAGAGAAAAGAAAAAAAAATACAAAAAAATAAAAAAAAGGAGAAAGATGACAAAAAAGAAAAAAAAACAAGAACGAAAACGGAAAAAATAAAATAAAAAAGTCCGTAAAAAATAAATAAAAACAACAAAAACAAAATAGATGATTTTATTTTTCTCTTTTTTTCCCATTTTATTTTTTTTCGTTTCTTTTTTTTCGCTTTTTTTTCTCTTCTCTTTCTAGTTTATATTTCTCTCTTTTTTTTTGTGTGTATGTTAGGGGTGAGGGTGGGGGGTGGTGGGAGTTCTTTTTTTTTTTTTACTTATTTTCTTTCTCATTGTTTTTTTATATTTTCAAAAAATATGGCTACTTGAGCACAAGTTATGGATGATAACATAAATACCACAATTACTTATCGTTTCTGTATTTACACCATCAATTATATTTTTGTACCCGTTGATACAATTATATTTGTATTTGTATTATAAGGTTTGCATTTGCATTTGTATTTTATAGTTCACATTTGTATTTGTATTTTATAGTTCCCACTTGTATTTTGTATTTGTATTTGTAAGTTGAACGCATATTGTATTTGTATTTGTAATTTCATTTGTTTGTATTTGAATTTATAATTGACAACTCATTTGTACTTTTAAACAACTGAAAAAGAACTGCAATTTTTCTTTCTATGAAAATTTGTATTTATATTCATTGATATAATTTGTATTTTATTGATGCAAATTGAATAATAAAAATAAAAAATGATAAATTATATAAAAACAAATGTTACATTTGTATCAAATGATACATGTTTATATAACTTGAACCATGCACATACAAAATGATACTTGTTTATATACAAATATAAATGAAAATTTTGAAATACAATACCAACGATGAATTTGCATTGAATGACATATTGTAAATTTATTTATTTTAGTCTCAAGCAAATACAATTAATCAATAGACTAATTTGTATACAAATACAAATGATTAATTGTACATATTCACGACTAAACTATTCAACTACAAATAATAAGTTTATTTAAAATATATAGTATGATACAAATAAATATAAAATAAAAATACATATAAAATATAAAATATAAATACAACAATATGAACGATCTTTATCGTTAACTTTAATTTGGTTTTAAATGCCTTTGGTATTCTATTTTGCCCTGTCATTTTTTGTAAATTAGCATGTGAGTGAATGGAAAAGAATGGAGTATAAGTGATAAGTCATGAAAGATCAATCTCTGGCCGACATCAATGATTGCTTGAGTTTTCCATGGTGGCTTATTTATACGGGTATGTCTTAAGGTTTAAACTAAAACTTACTGAAAAATTCTTTTTAGGTTACTTAAGGATTATATGATTTTTTTCCTAATTCAAGAAGTTAAAATCATGCTGAAATTAGTGGTTATTACTTATTCTTGAAATTTTCTTATGTGACGGGTATGTACAAACAAATTCTTCGATAGGTTGTGTATTTTTAGTTTTGCTGCTTGCGAGTTGGATCTATGATTCTCTGGGATTTTATAGGAATACCAGCTCATTAGCAATAGGCTATGTATATCTTAATGCATGGTGTAATTGCTAGTTCATTTTAAGGCATAATGATAAGAATTCATTTTAATTTTAGTTTTTCATGTAGAATAGTTTAACCTTGCACTCCAACGTACAATAGCATTTGTTGGGTTCGAAAATGAGAGGGCATTATGTGAAAGCTTATAGTTTGCAAATCAAGACGGTGATAATTCAGATGATAAATAAAAGTATACTAAAAATATATACATTATTGATATATTTGGTCAAACAACCTACATATTAAAAAACTAATATTGAAAAAGATAAAACCCATTGGGAGAAAATTTGTCCCTAAACAAGACTCTTTAAACGACTACATTGTGGATGGTATTGTTTTATGGTAAAAGAAAGAGATTTTCTATATAAAACTTAAATTTGGTAATGAAATCGGGGCAAAAAATCTTAACAAATCTCTCCTTTTAGTTTGATTTTATAGCAAATTATTCTTGATCTTCCTTCTTCACACGATCTTCATATATTACTGCTGCTTACCATGATTAAAAGTTGATACGGGTTAAAAAAATGGAGCCCTATGAATTAAAATAAAAACATGGGTTATTATTATAACCCTGTATTACAAGTAAACAGGGTTGAAAGTGGAGTCTTGTGCATTGAAAGTGGGCACAGGTTAACAATGGAGCTCATGCGTTAAAAGTATATGCATGAGTTGAAAGAAGCCCAAGCATTGGAAGTAAGAGGGGTTGAAAGTTGGAGCCCATAAACATGAGTTTGAAATTGATTTAGTTTTAAAAATGGATTAGCAACAGGATTGTTGAAAAATTGTTTGAAAATTTTCTCCACTTGTAGTTAGACAAAGATCTTCACTATCGTCAAATTGGTTGCAACTTTAATCTCAACTTGTCCTCAATCTGAACCATCAGACCATTGAACCGTAGGCTCTGATACCACTTGGTGAGTTTGAAATTGAGAGGATGTCATGAAGAAGGTTACAGTTTATAAATCAAGACGGTGATAATTCAAATGATAAATAAAAGTATACAAAAACATATATATTATTGATATATTTGGTCAAACGACCTGCATATTAAAAAACTAATATTAAAAAAGATAAAATCTCCCCCTAAACAAGACTCTTTAAACGAGTACATTATGGATGATATTGTGTTGTCGTATAAGAAGGAGTTCTTATATTTATAGATGTCCAAAATCTTTCTTTCAAGAAAGAGGTTTGTCAAATATGAAAAAGTTTATATTTTCCTTTTAGAAAAAGTAAAAGTAATTATGATATTACTTTTACTTTTCTTTCAAGAAAAGTAAAACTTAAATTTAGTAATAAAATCAGGAAAAAAACCTTAATAACATTTATCTCATGATTTGGGAACAACGACTTAGTTCATAGTTGTTGAAGTTTGTCTTCCTTGAAGATTTTCACATGATATTCAGAAAGTTGATAGTAAGTTTGAAACCATATTTCCCATTTTTAGAAGTCCAAATCTATGCAACGTGCTTGAACATGTTAAGAATGTTTTGGCTATAAGACATAATATGTGGTGTTGAGTCATTATTTGACTTATGTGTGGCATTATCTTTTGCTTAAAAGATGCCTACGCCCACTGCCTTAATTTTGCATTATTTGTCTCCTCCATTTAAAGTTTAAGATTCATAACTCCAATTCTTCCTCTTCTTATTTTCACATGAGAGCGCATTTGGAGTCTCATGGGTTGACTTTATCTCTATCCAAATTAAAGAAGCGAATAAAAGATGTATTACGTGTTTTCGTCTAGCAGTCTAGCACCTTTTTCCCTCTTCAAGTTTTACTCTTCTTGTAGACACTTGTTATTATTTTATTTAATATTTGTATATTATTATTTTGAATTTGTGCTTCTTTGCTCTTATTTGTATTAGTGTAAATCTTTTAAAATATTGTAGCATATATAATTATTACCTTCTCGCTCTTTTTAGATTTTAAAATCAGCATAATCGCTATCTTTTTACACTATTTTTATTTAAAAAAATCATTAATTAAAAGCTTTTTGTGAAACCATTTGAAATAACTTTTTTTTTGACAACAATAAGGTTGCATCATTTTTAAGAGGATCTATAAAAGTTAGCTTTGGTAACTTTCACAAATGGGATAATTCTCAATATTTCTAAAGTTTTCTAGTCTTTTTCTTATGAATGATTTAGCATATGATTTTTTCAAAATAAGAGATTTTTTTATGCCTTACTTATATCTTTCTTAGTGTAACATTTGATTTCCTTACCTAATCTAATTCTGTCTGGTTAACCTTAGTTAGCGGATCCTTTAGTGTGCTTAACCCCTTACCTTTAGAATAATTAGAATCCTTAACTAGAATCTTTAAAGTTACGTAGACCTAAAAGTGAAGTTTCTATTTATTTTAATCACTTAGTTTATAGTACGTGCCCCAGTTCACTGTAGAATTAATTAGGTAGCGACTTCCTTAATTTAATCAGAGGTTTTTCAAACTATTATACCTCGATTTGACCCGTGATGAAATGGGGTATAACAGGTTGGCGACTCCACTGGGGACTGTTAGTTTCTTAACCATAAAAAACTTAGGTTGATATTAAAGTTTTTATATATTGTTATTTGTTTTACCTAATTGTCTTGATTTATCATGTTTGTGTGACATAAATTATTTATTTGCTCTTATTTTATATAAATTACTTATTTGTTTATTGTTTTATATAAATTCACATTCCGTTCATATTTCCTCCACTTTGAAAAACTGAGACTCACACACATTGTACACCTGGATTGTACATTGTACTTCTCAAAATTCTTTCAAATTACCTTACTTTATAGAATAGGTGCACACGTGGGGCGAGTGGGAGTTTTACTGTCGTGGGATCACGTGCCTTCTCATATAGAAAATCCAAAGTCCGTGTCTACCCAAATCTCAGAAAAGTTTAAGATAGAGCAATACCACCCTTGATTTAGGCCATGCATGCATAAACATTAGTTGGCTTGACCCATGGTGTCATTTCACATATAAGAGAACACCTTTTATGTCAAATGGGTTTCACGACCTAATGACAACCCTTATATTATGTGCAGAGATAATGATAAATTGATCCAAGTTAAAATATGATCAAATTGAATTTGGAAAATTCTAACTCCAAACTCGAGTAATGTCATTAATTAAAGTTTGAATCCATTTATCGAAATCTCAATTAATATTTGACGCTTAGGTCTACCTTCGGTATAAAGGAGTCACCCATATATTAGCATGTATCGTTGGACATATTTGTGTTATTTGTTCTATAAATTTGCTTGCTTATGTGCTACTTGACCTACATGAATTTATTTGCAATATAATTTGACTTGATATTTTATTTGCTAAATTCACCTTTGTTTTGTTCTTATTTTCAGAGAAGAAATTAAATTTGTATTTATGTATCTCTTTATTATCTACTGAATTTTTACGTATTTTATATCATTATATTTATTTAAAATTCTATTATTGTAACACTTTTTCACTTAACGTATTTTAACGATTCTAGAACACCATTTAGTAAATTATCTTAAGCCCGTAGAGCTCTTAGTATTTCAATTAAGGTTTTCTTCCATTTTTATTTTATGATCTTTTAGAGGGGTCACATTCTTTCTTTAAATTTTTAATGAGTATAACTTTCATTATTTTAATTTTTTCTCTCGAGTTTTACAATACCCGTGTCCGCAATTTGTTAAAAATTTCCTTCTACTCTGTTAATGTGGGCATAATTCTTTGCACATATTTTTTCTATCTACTTTTTCTAACTCATTCATTTCAAATTTTTCTAGACTCGTGCGAAATTCAAACTATTAGATTTTATACCTTTTCAAGGTCTTTCAAATCCTTTCTTTACGGGTATAATCTTCTGTTGATAGCGACAGGATATTTATCTCATTAGTTTCATACTTCGTAGTATCTTTTTAGTGCCAATCTATGTCATGGAACTCTTGCTCACGCTCTCAAATTCTCCCGATCTTTTATTGGCCTTCATGCCATTTGTTTTATTAGATGTCCTAATTTATTTACACAATCTGTCAAATCACACTTGACTTTATTTGTTCAATTTTGTCCGTTAAATTATTTTAGAGTGACGACCCAAGTTTGATACTTATTTAAAATTTCACTAGTTCAAAATGCTTGCGTCGTTCCTATATTGAAATTATTGGGATTGATCTTTCTGTACTCATTTTAAATTCAAGCTTTAACACATAAATCAAAAGAAAATTATTGGTTGACATTTTCTTCGTTCTTGATTTTCATTTTAACCCAACAATGTTAAATTAGAATTTTAAGTCATTCACAATCCTTTGTCTTATCAAAGTTTTATATTTGTGCTCCCTATTTTCTTACTAATTATTATCTTGAGCTCATATCACTTATAGGGCTTGATCTTTTAGGTTCTTTTTAATCACATCTCCAAAGTGCTCCACTTTTAGCCTTTCACATAATTATTCAATGCTTACTGGGTGTTATGTTTTTCTTTCAAAAGTTGACTTAAGTTGAGCACCAAAGGTAATTCAGGAAAAAATGACCAATTAAATTACTGTGATTGACCTATTTGGGGATGAGTTTGACTGCGAAGAATCAGAGTCATATCAAGATAAAGTTGCTAAGCTTGAGACAAAAGTGTCACAAATGGAGCAAGAAATTGACAGCATGAAAGAAGTAATAGTCGACCTTAAGAATTCATTCACTGAAGGCTCAGAAGCATATTCACCCTTTGACATTGGCTCACTTTCCACTTTTAATTATAATGCCTAATTTTTCTCTAACATGCACTCATTCTCGCCAAAAGAGACATTCAACAACTTGGCGGAGATGAGCAAAAACGAATCAAATGGTGGAAGACATTTTAATATTGAGACTAATTTTTTATTTTTTATAAATGACCTTGCTTTAACCTTTTGAGATGGATTATGGTGATATTTCGATGTATGATGGGGTAAGTAGTCCTGTAGACCACCTGAAGGCATGTGTTGATTGAGTGAGAAATATTGAGCAAGACAATGAACTGAAGATGAAACTTTTTGTTAGGACACTTATGGGTCTAGCTTTGATGTGGTATGCAAAACAAGATATGTGCAAATGGTCTTCTTAGAGAGACTTAGTCGATGATTTTGTCAAGAAATATGGGTCTCCTAGCAATATTCCTAGAGGAATTGGTCCATTGAAAAGAAAATTTGCGGAGTTTCCTAAGGGTCCAAAAGAAAAAAAACCAAATTCATCCTTTTCCACAATTTTTGCAAGCACTTACAAGCAAATCGAGAAGAACTCCAACAATGGTTTCCTTGAGCATAACGATTAAAGTACAGTGGGTCAACAACAACAACAACAACAACAACAAATTCAGTGTATTCCCACAGCGTCGGGTTTGGAAAGGGTAAGATATACATAGTCCATACCGCTACCTCCAAAGAGGTAGAGAGGTTGTTTCCGATAGACCCCTGGCTTAAGATAAATTACAGTGGGTCCCCTTTAAAAATATGTCATCTAGGAGTTATGTAATAGGATGATAAGTTTTTAGGTAGAATCTCTTAGGAAATAATACTTTTGTGAACTTAATGATCAATCCTTTGTACATTTTTAAATTTTCTTTTATGTAAGCCGAACTACGGTTGACCTGATTTCTTTGGTGGATACATAGGCAACCCACATAGTGACTCGATCATATTTAGCATAGGATTTTAATATTTATTTTGCATGATTTCCTATCAGACACAAGATACGTAGGTAGCCTACATAAGGCTCGATCTTTTTATTATATTTTTATTTTTTCCCCAAAAAAGGGAGAAGACAACTGGGGCAGAACCTTGGCATGCAATCGAGGCATCATTTTCAAAATGTCTTAAAGACTAGGACAAAATTTTTACATGCAAAGACTAAGTATCATCATTAGAATTATCTTAAGACTGGAGAAAATTTTGGGATACGCCTTAGTAAGGCATAAAGATCAAGTTAGAGCCAAGCTTTGGTGTTTGAGATGAGCTAATCCTTCTTCTATTTAATACTCCAAACTAGTTTTTACTTTGTTACATCTCAAGCGTTAAAATCTACTAGCTAAGAAGTCTTTTGATCCACTCGTGCCATTACTAAGATAATATGTTCTGTCTAGAGCTCTTACTTAGGCTAATCACATATTAATCTTTTCTATCAAAATTTTATTATTATTTATTATATGTATTTCACATGTACAAACACTTTATTCTATGTTTAAAGTTTCATTTTTATTTAGAGGTTGTCTAGAATTGAAAACTATTTTAACTGTGAATTTGCATTGAGGATGATACTATAATGACAAATAAGTTTGAAGCATTCAATATCAGTGTGGGTTTAGTGCAAGCACATAATGATGATGGTAAAAATAATATGGTTCGAATAAATATTTTGGTCAATCTACCAAGTACTTTTAGCCTTCTTCCTACCACAACCACAACTTACAGCTCAACAAAAAATATTTGTTTAACCATATCTTGTTGCCCAACTCCCACATAAATGATCTCTCTGCCAATACCATCAATATATACTACCAATCTCAAAAAATTTTAGCTACTATGAGGCAAAATATTTATTCTCCCACAATTATGCTTCCTTCCAAGGAAAATAAGCATGACCAACTAGCAGTTTGTCAAAATGCAAAACGTGGAAAGGAGATTCTGTCAATTCACCATGAAAATCTGGGTAAATAACTCTATAATCTGAGAAAAACACTTGATGAAGAGTTGCGCTTAAGAAATTGTCAGAGTCTAAAGTATGAAGACTTGTGTGTGCACCTAAATGTTGAGCTTTTGCTAGAATATAAATTATCAAAATTTAATACTTTTAGCGGGAAAGGAGATCCCGTTGCTCATTTAAAGGATTACTGCACCAGGTTAATTGGAATTGAACACAGGGAAGCCGTACGAATGAGATTATTAATTCAATGTTTTCAGGATTGACGCTTTCTTGGTATACCAAGCAAGACATTAGCAAATGACACACATGGGAAGATATGGCTCGTGACTTTATAAGGCAATATGAGTTTAATATCAAATGCGATCCACGCATGACAAATTTGCTTAAAGTAAAGAAGATGTTGCATAAATATTTTCAAGCATATTCCACACGATGGAGGTTAGAAGCTTCAAATTTACATCCTCCACTTTTTGAAGAAGAATTGATCTTAGTCTTCATTCAAATTCTAGAAGGCCTATATTATGATAAGTTGTTTGGAACTTGTGCATACAACTTTTCTTATTTGATTCGAATTGACAAAGAGATAGAAAGTGGCATTAAATAAGGAAAATTTGTAAAAACAATACAAGTTGTTCATCTAGTTTTCTAACCAAAGACATCAAAAAATTCATAAAACGTAAACAACTCAGCTTTTGTGCACCAATTGCAATGCCATTAAAGTCCCCAATTTTTACAATCTCATGCTTCTTCCAACCTTTGTAATGCGAATCTCCAACCTATTTATCATCAAAATTTTAAGAATAGCTTACAACAATAGTTTCTCCAAGCGCAATATAGCTCACAACCATAGAAGAAGATAAAATCTTTCTACTTCACTCCTCTGAATAATCCATTGATCAATATATTTGGGATATTGAGAATTAAGGGACATTTGTAACCCAAAAAGGGATTTATACCTAAGTATCCATCTCCAAACTTTGATTAATCCAAAAGTTGTGCTTGTCATTCAAAATTCAAGTACATGACGCTGAAGATTGTCCAACACTAAGATTCAAGATTCAAAGTATGATTAAAAATGGCAAGATAAAGTTGAAGAAAGAGCCTCCAATTACCAATGATAATGTCATAAATAAGGACACACTTTTTATTAAGGGTGATCTATCGAAATTGACACAAGGCATTTAAAGAGAAAGAAGACAACAAGCCTAGAAGACTGAAAAGGGCATCATTTTGCAACTTGAGAATATCATCTTTCTTTTTCCTCCTTTGTTAGTAGCTACTAGTTTTTTGAGAATATCATTCTTCCCTTTCTTACTTTATGAGTAGATACTATTTTGTAACTTAGTACCACTCTCCTTTTCCTCATATATAATTAGCTATTGTTTCATAATCCTTTTCAAACTTTTTTATGAACTACGTTGGACCTGATTCCTGTTAGCACCGAAATAGGTAGGCGCCTATTCTGGGTTTTGTCACAATATTATAAAAAATTCATTTCCCCCATAGCTGAAGTTAGGACAACTTTGTAGATGGCCAACCACTATTTTGGCAAAACAGATGTTGATTTTCAATTATTCTTGAAGGATAACATATGTAGCAAAGCACAAGAAAGACAACACAAAAATGATACAAAATTCGATTAAAATTTCAAAACTTACAATTCCTTTTTAGTGCAGAAAATTCATTCACAGCAAAATTTTTCAAAGAGAAAAATCTCAAATTATGGGTACCACATTATGAATAGTCATTAATGCGTCATTGCACCGTTGATGTTTTCTATCCTAAAAGCACCGCACTTTGAATTTTCACTTATGCAAAGACACTACATAGAGTTTTTACCTGTCTATGAATGTTCGTTGCTATGAGAAAATCACACCAAGCTCTCTAAGCTGCATTAATATTTGTAAGTTTGCAATACATATTAGGTTTGTCCACCCTAAAATAGGACATATTGGATTTGTCCATCCTAAAATAGGACACATTAGGGTTCATCCACCCTAAAATAGGAAACTTTGGGTTCGTTCATCCTAAAATAGGATATTTTGGGTTCATCTACCCTAAAAATAGGATATTTTGGGCCGTCCAGCCTAAAATAGGATATTTAGGGATAGTCTGCCCTCCAATAAGACATTTTACGCATGCCTACTTTCAATTGAATATTTGTGCTTTCTTGCCTTTGCTTGAACATATCTCAATGCCTTAATCATCTATTTATATTTATCATTATTATTTTTCTTAATTAGTTAAGCACTGCATGCTATCCATTAAATTTTTTGAAAAAAATCAAGCTTACTTTCTTATTTAAGCGTTGTTTTTTAGTTTGATAAATTTTGCAGGCATATAATTTAAGGATAGATTACAGTCCTTGTTATGTTGGTTCGTATTAAATTATAAGGAGATTTGGGAATGTTGCTTATGAGTTGGAATTGCCAGTTTGGGCTCTATTCATCTTATTTTTTTGCATCTCTATTCTTAAAAAATGTGTGGGTGACCCTTCTTGGATAGTGCCTGTTGAGGATGTTGGTGTTTTGAATTCATTGTCTTATGAGGAAGTATCAGTTGAGATATTGGATTGATAAGTTCATAGATTAAGCACAAAGGACATAGCTTTGGTGAAGGTTCTTTGGAGCAATAAAAAGGTGGAAGAAGCTACATTGGAAGTTAAAGAAGAAGTGAAAGCCAAGTACCCATTCTTGTTCCCCGGCTTAGATGAAAGTTTTTAAGGTCTGAGTTTCGATTCCCTTTTGTTGCTTTTGAATTTATCATTTGATTCTTGTACCATTTATATTCTCTTTCTAAAGGTGTCCTAACTCATTATTCGGGGAAGAATGATCCTAAGAAGGGATAATGTGTAACCTCGTAAAATTTCAACGATCTTATTTTTGACCCTTCTACATTCGTAGTGTCAATTTTTGACTTGAATTGTGTTTAGGTATGTTAAAAAGGTTTTTTGGAAAATTTTTAGAATTTTTAGAAGTGGTTCGATGTTATTTTACCACCCGAAGGAAGTGAGGGTCCGTGATATTAGTGTCACAGAGATTAGCCTCTGTGATAAGGGTGTGGGAGGCTACCCTCTGTGATAGCGGTGTGCCACACTGCTGTTTTAATTTCGTCTAGTTTTTTTTTCACTTAGGGTGGGGACTTTTGATCTTTTACCCATTGTACGACCATATAACATAAAATAACCCCATTTCCTTCAGTTTTTAAAGATCAAAACTCTATTTTCTCTCTCTTAAACTCAAAACCCAAGAAAACTCAAGGGTTTTTTACAAAGGATTCAACATCTAAGCTCTAAACTTTGAATTTACTTCAATGTCTTGTGTATTCTAGGTATGTATCTCATTCCATAACTTTAATTTTTCATTGTGGCACTTATTTACTCATTATCTATGCGGTTTGAATTAATGGGTTTTAAATTGGGTTGAGCAGTTTTTATTGGTGTTAATTGAATTACTTTTCCCATATTTTAAATTGATGATTTATGCTTTAATTTATAATTTTGAATTGAATGAGTGCACTGTTAATGGGAATTGGAATGGGGAACATGGGTTTCCCTAAATTGATGACTTTTTGGCTTGGTAATGGTATTAATGCAACCCACTTTGTAATTTTAGTTTTGAACATGGATAATTGTATAATTTCAACTTATTTATGAACCCATTGCATGGCATTTATGAATAAATGGTTAAAATAGATTTGAAAGGCCCCTGGTGGCCATGGTTTTGATTTTTTAAATGAAATTTGGGAGTCTAATGGTTTCATGGATTGGTTTGGCGTGATTATATGAGCTAGAAATCATAATTGGTATAACGATACAAGTGGTAAATGCCTTAATATAAGATTCTTGGGTTAATGTGCAAACTATTATAAATTAGGCTTAAAGGGAATTCTGTAGCTTATCATGAAGGTGTAGCCCCGGGGGGACTAACACTGAAAACCATATTTGCTAGCATAGGGGTCTATATGACTGTGTGCGTGGTTTACAGATTATATTTTGGGATGGCTAGAGCCTTGGTATCTTTATCCTTTTCTTTGGATTTCGAAGGGCTTTAGATTCCTTGGTTCATCCAGCTAACACGTACTCGGGCCCTTTCAGCAGGAGAGCTGAACCCATATAGCCCATGGGTGCCTTTCTAACGGATTGAGCTATATAATTTAAATTAATATTATAAAAACTCATGTTCATGACTACTTTCCCTATCCCAACATCCTATATATATGTAGATAAATCTTTTGTATGTGGTTTTGACTTGTGTTTTGGCTATGACATTATGTTATCACTTTCCCCGAGTTACATGCCAATGCTTATCCCACTGACTGTCTCTGGATGCTACATTATTTCATTCTGTAGGGTCCAAAGGGTTTTCTTTTGCTCCTGTGTAGCATTAAGTGATTCGATATTCCTGTGGATCTTCTATGAAGTGGTAAGCCTCCATATTTTGGAAGACCCTATCATTTAACTACTACCCGTACTAGGGCCTGACGTGACGACATCTCAAGTCCACTGCAGACCGGAGACCACCTCCTTTGCCTAGTCACACAGAACACAATACACTAACAGTGGCTGAATTCTAAAACATATAACAAGATAGAAAAGTCAAAACTCAAGAAGTCTAAAGATGTCAACAACCAATACCAATCGAGTCTACAGTAATCTACAAAGCCTCTATCACAACACCGAATCAAACCAATGTTAGGACATGCCCCTAGAGATAGCCAAAACAAGTCCAAGGAGAAATCTATGATAGAAGATAAACCAAAAAGTAATGGCCTTTCAGAAGGCTCACCACTTCAAACTCACTGTTGACAATTCAGAAATCCTATTACTGCGTAAAAAAAGTTAGAAGTATCTTCGATTCCTGCATCGCGTGGGGATACAATATTCAGAGATGGTAGCGGGTTAAGCGTTAGCATGTAACTTAGGGGTAAGGATAAAGTAATGGCAATTCAAAATCCAGTTTAATTCAATGTACATGTTCACATACATGCATATTCATATATAAAATGCTGGGATAGGGAACAAGGCTTAGCATGAACTTTAAAACATTATCTTGGACTATGTAGATCAACCGTCGTAAGAAGGCACCCACGGGCTGTAGGGGTCCAACTCTGCCCCAGCTAAAAGGGCCCAGTGCGTGTAGCCGTACGAACCAGAGAATAATCATATGTACATATGTACCATGGGGAACTCGAACCTCCCGGTCAATAATCGCGGATGGCTTAAGCATCCAGTCATTTAACATGGGGGACTCGAACCACCCAGTCTTTTAATAAGGGGGACTTGAACTACCCGGTTATTTTAACCCCCACGCCGGCAAATACAATTTCTAGTATTGGTTCTTCGAGACCTCTACTTTCACGGCCCAGCTACACAACCCTCTTTTAAGCCCAATTAAAATACTTTTCACACATTCTCATTCCTTGAACCAATTTATTCATTAATGCACCCCTTTGGTATCGTCACACCAACTTCACTTGCAAGCTATATTATCATGCCATATCAATTATCCATCACATGGGGAAATTCATAACCCTTTTAGTTCAATTATATATTCAATGGAAAATTCACAATTTTGAAGGTTCAATTAAATATCAACCCGTGGTTCATTAGCCTTTTATGCATGCAATAGATCAAGTGAGCAAGTCAAACTATGTGACAAAACCATATCTCAATATCAATTTCATAAATGGATTGAGGGAACACAATTTACAAAACCATATGTCAAGAAAAAATCATCAAATTGGGGAAAACCATGACCCCTTAGTTTATTCACCATGCCCATGTACCCCACAAGTTCAAAACCATTAATAAGATATAAATAATGAATAATAAATCATGGGCAAAAAAATTTAAGAAACATTTATTCCAAAATCCTCAATCCATATGAAAACCTATGTTCAAATCCACATAAACAACCATATAATTTCATGCTTTAAGTAAAACAAATTTAAGGGTTAAGTCACATAATCACCAAGAAATTTGAAGTAGGAATCACTGTTGGAAGCTCTAATTGCCAACCTTTAGAAACCCCAACTATTTTTGCATAAGAGAATTTGAGAGATCCTTGAGAGTTGTTTTTATTATGTTATGGATGATAATAGGGTCCCCAGTAGGGTTTTAAGTCGTGGGTATCTTTTGGGGAAATGAGGAAATGTCTAAAATATCCTTAATGAAACGCTGAGTAATTGTTGTCAGTGACCACGAGTCACCCTACGACTTGAATGGTCTAGTTACGACTCGTCACCATGACAGAACACTTGGGACACAACACTGGTTAACCTACAACTTAAACTATACGACTCGTATAGAGTATTGAAGACTCGCCGGGTGCCAATCGTGACCAACATAGAAACCTATCCAAACACACTAGTTCGGCTATAATTTAGGGTTCTACGACCCGTGATGACTCCTTACAGCTCATAGAGAGAGTCATAGTTTGGGCAGTGAGTGTAAAAACTTAAGACCTCTAGGGGAAAAAAAATCTGGGGTGTTTCATCCCCCTCCCCTCTTAGGGTCATTCATCCCAAAATAATGAGACAAGGCATCCATTAGCACAATTTAACACTGAACACAACCACACTTACCTTTAACAAAGACAGAAAACAAAGATATTAAGGAATACACATGCTTTAGCATAATAAACCCAAGCGCAAAATAGGAATGGATATTTGGAGTTCATGTCCTCTTCAGGTTCCCAAGTGGCTTTTTAAACCTTATGTTTCCTCCATAGAACCTTCACTGAACCCACATCCTTGGTCTGCAATCAGAGGACTTGCTGATCCAAAATCCAAATCGGGACTTCCTCATAAGATAAGGAATTTGAAATGCCAACACTCTCCAAAAGGACAATCAAGGAAGGATCACCCACACACTTCTTCAACATTGAAACATGGAAGACCAGATAAATTGAACTCAAACTCAAAGGCTAATCCAATTCATAAGCCATATTACCCACTCTCTTCAAAACCAAATACGGACCTACATAATGGGGATTGAGCTTCTTCTTCTTTCCAAACCACATAACTTTCTTAATGGGAGACACCTTCAAAAATACCCAATCACCAATATCAAACTCCAACTTTCTTCGCCTCACATTCGCGTAGGAATTTTGGAGATTTTGTGCGGTATTAAGCCTATACCTAATCACCTTCATATTCTCCATAGCCTAATGAAGCAAGTCAGAACCAAATAACCTCGTCTCACTAACCTCGAACCATCTAATAAGAGATCGACACCTTCTACCATAGAGGGCCTCAAAAGGAGCCATCCCAATACTAGAGTGATAGCTATTATTATACGCGAACTCTATGAATGAGAGATCACATAGGAACTTAGCATACCCTCTAATGTCTGAATGGTCCTCGTCACTTTTCCATATGCTTAAAGGTGGAAAGCGATGCTAAGGCTCACCTTAGTCCCCAAACCTTTTTGAAATGAGCACCAAAAGTGTAACGAGAACTGCTTACCATGATCAGATATAATAGAGATAGATGCATTGTACAACTTGATGATCTCCTGGATGAAAATCTTAACATAATCCTCTGCGGATTAATTAGTCTTTACTGGAAAGAAGTGAGTAGACTTGGTCATCCTATCTAGGATGACCTAAATTGAGTCAAACTGAATTTAAGACCATGGAAGGCCGGTAGCAAAATCCATATTAATCACCTCTCTCTTCTACACAAGCAACTTAATTTCTTGAAAAAACCCACCAGGCCTCAAGTGCTTTACCTTCACTTGCTGACACACCATGCACTTAGCCATAAAATTAGCTACATCTCTCATCATGTTACTCCCCCAATAGATCTCTTTCAAGTCATGGTACATCTTTATCGAACCAGGATGGAGAGTATACCTTGACTCATGAGCTTCAACCAAAATTCTTTCACACAACCCATCGACATCGGTAACACACAATCTACCTTGGTACCTCAAGATACCATCACCACTAATCTCAAAAACCATCACTTTCTGCTGACCTACATCATCAATAATCTGAATCAAGATGCGATCCAAAACTTGATTCTCTTTCATATCAGTACCAAGAGATGACTTTGCCACCTCCTGAATGATTACCGCACCATTCTCAAAATCGAAAAGACGGATTCCAAGCTTAGACACATGGTGAATATGCTTTACAAAACCTCGCTTCTCCTGACCAATATGAGATAAGCTCTCCATGGATAACCTTCTAAGAGCATCAACAACCACATTAGCTTTACTTGGATGATAGTAAAGACTCGTATCATAGTCCTTGAGTAACTCAAGCCATCTTCTTTGCTTGAGATTCAACTCCTTCCGAGTGAACACGTACTACAGTTTTTTATGATCAGAATATACATGAATAAGAACTCCATACATGTAATGGCGGTGAATCTTCAAAGTATAAACCACAGCCAATAACTCCAAATCGTGAGTTGGATAATTCTTCTCATGCACCTTAAGCTGTCTAGAAGTATATGCTACCACCTTTCTATGCTGCGTCAAAACACAACTAAATCCCACATGGGATGCATCACTATATACAACATAACCATCAGTACCCTCGGGTAGGGTCAAAACCAGAGTCAAAGTCAACTTATTCTTCAACTTCTCAAAACTACCCTCACAAGCATCGTACCACAAGAACTTTACCTTTTTTTGAGTCAAGTCGGTCAATGTTGCAGCAATCAAAGAGGAACTCTCCACAAACCTCCTATAATACCCGGCTAAACCCAAAAAGCCCTAAATATCGATTGGAGTCACGGGTCTAGGCCACTTGTTAACCATTGCAACTTTGTGTGGATCCACCATGATCCCTTCACTAGAAAGAACATGACCTAGAAAAGTAATAACATTCAACCATAACTCACACTTAGAAAATTTAGCATACAAACGCTGATCTTTAAGGGTCTGCAACACTATATAGAGGTGATTGACATGATCCTCCCCACTATTTGAATAAAAAAATATCATCAACAAACATAACAACAAATAAATTGAGAAACTGACAGAATATTCAGTTCATGAGATCCATAAATATTGTTGGGGCATTAGTCAAACCAAAGGAAATCACCAAAATCTTGAAATAACCATATTGGGTTCGAAAAGCAGTCTTAGGGATATCCACCTCCCTAATCTTCAGATGATGATAACCCAACCAAAGATCAATCTTAGAGAAGTACTTAGCACCCTGAAGCTGGTTAAAGAGGTCATTAATCTTAAGGAGAGAGTACTTATTCTTCATCGTCACCTAATTTGACCTATGATAGTCTATACACATCCGAAGAAAACTATCCTTCTTACACATAAAAGAATTAGCGTGCCCCACGGGGAAACACTAGGTCGAATAAAACCCTTATTAAGAAGATCTTTTAGCTACTCTTTAATTTTTTTCAACTCAGCCGAAGCCATTCTGTAAGGAGGGATAGAGATAGGATAAGTATTCGATATAAGGTCAATCCCAAAATCAATCTGTGTATCAAGAAGAATACTAGGAAAGTCATCAGGAAAGACCTTAGGAATTCATTAACCACGGGAACAGATTACAACAAAGGACCCTCTGAGTTAGAATCTTTAACCCTGACAAGATGATAAAGATACCCCTTCGAAATCAATTTTTAGGATATAAGATAAGATATGAACCTTTCCTTAGGCACTGGGGAACTCCCTTCCCATTTTATAATCGAATCATTAGGATATTGTAAGAGGACCTTATGGATCCAACAATATAGTAAGCCATAGCACGAGTGGATTCAATCCATACCCAAGATTATATCAAAATCAACTATATCCAACTTTATCAAGTCTACCAAGGTCTCCCTACCATAGATAGATACGACACAACCCTTATAGAATTTTCTAGCCACAACAAAGTTACCCATTAGGGTAGATAGAAAAGGGATAAAAAATTTACTTAGGACCAAAACCAAAATGAATTGCCATATAAGGGGTCACATAAGAAAGATTAGACCCTAGATCAAGCAAGCAATACACATCACGAGAAAAGTACTTTAGCATACAAGATTCCTGGTGCAAGAGCTGAAGAAAAGTATTTTACCCCAAACGCCTCAGATTCCTGGCAGATGGCTAGAGCATAAAGATGATTCCAACTAGTGTTGGAGCTAGAAGTAGCAACTTTGGTGTAAGAGATAAAGAAGTAGTAATCAAAACCTTATTAGATCCAGAAGGGACCTTTAGAGGACAATCTCGCTTCATGTGACCAAGATGACCACACTTAAAGCAATTATTTATTCCCTCATCATATACTCTATGACGAATCTGCCCGCAAAAATAATAAAGGTGATAAAATATGGCTGACTGGGCTCCGTTGGCCTAAGACTGGGCATCTTGTGCCTTAGATCCATTTTTATTCTGAAAGTGACTATCATCGGATGACTTAGGATATGGAGCACTAGCTGTAGAATAAGAACCAAAATTTCCCCACTTCTCCTTAGACCATTTCCTGCTATCCTTATTATTATTTTAATGACCTTCTCCCTGTTCAGAATACCTTGATCTCTTACTCTAACTTTCCCCGATCTAAGTTTGCCTATTATTTTCCTCCTCAACCTATTTCATATACACCACAAGCCTTGAGATATCTATATCCTTGTTCAACAAGGCAGTCTTGCACTCCAAAACCAATTCACAGGACAAACCCAAAGCAAACTTTCTCATTCTCGCCCTTATAGAAGATACCAAGTCAGGAATATAATGAGATAACTAATGAAACTTCAAGGCATATCTTTTCATATTTATTTTTCCTTGTTTCGAATTCACAAACTCCTCAGCCTTCGCCTCCCTCAAATCCTGAGAAAACAAGCAAATTAGAAAAGCATTAGAAAACTCATCCCACATAGCTGGCTTAACATCATCTCCCCTCATTTTCTCCCACTCCTCATACCACTAATATTCCACATCCTTCAACTGGTATGTGGCAAAATTAAGACCCTCTAAGTTAGACGTATGCATATCTCTTAAGATCTTATCAATAAAATTTTAAGGATCCTCCTCAACTCTTGAACAAGTGAAAGTCGGAGGGCTCAACCTCATAAACTAGCCAACTCTAGTAAACTTATAATATAGAGCAACAGAAGCAACACGCTTAGTCTGAGAGGCCACCAACTGGGTAATCAAATGGATCGACTAGCAAAACTCAACATTAAACTCATCGGCTTGAGGTGTTCGAGGTGGGCTACAGGGACCCGGTGTAACTCGATGAGGGTAATCAGGATCTGGACCCCTAGACCAAGTTTGTACCTCAGAAGCAAGGCGAGCTTCATCCACATTGTCCTTAAGTGTGACAGAGGAGTTTTATCGAGCATCAGATCTTCTAGGAGACATAATCTAAAGAGCAAACAAATAGGAATTAGAGGAGACTCAAGGTGTTAGAATCTATGGCCCCAAATAGAATAACAAGAAAGGAAAACATTCTTAAATGTCTCATAGCCTCTCCCTTATAAGTGTGGTATGCTACACACCCATAAAAGAGACTTGACATGGCTTTGTGGATACTCAATTGACCATGAACCTAGCATCTGATACTAAGTTTTTCATGACCCAAACTAGGGCCTGGACATGACCGGCATCTCAAGACCACTATGCAGAGACTACCACATTTTCCTAGTCACATAGAACATAATAAACTAACAGTGGCTGAATTCCAAATATATAACAAGATAGAAGAATCAAAACTCAAGAAATCTAAAGATGTCAACAACCAATACCAGTACCTAGTCCACAGTAAACCACAAAGCCTCTATGATAACACCAAATCAAAATAATGTCGGTATATGCCCACGACGATAGCTAAAATAAGTCTAAAGAAAAGTCTATGATAGAAGATAAACCAATAAGTAACGTCCTTCTGGAAGAAGGAGTCTCAACACTTTAAGCTGACTGTTGACAATACTGAAATCATATCACTACAAAAGAAAAGTAAAAGGATCTTTGGTTCCTGCATTACGTAGGGATAAGCATTCGAAGACGATTAGCGGGTTGAGCGCTAACATGAAACTCAGGGGTAAGGATAAAGTATAATTTAAAATCCAGTTCAACTCAATATACATGTTCACATACATGTATGCATGCATATACATATATAAAATGCTGGGATAGGGAACAAGGCTTAGCATGAACTTTAAAATATTATCTTGGATTGTGTAGCTCAACCATCATAAGAAGGCGCCTATAGGTTATATGAGTCCAACTCTCCCCTAGCTGAAAGATCCCTAATGCATGTAGCCGCATAAACCAGAGAATAATCATATGTACATATGTACCATGGGGGACTCGAACCTCCCAGTCATAAATCATGAATGACTTAAGCATCCAGTTATTTAACATGGGGGACTCGAACAACCCAGTATTTTAATAAAGTTCACTCAAACTACCCAGTTATTTCAACCCCCGTGCCGACAAATATAATTTCTAGTATTGGTCCTTCGAGAACTCTACTTTCACAGCCCATCTACACAATATTCTTTTAAGCATAATTCAAACACTTTTCACACATTCCCATTCATTAAACCAATTTATTCATTAAGTCACACCATTAGTGTAGTTATACCAACTTCACTTTTAAGCTACATTATCATTCGTGGTTTATTAGCCTTTTATGTATGCAATAGATCAAGTGAGCAAGTAAAATCATGTGACAAAACCATATATCAATATCAATTTCACGAATAGGTTGAGGGAACATAATTTCCAAAACCATATGTCAAGCTAAAATCATCAAATTGAGAAAAACCATTACTCCTTAGGTTATTCACCATGCCCATGCACCCTATGAGTTCAAAACCATTAATAAGGCATAAATAATGAATAATAAATCATGGAAAAACAATTTAAGAAACATTTATTCCAAAACCCTCAACCTATTTGAAAACCTATATTTAAATCCACATAAACAATCATATAATTTCATTCATTAAGTAAAAAAATTTAAGGGTAGAGTCACATGCCTTAATCACCAAGAAATTTGAAGAAGGAATCACTCTTAGAAGCCTAATTACAAACCTTGAGAAACCTTACGTGTTTTTTCTAAAGAGAATTTGAGAGAGCCTTGAGAGTTATTTTGATTATCTTATGGATGATAATGGGGTCTGCAATAGGGTTTTAAGTTGTGAGTTTCTATTGGGGTAAGGGGAAATGTCCAAAGTACCCATAATGAAACAATGAAAAACTATCGTTAGTGACCACGGGTCACCCTACGACTTATAAGGTCTCATTATGACTCACCGTCACGAGTCATATCCTAGGCAGAAACATCAAGTCCCTACACTGATTACCTTATGAGATGCACATTATGACTCGTAATGAGTCTGTATGACTCATAATACCTATTCATAATCAGGACATAACACTTGTTAGCCTATGACTTAGACTATATGACTAGTATAGAGTCTTGATGACTAGTTAGTTTCCAATCGTGACAAACACAAAGGACTAGCCAAAAATATTGGTCGAGCTATGATTTAGGGTTTTATGACCCATAATGACTCTCTACGGATCTTAGCGAGAGTCGTAGTCTGGGCAGAGAGCATAAAAACTCAAGACTTCTGGGGAAAAATGGGGTGTTTCATTTCTTTATCTCTTAGTATTTAATTTTGGATTCTCTTGATCATGATCGGGGGCATGTCCCAACCTATTTGACATTTTTTATTTTAGATTCTTTTGTAGACAAGTGTGGATTGGATTTGGTTTTGACTCTTAGAACTTTAATTTTTGACTTATTTATCTTTTTATTACTATCTTGATTGGCTTCCACTTTATTATTATTATTATTATTATTATTATTATTATTATTATTATTATTATTATCTTGAGGTTAGGCAAAGAGGGTGGTCTCTGGCTCGTGGTGGACGTGAGATACCCGTCACGACTAGGACATGGTCAGGTCGTGGAAAGCTTGGTATCAGAGCACGGTTCAGGGTCGTTGGGTATCCATAAAGACATGTCGATTAGATCCCTTTTTATGGGTGTGTAGCACGCCACACTTATAAGGGAGAGCTATAAGGCATTTAGGAATGTTTCCTTTTTTGTGTTCTATTTTGGGCTATAAAATCTAGTTTTCTTGAAACTTCTCTATCTCCTGGCTTACTTACTTTTCAAATTATGCCTTCCCAAATATTCGATATTCATAGAAACTCGTCTGGAACCTCAGTCCCACCTGAGGAAAATGTGGAGGGGCCTTGCCCTATTTATGAAGTGCAGACCCGATCTAGGGTCCCTTCTCCAAATTATACTACTCCATGTGGGGTTCCACCAATACCTACTAGGCCTCCTCAGACTTTCTGGGATGGTGATACTTATGTTTAGTCACCCCAGAGAGATATCTCTAATGTAGAGTTTCTTCAGTCTATTCATATACTTACCCAGTTGGTGGAATCACAGTCTCATCAGTCTGATCATGTTGGTTCTGTTGTTAGTTCATCTTAGGTCACTCGGGTTGGCCAGTTCATGAGGTTAAATCCCCCAACCTTTATAGGCTCTAAGGTTAAGGATGATCCTTAGAGGTTTATTGATGAGATGTAGAAGATTTTCTAGGTTATGCATGCTACTAATTCTGAGGGTGTGGAGTTTTCTACCTATCAGTTGAAAGATGTGGCTTACCAGTGCTATGAGAAGTGGAAAGAAATGAGGGGTAATGATGTTGATCAGGTAGTGTGGGATGAGTTTTTGGGTGCCTTTTTGGATCACTTCTTTCTTCAAGAGCTAAAAGAAGCTAAGACTAAAGAGTTTGTGAACTTGAAGAAGAGGAAGATGAGTGTAAAGGAGTATGCTCTGAAATTTCAGCAGTTTTCCCATTATTCTTCAGAGTTAGTGGCTAACACGAGATCTAAAATCAGGACATTTTCTTTTGATCTATCGTGTGAGTTGGTATTAGAGTGTAAGGATTCTCAGTTGAATAATGATATGGATATTCTAGGCTAGTGGTTTATATGCGGTAGGTAGAGGATGAAAAAAAGAAGCAAGTAGAGATGAGAGAGAGATGGAACAAGAAGTTTAGGTATTCAGAGCAGGGTCCAGGTCAACAGAACAGTGGAAGAGATGGTAGGTAGTGGACTAAGAACAAGAATTAGGGAAGTTCTTATTTGACACCTAGTGATCCTTATCCTAAGACTTCTAGTGTTTGTTGTTTTCAGACTAACAGTGGTCCTAAGGCACATCATGCCAGTCTTAGGCTTGTGGAGCTTAGTCAGGCCCATCTATTCGTCCTTGCTAATTTTATGGGCAGCTTTACCATGGTTACTATAGGGAGGGAGGAACTTGTGTTTCAATTGTAGTCATTCTGGTCGTCTATAGAGAAATTATCCTATATCCAAAGTTGCACTAGAGGTCGCCACTTTTTCAGCTCCGACACCTAAAGGTACGACTTCTGGTGCTGGTACTGGCCAAAACTGTCTCTATGCACTTGTTACTCGTCAGGAATCTGAGGTATCCCCTAATGTAGTTACTGGTATGTTGTAACTTTTCTCCCATGATGTTTAATATTTGCTTGATCCAGATTATATCCTATCTTACGTGGGCCCTTATGTGGCTGTACGTTTTGGTTTTGATCCTAAACATATTTTTGACCCTTTTTCTGTTTCCACCAGTATTCTAATTCAGAAAGTCCTTCTTTGCAATTATCCCTATGGTTAATGAACTTCCTGAAGTGTTCCCCCATAATCTTCCTAGAATTCCTCCTGATAGGGAGATAGATTTTGGGAATGATCTTTTATCGGATACCCATCCCATTTCTATTCCTCCTTATAGGATGGCTCCTCCTGAATTAAATAAGCTAAAAAAGTAGTTAAAATATCTTCTTGATAAGGTTTTCATCCATCTTAGTGTGTCTCCATGGGGTGCTCCTATGCTCTCTGTGCGAAAGAAGGATGGGTCTCTTTGAATCTTTATAGACTATCGGTAGCTGAATAAGGTGACAGTGAAAAATAAGTATCCTCTTTCTAGGTATGATGATCTTTTCGACTAGCTTTAAGGTGCTAACTATTTTTTTAAGATTGATCTTTGTTAAGGTTATCATTAGTTGAAGATTAGGGAGGTTGATATTCCCAAGACTGCTTTCCAAACCCGGTATGGCCATTATGAGTTTTTTCATTATGATATTTGGGTTGACTAATGCTCCGGCTACTTTCATGATCTTATGATTTAGGTGTTTAGGCAATTTCTGGATTTGTTCATTATAGTCTTCATTGATGACATGTTGGGGTACCCTAAGAGTGAGGAGGATCATGTCAATTACCTCTGAATTGTGTTGTAGACTTTTAAGGACCAGGAGTTGTATGTAAACTTTTCTAAGTGTGAATTTTTGTTAAGTGTTGTGACCTTTCTTGGGCATGTTGTTTCTAGTGAAGGGATCAAAGTGGATCTACGAAAGGTTGAGGCAATTAAGAAATGCCTAGACCCACTACTCCAATCGACATTCAGAGCTTCTTGGGCTTAGCTGGGTAGTATAGGAGGTTTGTGGAAAGTTTCTCATGTATTGCTTCTCCACTGATGAGGTTGACTCAGAAAAAGATTAAGTTTTTGTGGTCCGATGTTTATGAAGGTAGTTTTGAGAAGTCGAAGGATAAGTTGACTTCTGCGCCAGTTTTGACCCTGCTCGAGGGTATCGATGGGTTTGTTGTGTATTGTGATGCATCTCCTGTAGGGTTAGGTTATATTTTGATACAGCATGGTAAGTTTATTGCCTATGCTTCCAGGAAACTTAAGGTACGTGAGAGGAATTACCCGACTCATGATCTAGATTTGGCGGTTGTGGTTTTTACGTTGAAGATTTGGCGCCATTATCTATATGGCGTGCATATGGATATTTATTTAGACCATAAGATCTTGCAATATGTGTTCACGCAGAATGAATTAAAACTCAGGTAGAGGAGATAACTCAAGCTACTTAAGGATTACAACATGAGTTTGCACTACCATCCTAGTAAAACTAATGTTGTTGTTGATGCTCTTGACATCTATTTTCCAAATCACATAGTCATAATGAGCAAGAATGGATAGGAGAATCCTAATGGATTTAACATGGATATCAACGAAAATGTTTCCTCATAATGAATTCCTTCCTTTTGAGTTTACCCTTTTAAAACAAGCCTAACATTAAATGTTTGCATTTTTCCATCCACTCTTTTTGTTCTTCTTATAGATCCATCTACAACCTTTGGGTTTGACTTCTGTAGGTGGTTCTATAAGATCCTAAACTTGATTGGAGCAGATTGACTCTATTTCATATTTCATAGAGACAATCCACTTTTCAGCATCTATATTTTGTAGTGCTTTGGTGTAATTAAGAGGTTTAGTGTTAGGGATTCTATCATAAGATTCTTCTAAGAGCACAAACTGAATAGGTTTTATAATAACTTTCCCACTATGGCGACTCACTAAATTATCATCCACATTTATCTATCTTGCAGTGGAACCACAATATTATTCTTGGGAACTAAATTCTGATCATCATGAACTTCTTCCTCAAGTATAGGCTGCTCAACAAGTGCATACTGGTCAGTATTACTCCCACTACTTTGAGGTAGAGAGATGTCAGACCTATGATTTTGTAGGTCCCATTGCCTATCAACATCGCTTCCATTATGAGAATGGAGTGGTATGTTAAAACTTGCTTGTGGAATAGGTTATTGAGATACATCATTAGTTATTACATTACTTAATTCCTGTAAAATGAGTTTACTTCTTGAAGTATGGTTCCTTCAATAGTCATCTTCCAAAAATTGGGCATTTTTTGTGGCAAGTACCTTATTTTCTTTACAACAACAAAAGAAACCACTTTTCATTCCTTTCGGATATCTAATAAACACATATACTTCTGTCCTTGATTCCAACTTATTAGTTTTTCCTTTCAGCACATGTGTCAGATTACTTCATACCCAAATATGTGTCATACGAGGTCTTCGCTCAATCCATAATTCTATCGAAGTCAAAGGTACTTATTTGGAAGAAACCAAGTTCAAAAGGTAGTTTGCAATTTTCAATGAAATCCCCAAAATAAAGAGGACAAATCAGAATAACTCAACATTGATCTTACTATTTCTAAAAGAGTTCTATTTATTTTTTCTGACACACCATTTTATTGTGGTGTTCCAAGAGAAGATAATTGAGATATAATCCACAATCTAATAGGTATTTAATGAAATCAACAGAATAGTATTCACCATCACGAATAGATCATAGTGATTTAATATATTTATCATGTAGCCTTTTCGTTTTTGCCTTAAATTCCTTGAATTTCTCAAAGCATTCAGACTTACAACGCAATAGATAAACATATTCATATTTAGAGTAGTCATCTATGAATGTCACAAAATACTCAAAACCACCTCTTGCTTGTGTATTCATAGGACCATAGAAATCAGAGTGAATTAATTCCAACTTATCGCTGGCTCTATTTCCTTTGGAAGGGAAAAGTCTCTTAGTCAATTTTCTCTAAACAGGATTCATAGGTTGGTAGTGCCTCAACTTCAATGAACTCAAAGGTACATCAGAAATCATTCTTGAAATCTGATTAAGATTTATATATCCTAGATGTATTTGCCATAAATAAGTGCCTCAATTCGTAAGTACATTTTCTTTTATTGGACAAATTAATGTTATTTAGTTCCTTTTCATACAACAAATTGGGAAGTGATTCAAGCACAAAAAGGTCATGCACTCTAGTAGCAGTATAGATAAAATAATTATTAAATTTGATAACAACAAAATTATTACCAAAACAGATACTATAACCAACATCCATCCATCAACTTTGAAACTAAAAGCAAACTCCTTTGAATAGAAGGTACATAGAGAACATCTTTAAATCTAAAACTCTAGAACTACTAAAGGAAATATTAATATCTCCTAAAGCTAAAGTTGGTGTTGGTTCGCCATTGGCTTGAAAAGTGCAAAATTCATTCTCACTTATCTGTCGCATTTTTTAAAATCCCCAAAAAGAAGTGCAGACGTGATTAGTGACTCCCAAATTTACCACCTATAACATTGTAGGAACAGAACTACTAGGCAATCATTTTCAGATAAACCTACCAATTTTCAGATGAATTGGAGGTCATCAAAATTTGAAAACGCCAAAATCGACCAAATAGGCAATCGTTAGCATGGCTACTTGCGAGGGTCAACAGGGTTGCCCGTGCGACTTGGCCCTACCACTACACGACTCGTTAGGGAAATGTAGGGAATGTCATTGTTGGGCCCATTCTAGATTCTTTACAATTTTATCCTTCATTTAGAATACCAAATTAGGTATTTATTTGCAAAATTGTGTGCGAAGGTGAGACAGACTATCGGGGCAGGTTTGCCTTGACACTACACTGCTCGTTAGAGTATGTGTGTAATGACTATAGTTGCGCATAATCATAACTCTCTACAATTTTCCCTCACTTCAAGATTTCAGCTTTCAGAAATTCCAAAAAATTACAAAAAGATCGATTTTTTATTCTCTGAATTAATTAATGATAAACACAAATTCCATAAATCAATAAATTATTAATTTACGTAAAAAACATGATTTATACTAAACTAAAACAAGTATATGAATCATGGATTTGCTTTTACATTATCTAGTATATGTAAGAAGGCTAGTGATGCCAATTGTTAGAACATACGCAGAGGAAGCAAGCATAGAGGATCACATAAACTTATATAGATCTAGATGACATAATTATAAGTTAGGTTGAAAATTACTAATCTCTTGAAGCTATTACTCAAATCTTCCAAGGGGTTCTTTAGATTTGCAATTTTCTGTTATAGCCTCAAAAATCTCTGGCTGTGGAATACTTGTATCGGCAAAACCTATTTCTCAGAAAGGGTGATTTCCTATGGAGGAGGAGGGTCCTATTTATAGCCACATTTTAAAGTGTAAAACTTTGTCCCAAAATGAATAGGATTGTTCCTCTACGAGAATTGTACACATTTTTTGGGGGTAAGAATCCAATCCCACACATGTACAACTTTCCTTCTAGAAGACCAGTTTATTTCTCCAAAATCCTGTAGGATTCTGCTACTTCTAGAAAATCAATTTTTTCCTTTCCCATTTCATTGATTAATCAGGCATAACAAGGACCACAAATTTTATTAATGAGCCTTTCAATTATGATATTAATTCACAAAAAGAATGAATTAACTTGCCATAATTAATACAGATTATTTCACTTAAAATGTATAATTGCACTCCTCAATGTAATTTCAAAATCGTTCATTAGACCTTATTTAACTCCCTATATTAAGATCATAGATACCAATCAATCGAATTGAATTTTTAATTGTTTAATTCATTGATTAATTTAATCCTTTATTCATGTGCTTAACTTATTTCATGTGACAGATACAAAATTCACCTGCGGTATTTTCACATAAAGAGTTATCAACAACCATAAAGGGATATCATCAATATTGAGATTGAGACATGAATTCTATCTACTAATTACTACTTCATAAATGTCATTTGTCTTCATCCAACTTATTGGGAACATATTAAGTCACAAAATAGTTTCACCCTTTTGATATATCAAGACAATGAACAAATTACCTTGATCATAAAAATTATATCAAGATTAAGGGTATAAGTACATTTAATGATTCAAAGATATTATTTTGCAAATTTCAGAAGACAAGCAATCATCTCTCCTTAGTTCGTTCAACACACACAAAGTGTAGTAGCACAAGAAGTTAGAATGCGACTATTTTCATAATCAACAATAAATTATATTTAATCTTGTGCTACAATCATTAAGATATTTTTTCAACGTCATCTTTGATTGTGAACATAATTTAATAACTTATAAGAACCGATAATTTATTCTTCCGTCCATGAGCCATAAAAATCCATGCACAAAATCGTCTATTTTATAAGTAAAGGTCAGAGATGCAAATAAAATGATCTATTTAAAATTAAGACTTTATAATCCGAATAAATGAAATAAAAGTCTTCCAAAAAAAGTGTAATACTATAGGGGTGTGAATCGGTTGGTTCGGTTTGGTTTTATGTGTTATTGATTCGTTTTATTGAATTTCAATTTTTAAATGTGAAAAACCAATAACCAACCAATAAGATATTTTTTATCGATTTTCGATTTATTGGTTTTTGGTCCTTAACAGTTTGATTTTCGATTTAACCAATAAAAAAATACTCATAAAATAGAAATAGTAACAACTAACATAAAAAAAACAATCTTGGTTGCCGCCAAAATCCTACACAATGTGTTTTAGTTTACAAGAATCATTAAACTTGAACTGAGTGTTAGCTCGAAAAAAAACTGAATCTTAATTATTGGATGTTACTGACTGTTTCAAACTTTTCAATACCCGTGCTTTATGCCTTTGTTGCCCTACTTCTATTTAAACCCGTAATTTAAAGTAAAGTATATTAACAAAGAATCAAAAAGATAAAAACATTATTCACAACGAGGGTTTCGGTTGCTTGATCCTCGCTGTCTCAACTCGTCGGTTTAGAACAAGGATTTTGTGTTGTGATTTGTGAATACTGAATAGTCAATAGTGACTGTCTAACTTTTGCAATTCTATTTTAAAGTATTAACTTAATACTTTGTGAATTGTGAATAAGTAATATATATTAATATAATATATATAATACAAATCAGTAATATAAATATTTATATATATATATATAATATAAATAGGAGTAAAATAGTAATTTAGTATATCCTTATCGGGTTATTGGTTTAACCGATAACCCAATAAGGTAAAACCGAAATCGAATCGATTAACCAATAAATTTTTTTATAAAAGCCAATAAAAAACCGTTAACCCAATACCAATAACCCATTAGTATTTTTATCGGTTCGATTTATCGATCAGTTCAGTTTTTGCACACCATATAATACTACACTAAATCACATCGTTAATACTATATCTTTAATAGTTATGTCGGTTGTTTAATTCGGCAATTCTTGATGAAAGCAATCAAGGTAGGAGCATTAAGAACAATGGTAACCGATTAATTCATTTAAATTACATATTTTTGGTGTAGGACTTTGAAGCTAATTAAATGTATAACTTTTATTACCTTATTTGTAATAGGCAAGGACTCCAGATATCTGGTACTTTAAAATTGATAAAATTTGCTTCTTAGATGTTTCTTTATTTGAGTTATATTACAAATCTTAGCATCTAAAACTTTAAGATCAATATGTTTACCTTATATAAAAAAAATTTAGAACCATTGTATATGCTATTCTTATCATTTAGATAGATATAACATTTATTTTAACGTCAATTTTATTTTTAAATAATTTTTTATTTCCCTTATATATAATTTATTAATTAATGCGAGCTTGTACCATTAAGTAATTTCATAAATATGTCAAGAATGATGTATCTACAAAAATTCCAAAGAGGGAGAGACTAGGGAGAACTCCTCGAGCGTGGCTCGGGCGACTCAATTAAAAATAACATCTACTACTTCAATTCCTATTTCAAAAATAAATAATTGTGGATATACTACTTGTTTATCCTGGATTTAATTTAGATGAATTTTTTCATGAGTCAAAACACGTGTTACGATTAAACCTTACTTTGTGTCCGATTTACTAACAATTTGGTCACTAAACAATACAGGAAGTCAACTGACACGACTCGATCGGGGGCCTTGTCGTAATGGGCATCCCAGGTCCAATTAGGATCGAGGAACACCCCCCGTTACCCAACCCAACCACCATTAGCATACCTTGAGTCGGCTGAATTTCGAACATATAAAAGGATAGCATAACTGGACAAGGACTGACTTTGGAATAGGTCTATTCCTAGACCAACCCTACCAAGTCATCCCATCTACCAAATTGCACCAACCAAACCACCAAGCTAAACCAACCCCGATCCAAGGTCCATAAACTAGGCCATAACCAAATAATTTTCAAAACATAATATGATTAATCCCAAAATGAAAGAGGATGGAACAACCAACAATATCATCAACCGGTATCATCCCCAATACCAATAATAATGCTAAGGCTGACACCAATACTGGCCCCGACCATTTCATCCCATAGCAATACCACAAAGCCTCTAACCAAAAGAGTAAGAATATCTGGTTGGGACATGCCCCAAACCATAGCCAAAACTATTATCCAGAAATAAATCAAAATATCTAAAAATGAAGATGAAAGCTCACCACTTCAATACAATAAAGATGAAAGCTCACCAATTTAATACAATAATTGTCCCTGAGTCAATCACTATGTAGGAGTAGAACGGTCGATTCCTGCATAGCGTGAGTATACAACCGTCCGAAGATGGGTTAGTGGGTAAATGCTAGCATGAACTCAAGATAAGGATAAAATAATGACATTTACAAAACCAAGTAAAACCATCCATATGCATACAAACCATACAAATATATATAGAACCATGCCAGGAAAACAGAATCGGGTTTTTTATGCCATTAAAACCTTTACCTGGACTGTGTAGCTTTGCCGTCATAAACCACCCATGGGCAATATGGGTTTAGCTCCCCTTGCTGAAAGGAACCCAGTGCGTGTAGCCGAACGATTAGAGAAAAGAAAATCTGGGATGACTATTACATCCCCCAAATATAAAGTGTGACATTATGCACACGGTCACTGTGACCAAACCTCACATCGACAAATATGAGTTTCCAGTTTTGGTCCCCTTCGGACCTCTACCTTCCATGACTTTACTACAAACCCCGTCATTATTGCGCAACTAAAACCATTACCAAGCAACCAACTAATCCATTAACCATTTATAAACCAAGGCCATTAGTAGTGGTCTCATTATACCAACTATACTTGCAAGTTTTGTCCATAGCCAACCATATATAGGTTTAAGGGATTCTATATACCCTTCAATTAACCATATTAAACTACTAAGGGGATTCTCATGTACCCCACAAGCATAACCATTTAGCCTTTTTACCTTTTCAAACCATTAAAACCATTCATAATTCCTTTATCAAGTTTAAAATAAGCAAGAGTTCCATTAAAAGTAGTAAATGTAATGAAAACATCCCTATAGGCATTTTGTCAAACACATTGGGGGCAAAATATTACCAAAACAAATTCCAATTACCATTTAACCATTCCCATGCAATCCAATTATCCAAAACCACCAATTAAGAATGTAAATACATAATTAAAACCATGGGAATCCATAAACAATAATTTATAATCAAAACCCCAAATTACAGTTGAAAATCCAAAATCATACAATAATGAAAGCATGAAAACCATTTATAAAAACCATGCCTTTAGTTGAAAATAATAGTGAGGTAATATAACATGCCTTAATTGACAAAGTAAATGAAAAGAAACCACCAACAAGATCCTCAATTTAGTCCTCTAGATGAAACCCTAGCTTCCTTGCCCAAAAGCTCTTCAGAGAATTATAGAGTGTTTAAGAAGAGTTTCTAAGTGTTAATGAATAAAATAATAGGGTAAATAACCTTCAAAGTAAATTAGAAGTTATGGGGCCTTATTAGGGTAAGTGAAGAAATGTACAGAATACCCCCACTTAAGTTACACAGAAATCCCATCACAGGGGTACGACTAACCCCTACTCGTAGTACCCTTCGATACGAGTGGTACCCACCACTCGTATACTAAGCCTCAACCCTTAGACCTAACACTGTCCAGTGTATGGCTCATCCTACCTAAGTCATATTAACAACATACGATCCATACCTTTCACCTGTATCCCTGGCAGGACAGAATCACAGAAGGTTTGAACATTGTCCACCATACGAGTTCTTGGTATGATTCGTACCCTGAATTATGGCTCACGATGAGCCACTCATACTCAAATACAACTTAGGCAACCAAATCTAATATTAAGCTAAGGAAAACCCAAAATAAATAATCCGTATCCAATCATATGACTCATACTATTCAAGTCGTACCCACTTCAGTGACCAAAATCCATCCCACCATCCAACACTGGTCAACATACTACTGGACCAAACCATTCGTACCCCAACATATGGCTCATACCCATGAGTCATATTGGGTGCAGAGAAAGAATTCTAGGAAATTTTATAAGGTTTAAAACCCAGGGTGTTTTATCTCCCCCATTAGGAACATTCATCCCCGAATGACAGATAAGGTAGGGGTAACCACTCACACGAGTCATTTGCATTATCAGATATATTTTCAATCTTTAACAAAGTTTGAAAACAAAGAGTCAAAGATATTAATCTTTCCTTTAACAAATTCAAAAAAATAAAGATGTGTTGAAGACATATACCTTCTGCATGAATCCCAAGAGCAAAATACAGATGCGGATATTTAGACTTCATGTCCTCTTCTGCTTCCTATGTAGCTTCTTCCACCTTATGGTTTCGCCATTGAACCTTTATTGAATCCACATTCTTGGTCCACAACCGATGGACCTGCCTATCCAATATCTCAATCGGGACCTCTTCATCTGACAGAGAGTCCGAGATACCTAACCCCTCCAAAGGAACAATTGAAGAAGGATCACCAAGACACTTCCTCAATATGGAGACATGAAATACCGGATGAACCGAGCTCAAGCTAGAAGGTAACTCCAACTCGTAAGCAACATTACCAATCCTCTACAAAATCTCATAAGGACCAATATATCGGGGACTAAGCTTTTCCTTCTTACCAAGCCTTACTACTCCTTTCATAGGATATACCTTTAGGAACACCTTATCCACAGCCTCAAACTCTTAGTCTCTCCGCCTAACATTCGCATAGGACTTCTGATGACTTTGGGTAGCCTTAAGCATATCTCGAATCACCTTCACCTTCTCCATAGCCTGATAAACCAGGTCGGGACCAAACATATCCGCCTCCCTAAGATCAAACCAATCAATAGGAGATCTACACCTCCTCCCTTATAATACCTTAAAAGGAGCCATACCAATATTAGAATAATAGCTATTATTGTAAGCAAACTCTACCAAAGATAGATGCTCAACCTAATTGCCACCATAATCAATTACACAAGCCCAAAGCATATCCTCTATGTCTAAATAGTTATCTTTGCTTGTCTATCTGTCTATGGGTGGAAAGCAGTACTCAGACTGACCTTAGTTCCCAGCCCTTTTTGGAAAGATTGTCAGAAGTGAGATGTAAATTACGTGTCACGATCAGAAATAATTGAAGCAAGTATCCCATACAGTTTCACAATCACCTGAAGATATAACTTCACATAATCCTCCACCAAAAGGGTAGTCCTCACTGGCAAGAAGTGAGCAGGCTTTGTCATCCTATCCATGATGACCCAAATCAAATCATATTAATTTCGAGATCGAGGAAGACTGGTAACAAAATCCATATTAATTACCTTCCATTTCCATTGGGGCGAAACAATCTCTTGATATAACCCTCTAGGTCTCATGTGTTCAACTTTAAATTATTGACACACCAAGCACTTGGCCACAAAATTAGCCACATCCCTCTTCATACCGTTCTACTAATATATCTTCTTGAGATCATGATACATCTTTGTAGAACTGGGATAAACAACTTAGCACGACTCATGCGCCTCAACTAAAATCCATTGTTGCAAACCGTCAACATTGGAAACACACAACCTCGCTTGGTACCATAAAGTACCATCACCACTATCTCAAACACCACTAATCTCAAACACCACCACCTTTTTCCCACAACATCACCCTTGATTTTCATCAAGACAGGATCTAGCACTTGCTTTTCCTTGATTTTTACACCAAGAGACGATCAAACCAATTCTTGTAACATTACACCTCCATCACTGGAGTCCAAGAGGCGAACTCTAGGATTAGCCAAACGGTGAATATCCTTCATCGACTCCCACTTTTCTTTCTCCACATGAGCCAATCTCCCCATAGACAACCTGCTAAGAGCATCAGCAACCACGTTAGCCTTACCTGGTTGATAGTGAAGGCCATATCATAGTCCTTGAGAAGCTCAAGATATCTCCTTTGCCTAAGATTGAGGTCCTTCTGGGTGAACACATACTGTAGACTCTTATGATCAGAAAAGATATCCATGTGTACACCATACAAATAATGCCGCCATATTTTCAAAGAAAATACAACCGCCAATAACTCTAAATCATGAGTAGGATAGTTACTCTCACGTACTTTCAGCTGCTTAGAAGCATAGGCAATCACCTTCCCATGATGTATTGGAACACAACCAAGACCTACTTGAGATATATCATAATAGACCACGAACCCATCATTGCTTTCCAGCAAAGTCATAATTAGAGCAAAAGTCAGCTTGTCTTTCAACTTTTCTAAACTCTCCTCACAAGTATCCGACCAAGAAAACTTAACCTTCTTATCAAAAGCCTTCCACAAACCGCCTATAATACCCAGCCAAGCCCAAGAAGCTCCAAATGTCGGTTGGAGTCATGGGTCTAGGCCACCTCTTTACCATAACAACCTATTGCAGATCTACCATGATCACCTCGCTAGCAATAATATGACCAAGAAAAGTCATAGCATTCAACCAAAACTCACACTTGGAGATCTTGGCATAAAACCATTGTTCCTTCAAGGTCTGTAACACCACACAGAGATGATTAGCATGATCCACCTCACTTTTGGAATAAACTAGAATGTCATCAATAAACATAATGACAAAGAGATCCAACAACTGCCTGAAAACCCTATTCATCAAATCCATATATGTCGCCGGGGCATTAGTCAATCCATACGACATTGCTAAACACTTATAGTGCCCATACCGAGTACGAAAAACCATCTTAGGGATATTTATTTCCCTAATCTTTAGCTGATGATACCCAGACCAAAGATCTATCTTAGAAAAGAACTTGACACCTTGCAACTGATCAAGTAGATCATCTATTCTTAGGAGGGGATACTTGTTCATGACTGTCACCTTATTCAACTGTCTGTAGTCAATGCACATCCGAAGGGAGCCATCCTTCTTATGCACGAACAACACCGGTGCACCCCACGGAGATACACTAGGACAAATAAATCCCTTATCCAGAAGCTCCTTAAGTTGCTCCTTGAGTTTCGTCAACTCAGTCGGAGCCATTCTATAAGGAGGAATAGATATTGGACGAGTGTTCGGAACCAAATCAATACCAAACTCTATTTCCCTATCCGGTGGAACACTAGGAATATCATCCAGAAAGATGTCAAGAAACTCATTCACCACCAGAACTGACTGTAAAGAAGCACCTTCCGAGTTAGAGTCTTTAACCTGGACCAAGTAATAAAGACAATCTTTTGAGATTAACCTCTGATTTCTAAGATAAGTAATAAAACTCCCCCTAGGAGTTAGAGAACTACCCTCCCAATCTATAACCGACTTACCAGGGAACCTAAAGACAACCTTACGGGTCCAACAATCCAAGGACACATAACAAGAGTGTAAACAATCCATCCCTAAAATAATATCAAAATCCACCATATCTAATTCTAACAGATCTACCAAGGTCTACTTGCTACCAACAAATACCACACACCCCTTATAGACTCTTTTAGAAATAAATGAGTCACCTAACGGGGTAGAAATAGAAAAAGGATTTGAAATAACTTCAGGATCAAAACCAAAAGATACAGCTACATAAAGAGTTCTATAAGAAAGAGTGGACCCCAAATTAAGTAAACAGTATACGTCATGAGAAAAGAGCTGTAATGTACCGAAAACAACATCAGGCGATGCCTCGGCTTCCTGTCAGGATGCCAAAGCATACAACCTATTCTGATTACCACTAGAACCAAGAGTAGTAGAAGAAGCAGACACGACACCACCGGATATAGGAGTAGAAAATAAAGACACCGGTACCTTATTTTATCCAGTAGAAACCTTATTAATTGGACAATCCCTAACCCGATGCCTTCCTGGCCATACTTGAAGCATTTATCCCTCCCTTCATCGTAATGACCCCAATGAGGACGACCACAAAACCGACAAGGAGGGCATAAAGAAATCAATTGAACCTCAGTTGCTTGAGATTAGGCATCCTGTGCCCAAAAATTATCACTACCCTAATGACACTTGTCACCCAACTGCTTTGGGTAAGGAGCACTAGTAGTAGAAAGAAGGATCCAGAACTACCCCACTTCTTTTTCTGCCATTTGCTGCCATCCTAACTACCCTGAGACAAAGCACCTCCTTGATCCGAAAACCTACTGCTCTTACCCCGTTGATCTCTGAACTCTGCCTATTTCCTCTTCTCATTCTCTCCCAGCTATATATGAATAGTCAACTTAGAAATGTCCATATCTTTTATCAGTAAAGCAGTCTTGCTTTCCAAGATCGAATCCCGATTCAACCTTGAAGTGAACTTCTCATTCTCGCTCTCATGTCAACCACTAAATCATGCGCATACCTTAACAACTAATGAAACTTCAAGGCATATTCCTTGACAGATATCCTCCCCTGCCTGAGATTCATAAATTTCTACATCTTTGCTTCCCCCAGCTCTTGATGAAAGAAATGATCTAAGAAGGCCTTAGAAAAAGTATCCCACAAGACTGACTATTCCACATCACCCCTATCCTTGTCCCATTCTTCATAACATTGGTATGCAACATCTTTGAGCTGATAAGCTGAAAAGTTTACCCCCTCCACATTAGTAGCATGCATCACTTAAAATATCTTCTTCATTTTATCTAGGAAAGACTATGGATCCTCTTCCACCTTTACTCTAGTAAAAGTAGGAGGACCCATCTTCATAATTGGCCAACCCTTGTGGCCTCAGAAGATAAAGCACCAGACACACCGCTCAACCTGAGCAACAACCATCTAAGAAATAATATGAATATACTGGTAAAATTCTGCATTAGTCACCTCACCCTAAGAAGGACTAGTAGTAATCGGAGAAACTTCAGAATTATTAGGGATAGAACCCTAAGATAAAAAATAAACTCCAAACGTAGGATGCACCCCATCAACATTGTCCCTAGATGGGACTGAAGAGTTTTCTTGTGTTCTAGATTGTCGAGGCATGATCTGAAAAGTGAACAACTAAGGATTAGAGAAGAATTCCAGGACTTAGATAGAAAGCTTGAAAATAGAATACTAAGAAAGTAAAACATTCCAAGTGCCTTGTAGCCTCTCTCTTATGAGTGTGGTGCGCTACATACCCCTAAGAGACTCTACTAGACATGACTTTATGGACTCCCAATTGATCATGAACCTAAAGCTCTGATACCAATTTGACATAACCCAACTGGGGACCTTGTCGTAACGGGCATCCTAGTTCCAACCAGGACCAGGGACCACCCACTGTTACCCAACCCAACAGCCATTAGTATATCTTGAGTCGGCTGAATTCTGAATATATAACAAGATAATAACTGGATAAGGACTGACTTTGGGATAGGTTTATTTATATAATCATTAAAATACTTCACACCATAAGTCCTATTCTTGTTTACTAAACATTATCTATATCATGAGAATGGTTTGGGTATAATGGCAATGTTAAACCTGTCAGACACAACTTTGTTTGATCTCTTTGAACTTAGCTCTTGGGATCTCCAGTCTGCTAGGTAGAGTTACCGCCATGTTGACTTGTCCCAGGCCTTAAAACTATTCCCTTAGATGTTCTCTCAACTCTTTCTCTAAATAGGTACTTTGTAAGTGGATCTGACGCATTATCCTTTGACTTTTCATAGTTAGCAGTGATAATTCCACTAGACAGAAGTTCTCTAACGGTATTATGTCTCCATCTTATGTGATGAGATTTACCGTTGTACATCATGCTCTCTGCTTTACCTATTGCTGCTTGGCTATCATAGTGTATACATACTGGTGCCACTAGTTTGGGCCAATAAGGAATATCTTCCAAGAAATTCTGGAGCCATTCTGCTTCTTGACCAGCTTTATCCTATGCGATAAATTTAGATTCCATTGTGGAGCGAGCAATATATATCTGTTTGGAAGATTTCCAAGAGACCGTTCCCCCATCGATAGTAAATATATATCCACTCATGGATTTTACTTCATTAAATCTGGTGATCTAATTTGCATCACTATATCCTTTAAATACCGCGGGATATTTATTATAATGCAAAGCATTATCTTGGGTGTATTTAAGATACCCTAAATCTCTTTTCATTGCCATCCAATGAGTTTTGTTGGGATTACTTGTGTACCGACTCAATTTACTAATAATGCATGCTATATCTAGTCATGTACAGTTTATTATATACATTAAACATCTCAATACTCTTGCATACTCCAATTGTGAGTCACTTTCACCTTCATTCTTTCGAAGTGCGAAGCTCACATCTAATGAAGTCTTGACAATACCAAATTTCATATACTTAAATTTGTCAAGTACTTTTTCGATTTAGTAAGACTGTGAAAATGCCAATCCTTGGGGAGTTTTATGGATTCTTATTTCTAAGATCACATCCGCAACCCCAAGGTCTTTCATATCAAACTTGATCTCGAGCATTCATTTTGTGGCTTTTATGTCAGAAATATCTATACTGATGATCAACATATCATCCACATATAAACAAACAATGACTTGGTGATTTGGAGTGTCTTTAATGTAAACACATTTATCACAATCATTTATCTTGAATTTGTTTGCCAATATGGTTTGGTCAAACTTTACATGCCACTGTTTAGGTGTTTGTTTTAGTCTATAAAGTGACTTAACAAGTTTACACACCTTATTTTCTTTTCCTGGAACCACAGAACCCTCATACTATTCTATGTAAACTTCTTCCTCCACTTCTCTATTTAGGAATACTTTTTTCACATCCATTTTATGGATTTCTAGACCATATACCGCCGCCAAGGCAATTAACATCTGAATTGACGTTATCCTTGTTACTGGCAGGTATGTATCAAAGTAGTCAAGGACTTCTTTCTGTTTGAAGCCTTTTACTAAAAGTCTTGTTTTGTATTTGTCAATAGTACCATCCACTTTTATTTTTCTTTTAAAGATCCATTTAGAACCTAAAGGTTTATTTCCTGGAGGAAGATCAACCAATTCCCACGTATGGTTGCTTAAGATTGAGTCAATCTCACTATTGACTGCCTCTTTCCAAAAGGATGAGTCTGGCGATGACATCACTTCTTTAAACGTTTGAGGCTTATTTTCTAAGAGAAATGTTACAAAATTCGATCCAAACAAAGTTGATGTTCTTTGACGTATACTACATCTTGGGTTCTCATCATTGTGTACATTCTCACTTGGTTCATCTCGAGGTCGTTTAGATCCCCCATTAGACTATTCATGTTTAGTTTTATACAGATAAATATATTTAAAAAATTCAACATTATCTGATTCAATTACCATATTTTCATTGATATCTAGATGTTCGAATTTATGAACCAAAAACTGACATGTTTTACTACTTTTAGCATATCCTATGAACACACAGTCCACCATCTTAGGTCTTCTCCTTACTCTTTTACGCATAGGAACTTGGGTCTTCGCTAGACACCTCCACACTTTGAAATATTTCAAGTTGGGTTTCCTTTCTTTCCATTTTTCATATGAAATTGATTGCGTCTTACTATGGGGAAATCTATTGAGTATTCAGTTGGCTGTAAGGATAGCCTTCCCCTCACAAGTTTTGCAGTAAACCTGAACTTATAAGTCAAGCATTCATTATTTCCTTGAAGGTTCATTTTTTCCTTTCTGCAATTCCATTAGATTGAGGTGAATATGGAGCCATAGTTTGATGGACAATTCCATTCTCTACACATATTTGCGCAAAGGGAGATTCGTATTCTCTGCCTCTATCACTTCTTATAGTTTTGATCTTTTTCTCTAACTGATTTTCAACTTCTGTTTTGTATTGCCTAAACGTAACTATTGCTTTATCCTTACTATTTAGTAAGTAGACATAAAAATATCTAGTGCAATCGTCAATAAAAGTTATAAAATACTTTTTACCACCATGAGATGGTGTTGACTTTCTATCATAAATGTTAGAGTAAATTAAGTCTAAGGGATTGAAATTCCTTTCAATAGACTTATACGGATGCTTAGTATACTTTGGTTCCACACACATTTCACATTTTGATTTATTGCACTAAAAAATTAGAAAAACTTCTAAGTTAATTAATTTTCACAATATTTTGTAATTGATATGTCCTAATAATCGTTCATGCCATAAATTATAAGACTCAAGCAAGTACGAAGAAACTAAACTTTTATTGATTTCAACATTCATTACATTCATTTTGAATAATCCTTCAGTGAGGTAGCCTTTTCCTACATATACTTCTCCTTTATTAAGTATATTTTTTCTGAAAATAAATACATATTTGAATCCATTTTTGTCTAGAAGTGATACAGAAATCAAGTTCCTCCGTAACTCCGGTACATACAAGACATTGTTCAAAGTCAACACTTTATCTGATGTCATTTTCAAGCAGACTTTTCTTGTTCCCTCAACCCTTGCAGTTGCGGAGTTTGCCATATATATCTTCTTTTCACCTTGAGCAGGAGCAAAAGCAGCAAACAACTCCTTATTTGCACAAACGTGGCGGGTGGCACTGGAATCCATCCACCATTCTCATGGATTTCCCACCAAGTTGCATTCAGATAGCATGACACACAGATCGTCCACTTCTTTCTTGGATTCAACCATATTTGCGTGGTCCTTCTTTTTGCCTTTCTTTGGGGCGCCATAATTTGTTGACTTGTGTCCAATATTTCCTCAGTTAAAGCATTTTCCCTTGAATTTCTTCTTAGGTTGATTGCTTTTTTGTCCAGCTTTCTCCTCTTTTTGGAGTTGTTGTGGTCCTCTTCTACAATATTTGTTCCACTTATTGCAGAGTTTCCTTTTGGCCTTCTTTCCATGGTTTGTTATCTTCTTCAATGCGCAGTTTTACTATAAGATCTTTGACTGACATCTCCTTTTACTTATGTTTCAAGTAGTTCTTGAAGTCCTTCCACATAGGTGGTAACTTCTCTATTATCGCCGTGACTTGAAATGCCTTGTTCACGATCAAACCTGCAATAAAGTTTATGTGAACATCAAGAACATTTTTAATATGTTCAACTAAGGTAGTCATCAAACTTATTCCTTCCGCGAGGATATCGTAGATGATCACTTGTAGGTCCTAGATTTGAGATACAACATATTTGCTGTCAATCATTTTAAACTCAAGGAATCTTGCAAGGAAGGACTTCTTAGTTCTTGCATCCTCAGTCTTGTATTTTTTTTCTAGCACACCCCACAACTCTTTTGTCGTCTTCATCCCACTATACATATTGTGCAGTTCATCTTGGAGGCCATTTAGAATGTAATTCCTGCATAAGAAATCTGAGTGTTTCCATGCCTCCATAACAACAAATTTCTCCTGGTCCAAAGTTCCCTCGAGCACCTCTGGAGCTTCTTCAGTTGTGAATCTTTGAAGACATAGAGTTGTAAGGTAGAAGAACATCTTCTGTTGCCATCTTTTGAAATTAACACCCGTGAATTTTTTAAGTTTCTCCGCAGGTGCCATTGCTTGCTGAGAACTCGTACGACTCGTTGTGGCAATATTAGTTGCTACCACAGTCAGTGTAGCATCATTCACTTGATTGTCAGAAGTCATTTTTCTCGCACAACAAGACAATAAAGTTAGTATATCAAAATACCACTTATAAAGTTGCAGCAATTTTAAACACCCCTTGTTTTTAGTTTAACGATGAAGTTTTTATGACTTCCAATTGTCAACCGAGTGATCTTTAACTTGTGATGAAGATTTTATTTGTTCAAACCACTAGTTAATTTCAAATGGAGTAGAAAGCTGAAAGCTTTAATTTCCAGAAAGCAAAAGAATACAGATTTTATGAAGTTAAATTATTTCCTTAAGATTGTTATTTTCAATATTTTCGGGTACAAGAATCTTTATTTAGGGACAACAACTTCAACACAAATTCAAGTCTAAAAACAAGAACACCTATGAATTTACACAACACCTTCAACACAAGATAAAAAATGATCTATCCAAGAAGTGTGTTATAATTTCAGAAATAAGATGAAATAGAATGTTAAAGCCAAGTCTCCCGAATTCACAGAGTGTCCTTAAGAAAATAATTCCCCTCAAGTACCCGAGGTTATGGAATTTTCCTCCCAGGATAAAATGGCTTTTAATCTAACAATAGTGGTACCTCAAATTATTGGATTCATCGAGCTCACTCATCAGGTAATGATCACAATAAGGTTTTTGAAGAGAAGAAGATTGTTTTAGCTGTCAAAAATTATGTCTATACCTGAGAAATCTGTCAGGTATTTATAGCCTTAATGTGTCCCTTCGGAAAGGAAGCATTGGTTCAGGAAAAAGGCACCTTTTCAGTACAGTCACATCATTTGCGCCTGGTCTATGCTGAAATTGGGCTTGATCTACGGCTGCAGGTGACACTGTCTAAATTCCAGTGGCTTCTAAGCTACACCTGCGCTGGACCTACTGCCGTAGGTCACCAGGTGCGTGCACAGGTCACTTATTGCATGAAACAGTGTGTCTTTCACCTCGAAGGGTCGCATCCTTTCAAGGTGTTTTGTGCATATATTTTCCCAGGTCAGAAATGGGCCCGCATATGGAGAAAATCAATTATATCAGATTCTTTGGATTAAATTTCACATTTTCTTCAAGTTTCAAATAAAATTTATCTAAAAATATAGATCTCATCGATCGATCATTTTTCAAATTCAAAGCCAAAACCGAGGCCGAGTGAGCAACATCTCATTGATCGATCAATTTTCAAATCCAAATCCAAATCCAAAGCCAAAGCCGAGGCCGAGCGAGCGATGGCGATGACGACGCGAGGCACCTCCTTGTTCTTGCCTCACCATCCAAGTGGAGATGTGTTTCTCAATATAAACACATGAAAGCTTTTTTGTCTCACCAATGTGGAAGAATTTAGTAGACTTTCCTATTTGAGCTCACTTTCTATTTTAGTGTGGACTCACTTTCCCTCCACTATTTCCCTCCATTTTCTATTCAAACATACACCTTAAACCCATAGGTAGATTTATATAGAAGCTTGGCTTAAGTAAAAACATTATAAGACAGTTCGAAAAAGAAAACAACGGAAGTGAAAAAATAATACAATTCCTTTATCTATACATTTCATCTAATTATAAAGGGAAAGCATATACTCCATATAAGTTGCATCCTGGACTTCTTATTTGAATCAAAGGAGAAATGAAATAAGAAAGAAAGACAGAAATTACAACTTACTTTTGTATTGGTGGAACTTGAACTTAAAAAAACCTAGAGGGAAACACCCTATAACACAGTGATTTGAAGTCCTAAAAATACCCAGAAACAAAAACTAGCAATTAAGAAAGAAAAATTAAGGATAAACATATAGTTGTAACTACTTCCAATGATCTCTCTTTTGCTTCTTTCTTTATAGAGGGAAAAACTTTTTTTTAGAGGGGAAAAAAGTGGGTGGGACCCATTTAACACAGACTAGATAGACTTAATAGTGAGTCGTTTGTGGTTGTCTAATCTCATATAGCTGGGGCCTGAGGGGTTGGTTAGCTCATAATCAAAATCAAATTAATATAATTAATTTTAAAATTATTGAAATCAAATTAAATGAAGTATAATATATTGTTATTGGTTTGAGTTCGATTATTAATTATATATGAAAATAAAAAAAATTCATCCAAAAGGAAAAAAAAGGCAGCTAACTCTTATACAATAAAGAAGTTCGAAAAAAATTGGTTGTGATTGAGTCAAGAATATCAAGAAAAATAAAAAAGGTTATTTTTATTTGTCTTTATTTTGTTCAAAAGGATAATTCATTCAAAAAGAAAATAAATAAATTCTCAACTTACCACATAAAATTATAAGATGGCGTATGTCTAAGATAAGATATTTAAATTATAAAAAAAATTGATGAAAACTTGTATAACATATTTAAAATTATTCTTTTATTTATATATATATATATATATATATATATATATATATATATATATATAAAAGTTGTCTGTTCGATTCAGTTATTTCTATAGTTTTTTTAACAAAATCAAAACAGAAGAAAATACTATTAATTTTTAAAATACAAAATCAAACCAAATAATTTTTTTTTTATTTAATCAATTTTATTCAATTTTTTGATTTGTATCAATTTTTACTCAAATCGTGAACACCCATAGCTAGCAAGCATAATCTTGACTTACTACGTGGTTGACTCGCTAATAAAGACTTAACCATTAAACACACAATAAATTCAAAAAGTGAAAATATTTGGGATATAGAACAGGTGATACATCTGAGTTCTTTTTACGAAAATGGCCTAAATTACCCTTCAAGTATTGAAAATATTATTAATATATGAAAAAATTAAATAACACCCAAACTTATCTATTAATACATAAAATCCTTACCCTTTTTCTTAATTACCTAAATCACTTTTTTTATAACAACCGAATACATCTACACAACCCATAAATTTTTGGGAAAAAGACACCATGTAGCTCTTTTGAAAAATAATGGACAATAATAGCCCATGTTTCCCGTTTTGGACAAAAGTAACACTTCGACTGTTTTAAATGTCATTTATTAGCCCTTTGTTTTAATAAGTCATACGCACCCTTTATTTTAATAAGCCACACACTAAAGGATAAGGTTTGCAGTTGTCCTCTCCCCCCCCCCCCCCCCCCCAAAAAAAAAAAGAAATATTTGGTAACTACAGTTCCTTAACTTCTTCATTCTTTCCATAACCATTCTTTTTTTTTTTCTCTAATCTGTGATAGTTAAGAACCCAACAAAACTCATATCTCTTTTCTTCTAGTTTTTAATTTTTTCTACTAAGAACCCAACAAAACTCATATCTTTTTTCTTCTAATTCTTAATTTTTTCTATTTAGGTTATCTAAATTGAATTGAGTTTGTGAATTATATGGGTGGATGAAAAATGAGATAGAGGAATGAAAGAAGAAAAAATATGCAAAATCTAGAGGTTGATCAGGATGGAAGAAAAGGGCTATTGTGTTGAAGTAATAGTGGATAGGTATGTGACGAAGAAATTTGAAGGAAATGGATTGTTTTTGAAAAAAATTGTGTTTTATGGTTCGAGATTGAATAGGATTGATTATCTATGGAGATTTCAGAGAAATGAAGATTTGTATATGATGTGTATAAAAACTGTATATTTAAGATTTGAATATGATGTGTATAAAAACTGTATATTTAAGGTTTGTATATGATTTGTATAAAAACTGTATAAGAACTGTATATTTAAGGTTTGTATCTGATGTGTATAAAAACTGCATATTTAAGGTTTGTATATGATGTGCATAAAAACTGTATAAAAACTGCATATTTAAGGTTTGTATATTATGTGTATAAAAACTGTATATTTAAGGTTTGTATATGATGTGTATAAAAATTACATTATATAGAATATATTTTCTATATATGATCTGTATAGAATTTGTATCATTGTTGTATAGAATTTGTATATCTGTAGGATGTATATAAACTACATAAATATTGTATAGAGTTTGTATCTAAATAGTTATTTTACCTAAATAGTGTGCAGAATGTGTATAGCCTCTTGGCAAAAATTAGAGACACGAAAATAGTTTTAAAACATGTATATAAGTCACTAAAATATGTTATTTTTAAAAAAATTGTATTTCAAAAAAATACAAAGTTTTATTTGATTACGACATTATAAATTAGTATTTGATTATTTAAAAAGAAAACTACAAAATTTTATTTGATTGTTTTATTTATTGATAGGATTAAAAAAAATATAGAAACATCAATTTTTTTTTTTTAAATGAGCACAACCAAAATAAAAGGGAAAAGGAAGAAAACGCAACTACTAGAAAAAAAACAACGAAAAAAGAACAAAAAAGATATAATTTTTATATTTTATATAATAATAATAAAAGAAGCAAAAGGAGAACAACAAAAGTAAAACCAAAAAGACAAAATCACCAAAAGTGAAAAGAGAAAAAGTCGAAGAAGGCAGCTTTAGCTAGTGAAATGGCCAAAAAGTGGTATTTTGAAACAAGGGTTATTTTTGTGTCTTTTATTTTTGCCAAGAGGCTATTTTTGTCCTTTTCCCTAAATTTTTAGTTACATAATTTTAAATATGTATCTCCCTTTGGTCTAGTTAATATATTATGTATCTCGATTGAATGGCTTCAAAAATGAATGTATCTCAGTAATCAAAATTATGTATCTCAACTTCAAAATTATGTATCCGAATACTAATTATGTATTCGAACAAAAATAAAGTAATTAGTTGTTACATTCTTAAGTTCAAAATTATGTATCATAAGTTTTTAACTTCAAAACTATATATAAAAATGTTAATTATGTATCCAAGAAATTGTAAAATAAGAAATTATTTATAATTTAGCAAAAAGTAGGGATATGGAGTAATTAGGGGCAAACTTATTGGGATTTATGTAAGTTTTACTTAATATAGGGGAAAAGACGGAAATGACACTTCAAATTAAACTATTTCTATAAAAATGATCATGAAATTTAAATTTCACTTTTCAGCCATTTCAATTTACTGACTTGTTTTATATCGTTTCTACACACCTTCTATACAGTTTCTATGCAAATCTTATACATATAAATATTCTATACAAAAATTATACAGTTTTGATACACAATTTATACCATAACTGTACATTTTTTTTACACGTTTTATACAACAATTATATAATTTTCATGTACTTTCAATATATATTTTTCTATATATTTTATGCATGTACATATTTGATAAAACTATACAATTTCTATACATATATCTTATGTAGATACATATTCTATTTAGTAATTATATCATTTTTATATAATTTATAATTATTTCTAAACAATAAAAAAATAGAATATTTGATCAGTTAATAAATTTATAGCAAAAAAAAATTAAAATATTTTTAAAAGGGCCGAATTGCCCAAGTTGAATACTGTATCAATATTGTATATAGAGTGTATCGGTATTGTATATGGACTGTATATGAATTACGTAGGTCAAAATGACCCAAATTAGGAAATGACTATAAAGAGAAAATAGTATATCCGACTGACCATTTTTTGAAAAGTTTTCAAACTTGAGCTATTTATTTTAAAAAGTACTACAGAGTGTCTTTTTCCCAATATATTATCCTTCTACCTTTGAATTCTAAAATGTCCTTCTCATTCATTTTTTTGACCTTATTTTGCTCTCTTTGTGATAGACTCGTTCAGAAAAATAATTAAAATTTTCATTAAATATATGTTAGTTTTTCATTAACGGTTGAAATTTTAATTAATCAAAGCCCATCAACCAAATTTGAATCCACTTAAAATATATCTGACCCAGCTTAAAATTCAACCTAAATCCTAAACCTGTAATTTTGCGTCAGCAAGTTAAGAAGGCAGGCAAGAGCATGACGGTCAACGATGATCTAAACAAAATGGGTTCACCAGTGTCCACCAAAGAAAGAATTCGGCTGACAAATTAAGTAGGACATAATTTGTCTTAACAATTCAAAAAAATATTGATTTTGTTTGTCCAAACTCATTTCTATTATGTTTGAAAACGTTGCAATTATTCCTTAGTGACAGGGGCATACTTCTACCTTACAATATATCCTTCTAGAGCTTTTCCACCTTGGTATGAGAATAAATGAATTGCAAAAAACCGCAACAAAGCTATGATCAGAAACATCAGTCACTTGTTTCACAAAAAAAAAAAAAAAAAAAAAGGCATAATACATAAATATATGATTCTAAACTTTATATCAAATTATAACTTTGATCTTAAACTTTGATAGTACATAAATATGACCTTTAACTATTCAAAACTGCACAAATATGACCTCCGATCCTACGTGATAAAACGCGTGTTCAACACGCAAAACTGAGCGCGTCCAACTTAAAATCTATGGGCATAATACATAAATATGACCCTAAACTTGACACCAAATTATAACTTTGACCTTAAACTTTGACAGTGCACAAATATGACCTTTAACTATTTAAAACTGTACAAATATGACCTTTAAATGACTTTTCACTATTATTTTTCATTATTTTCGGCTCAAAGATGAAAATGACATCTAATTTCTTCTGTCATTGCGGAAAAAGAATAATATTGAAGATTTATTAATTAGGTGGGTTAGCCTCATACGAAAAAATCGCGTGGGTATGTATATATATTATAAAGCAAAGGGAGAATTTATGTTATATAATATATCTAAATATAATTTATTAAACTATTAAATTAAAGATGAAACTATACTAATAATAAAAAAATTATAGTTTTAATAAAACGTTATTAAGGATAGTAGTAGTAGTATATTAAATTAACGTTATCAAATTAACATTATTAAAATGTTAGTATTAAATTAACGTTATCAAAACGTTATTAAATTAACGCAGGGGCGGGCCTATGTGGTTGCCATGGGGTTCATCCGAACCCCCTCGGTAAAGAAATTACCTTGTATATATAAGGTAGAAAATCTATATTTATGTATGTATATTAATATTGAACCACATGAAATAAGACACTTAGATAACCCAGTGGTGTTATTTGCTCTTCTTGGGCGCTTCCTTTAGCCTACTGCGCGGGTTCGATCCCTGCTAGTGACTATTTTTTTAATAAAAAGAAAACTAGGAGCTGCTGTTATAGAAATAAATAAATAAATAAATAAATAATAAAAAATAAAAAATAAAATAATAATAATAATAATAATAATAAAAACAACGTTGTTTTAACACAAAAAGTAAAACTTTGACAGTGCACAAATATGACCTTTAACTATTCAAAACTGCACAAATATGACCTTCCTCCAAGTCAGCCCTTTTAACGACGTGACATCGTGTGATTGGATGAGCTTTCCATGTAGGCGCGAGTGAAATCATGCATGGGGTTGGAAAATTGAAGGTCATATTTGTTCAGGTTTTGAATAGTTAAAGGTCCTATTTGTGCACTATCAAAGTTTAAGGTCAAAATTATAATTTGGTGTCAAGTTTAGGGTCATATTTATGTATTAAACATCAGTCACTTCTACCGTACAAAATTTTCTTTAGAATTTGGTCGGATTTTAAACTGGGTCGGGTATATTTTAAGTAGATTTGGACTTGGTTGGATAAATAGAGTTTTGAATAATTAAAATTTCAATCAATGAAAAGCTGTCACGTATTAAATAAAAATTCTAATTATTTTTTCTGAAGGTTCTGTTAAAGAGAATGGCAAAATAGGGCTTAAAGATGGATGAAAAGGGCATTCTATAGTGAAAGATCTTTCACCATAGCTGGGGATCCCGCCAACTTTACCCTCCCCCCATTTTTTTTATATAATAAATCAGAAAAAGTCAATCAGATAAAATTAACCAGATAAAGCAAAAAAGCAAAGCAAGTTTTAGGAATGCGGGCAGAGGGGGCTTTCTCAAAAATCCAAAACTAGTGATCTCGTCTTGCTTGCTGGGAGAGAGGAAGCTTGTAGATCATCTTTTCCAGCCAGATAGTGCGTGATCACTCAGCAATGAACACTAACTGATAGCGGACGAAAATGAGTACCTATCCCTTACGGGAATTGAACCCGTGTCTTCGACATGAAAATCGATGTCCTAACCACTAGACGAAAGGGACCAAAAACCATCGTCATATACCTCAGCTCCGATAATATAAATGGTTCGTTTTCTTTCTATACGCAATTCAAGATTTTATTTGTGTTCAAGTTGGCAATTTCTGATGTAAATTCGGTGGGTCGTCCCCCCTTCCTACGGGTTCCTCCACCGACCCAATGACAAACCAACCATGCTCCTTCTCTTTCTCCGATCATAAATCCCCCTGATCCTTTTATTTGTCTTTTATCCCTCCTGAATAAGTAAGACCTCTCTCTTTCGAATTAAAAAAAAAGGAGGGGCGAAACGCTCATTTGAAGTGGCGAAGGCCTATGCTACAGTAAGAAAAAAAGTAGGTTGAGGTTACGAAGTCACTTAGTCGAACTATAAACTCTAAAGAAAGGGAGGCTAAGGTTATGAAGTAAGGTCAGTTGGTTAACGAAAGTTCAGGTTATGAAATCGCTTAGCCGTTAATTAATTAAAAAATAAAAGTAGTAGTGAGGCGTTGGTACGGAGTTGTGTCATATCTGGATATAGACTAGGCTAAAGGATGGACAAAAAAAATCCCTTGCTTTCTTATATTGTGTAATTGAAGTGAAGTAATATACCTATACCTTGGAGTAGGAAAAAAAATCTCTTATACTGGAGAGTTTCTCCCCCTAAGACATCCATAGGCTTTGAAAATGCGATGGAGCATTGATAAGGGTGATATATTAACAATGGATAAGGATGGAAGAAGAAGATTGATTGATCTTCTTTCTTCATTCATTATTAATACTAATATCTCATCACAATCTCTGATATCTATCTAGGGCGATCGATCTACATCTTTCCCCATAGCCCCGGGGTTGTGTCTCGATCTCGTATGTGAGAAATAGTTGGGAATAGTTTCTATAGATATTCCCCCTAAAAATAGCGATCGAAAGTGGATTTCAGGTTCGATATAAAACTTTCAATAGTTTAAGAACCCTAGAAAAAGAAAAAGGGATAGAAGTGTCCCTCAGGCTAATAAACAAATACACGAGCTCTGAATGGCTGTTGTTGAGCGTAAAAAGTTTGCTAAAATTTGAATGGATAGGGAGGATGTACCAATTCCTCTTAATAATAATCAAGGGGCCACTACCAAGGTGATTTTCGCACAGGAAATCTGGTGAAAGTAGTCAAAACCCCTCGTCCGACGTTCAGAGGAACCATGACCTTCAAAGGCAAAGACAACCACTAAGTGCAAGTTATACCCTGAATTTACATGCATTTGGGAAAATGAGTATTTAGTCTACACAGACTAAATAAACGACTATGATGGACATTGATCCTCAGAGACAGAGACAACAATCAAGTGAGAGTGGTAACTTAACTTTACAACTGTAACACTTCATAAATTTGGGTTATATTTGAACTCATTATATGCTTATATGCTTGGGAATAAATTCAAACTGTTAAAATTTAAAGTTATGGATCAAATTACATATTCAATGGAAGTGTATTTTTGTCTAGTTTTTGGCATTTCAAACTATTTGTCGATTCAAAATCTGTGCTATGAGTTATAAACGTTTTACTAAATTTAGGCATACTTAAGTATCAAACACCATTCTCGATGTGGCGCATTCTCTAGCATGTCCAAGTTGGATAATGTATTGGGCAGTGCATCAGGCTCATTGGCAAGATCAATTGAGGAAGATTAACTAAGTGTTCAGTGCGAGGGGTGATGCAGTATGAGGGTTATCATGAGTAATACATGATGCGACATGACCTTCATCGGGTCCAAGTTGGATGCGATGAAGAGTGTTGCACATCACTCATCTCATGCAAGAAAAATTCTATCGATTTTATAATTACAACTTTATCCTAAATTTTAATTCCACTATGTTATGAAAGACTTTTTTGAGATAAAAAACACTCTATGATTTTCTCTAAACGTCTAAGATTAGTTCCTTCTCAACCTCCATGATTATTATGAATAAACAAGGAATAACACACAAATCCTCTCTATAACATATAGGTGAAGGAGTTTGATTTAAGATCATTAAAATAAATATTTTTAAGGATTTACGCGGAGGTAAATTCTTGTTAATTATAGCTATTAGAGAATAATTAAGATTTGTATATCCCATTGAAGGGCATAATAATTGGGTGATTCTGAAATCATTAGATCCTATAACCCTAGTTATTAAAGAGTGGAAATTTTTAGAATTCGATAAAACATTGATCCTTTATTATCATAATTGATTGTAGAGTTATTTGTCTAGCATTGTGGAACATGTGAGAGATGTTTTTAAGAGGATTTGAGGTGTGTCTCTTTTCAAACATACTTTTTAATATTTACATGGTTTGAATAGAATTTTATGGACATGTTGGATAAGAACATTTCAAGCCTTTGTGTTTTAATTTCATGATATGATATATGCAAATTAATGTGTTTTACCATAGATTTTTGAATTTGATTTTCAAAGTGATGATATTTACAACATGATTTTTGCTCTATGGATGAGTTACTGGTTTGAAACATAATTTAACGACTATAAAACTGATTTCTCAATTGAATAATGATTTTTGAATTTTACCTATCATGGGATTGTGAACTCGAACAATTTTCAATACTACACCATGACTATAATTTTTCGATGAATAAGTCATAAGCAAAAGTTAGTTGTGTTAAGAGCTCATGATATGATATACGCAAATTAGTGTGTTTTACCATATATTTTTGAATTTGATTTTCAAAGTGATGATCTTTACAATATAATTTTTTCTCTATGGATGAGTTACTGGTTTGAAACATAATTTAACGACTATAAAACTGATTTCTCAATTGAATAGTGATTTTTGAATTTTACCTATCAATCCTCGAACAATTTTCAATACTACACCATGACTATAATTTTTCGATGAATAAGTCATAAGCAAAAGTTAGTTGTGTTAAGAGCCTTGTTGCATCTAAATTCACATGTAGTGTATTGTTGCATCTAAATTCACATGTAGTGTATGTTTCGGCAACTAATAAAGCAATGAAATTAATGGATATTATTTTCACATGGACTTATGATTATTTGTTTAATATGGTCAAATATTGCTTATTGAATAAACAGTTGCTCTTCCAGAAGAATGGTTTTTGTTTACTAAAATATACTTTTACAATAATTAAAACTAACTATCTAAATTATAGATGTTTGGGACAAAATAGAAGTATAATCAATCTATGGAATTCTAGGGTTATGGATCACTATGTTCTTATTGTGCATTTACTTGGATGAATTTTCTAATATATCCAATTATTAATAGCTAAGTTAATTGTCATGATTCAAAAATGGATAATGATGGCACTTATCATGATCCAACCTTGATAAGTAAGTTGATCACCCCCAAAGAAAAGAAATGTAAAATAAATTAGACAATAAAGTACAGTGGGACTTCTAGAACGAAGTCAAGTCACACATATATATAAGAAAGGATAGAAATTCGACCAATATATAAAAATCATCTCAAAATCTGATGTCATAAGTGTAGAGCATCTAATAATGCAAGCTGAAAGTACATGATTTGTCTCTAAAATGAAAATAAAGACATCCAGATAGATAAGAAAAGGCCTGGGATCGACTCTAAAGACATATCGAATATCACCAATAAACATCATGATCTCAAACTTCATGTATCGTACTCCTACTAAGATTTGCACTAAAATGGTACAGTAGGGATGAGTATGGTCCAGTTGCACTCAGTAGGTATTATAGGTCGATTGAATAAAGTATAAAATAAGAAAAGTAAAGAAAACTATGAGCACATCATCTGTAAGCAAAAAAGTTCCAAATGGTAGCTCACACTGTCTCCGCAAATAGTTTCAATGTATATACACAAATGGAAACAACATAGATACACACAATAAATATACAAAAACTAAAAACATATCAAGAGTAATTAAGGAATGTCGTGTTGAATTCACATGCAATGCAATAAGGATGAGATGAATGATGAAAATCATCTCATGAATTTCTATCTATACTTATCGAGCTCGCAACTCCGAAGATAGGACCTATAGGGAGTTCGCAACTCATATACTATAACTCATATCTCAATATCTCAATCCACTTTCCCAGTTCGTGTTCATGGAGAGGATTTTTATAAAAATATCTCATTTTCTTTTAAAAACAGTATTCCTCAATGGTACCAGTATCTCATGAATGTGTGTGTGTGTGTGTCTCTCTCTCTCTCTATATATATATATGAAATGAGGATATAATGCTTAAAATTAACTCAATATGAAGATATTCAATCCATCCAAAACGTATATAATTGACCTCAGAATTCAGCTCAATATGTCCACAATTCATGATTATCAACCCTAATTAGGTACCATCGGAATAATAAATATGTAAGACATTATTCAGATCATATTAACCTCTAACTCAGGCATTTCTCTCATGATAAAGACAACCAATGCTCAAAAAGACATAAATAACAATTTAAGCCCCCACACAGATATTATATCTAGACTAAAGACATTTAAATGCATAGATAAGGCCAATGGTGTCAATTAAAGCCCCTACATAAGCAACACGGAATATCTGATTTTTTAAGTCAACAAAAACAGAGTTAAGCCTCCGTACGGGCACACAATTGTAATAATAATTCCGAAATATAGACTCCATAGTTATTTTCCTTAACCTATAGCATGTTTTACTTATCTATTAACTACTCAACTCAATTTGAAAGAAGTTAAGTCATAGCCTACCTCAAAACAATGAAATTCCAATCTAAAGTGATTCAACAAGGAGCTTTCCCCTTATGAATGGCCTCAGAATCAACTACAACAATCAAAAATAACATCTATGCATTAAAAGAAAGCAAAATATACCCATATTATTTATATTTGAGTCGGGTATAAAATGAGTTCGAAAGATGAGTTAAAAAATAAAAGGAGTAAGATCAGAATTTTATTTTAGAAATTCATTCCCCAAGGTTATAGAAGTCTTATCACGACCCGACCCCGGGCCTAGTCATGACGGGTATCTCAAGCCTGCCGAGGGCCGGAGACCACCCCCATAGCCTTCCTAAAACATAATCTAAAATAACTGCGGAAGATAACCAAGCATGATATAAGATAATCAACATAATCAAAGGTAAATTCTAAGATTTAATAACAACCATTCAACCCACACATGTCCATAAAGGCCTCTAAATTTATCCAAATATCAAACAAGGTCGGGACATGTCCTCGACCATGACAATGACAATGACAATGATAATGTTAGTATGAACTCTGAAATTCTAAAATATGAAAAGAATCCAATGGAATGACTAAGCTTTTGGGAGGATGGAAGCTCACCATATCACCACGGACCAGCTAGATCACCTAATGCTGCATAAGGGTAAGAAAAGTATCTTCGGACCCTATATTATGAAACAATGTAGCATCCTAAGATGGTTAGCAGGGTGAGTGCTAACATGTAACTTAGGATAAGGGATAAAATAAAATATTTTTAAAATCAATCCAAACTCAATGTACATATTCACATACATGCAAATATACAAATGTACATATTGTTGTGACAGGAAACAAGGTTTAAGTATGAACTTTAAAACCCTTAACCTGGACTATACAACTCTAATCGTCCTAAAAACACCCACGAAAAATATGAGTCTAGTTTTCCCCCACTGAAAGGGCCCAGTGCGTGTTAGCCACATGAATCGGAGAAGTCTGAGGAAGGGCCAAAGCCACTGAGTCTCTAACCATTTCCAAAAAATATATATAAAGTGTGAAGTATGCACATGACCGCCAAGGCCCCCACAATGGCAAATGTGGTTTTGAGTATCGTTCCTCCCGGGACCTCCACCTTTCATGACGAGATACACAACCCACTTTAAGTCAATTAAAATATTTGCACATAACCCATCCATTTAATCAAGGAGTCATCTATTTAGGCATTTATCGAATGATATCATCATACCAATTAAATTAAGCTTGCAAGCCAATTCCATTGCCAATTTATCCATTTGACTCCCAAATTTCAATTCAGAAATCAATCGATGACCACCAAGGCCTTTCCAAATTATTTTTCATCTATTTAGACATTAGTTCAATTCAATACATTAGAAGAGTAAGCAAAACCATATGATGATCCATATTCTGAAACCAATTAGGCAAGCGGATTAAGGCTATTATCAATTTCATACGAAAATCCTTAAAATTTTAGGGGAATTCATACCCCTATTCCATTTATTATGCTCATGCACCCAATGAGTTCCAAAATCCATTAAGAAGGCATAAAAATGCATACAAACTATGGAAATATCATTTAAACAATAACCATCCAAAACCCTCAACCCAAATTCCAAAACCACATATTAAAATAATGTAAATATCAAATCATTGCATGGCATGATAAAATACACGTTTGGGGAAGAGATACATGACCGAGAAACTAAGAATTTTAAGGAGAAACCAAAAATTGAGCCCTAGATGTTCAATCCCTTAAAAACCCTTATTGTTCTTGCTTAGAGAATTTGAGAGAGAAGAGAAGTGTATTTGATTGGGTAATGAAGAGTTATGGGGTCCCTTAGGGTGTTTTATGTCATGGGTTATAATTGGGGTAGGAGACAAATAACCATAGTGCCCTTGCATAAAAGTGCAACAAAATAATGCCAGTCATTACGGGTCATATGACGACTTGTAATGAATAGCTACGAGTCTTAGCATAGACTCGTAGTCTGGGCAGACTCTTGGACCCCCTACACTAGTTTGGTCATGAGTCACACCCTACGACTCGTGACCATGCATTACGACTCATAAGGGTCCAATCTTATTCAGGATAGGAACATTAGACAACTTACTGGTCAGGCAACGATTGACACTATACGACTCCTGAGGAGTCTTCACGACTTGTCACCTAAGTTGTACCTTGGGCAGTGAGCATAACACTAAGAGAATTTTAGAGTTCAGAACCTAGGGTGTAACATTACCCCTTCTAGGATAATTCATCCCCAAATGAGTGAGTCAAGGCACTCATTAGAATGATACAAGAAGGAATGCAACCACAAAACTATGAATAAAATTTGAAAAAAATAAGAACGAAAAGGAACTCATACCTCAAGCACTTTCATTCCATGCGGGGAATACAAATGGATATTTGGACTTTATGTCCTCTTCGTCTTTCCAAGTAGCTTCCTCTACCTTTTGATTCCTCCAAATGACTTTTACCGAAGCCACACCTTTAGTCCTTAATCTACGGACTTTCCTATCTAAAATCTCAACTGGTACTTCTTTATAAGACTAGGAATTTAAATACCAACATCCTTAATAGGAACAACCAAAGAAGGATCACCCACACACTTCTTTGACATCGACACATGGAAAACTGGATGAATAGAACCCAAACTCGTAGGTAAATCCAATTCATAGGCCACACTCCCAACTCTCCACAAAATTAAATATGAACCAATATATCGGGGACTGAGCTTTTCCTTCCTCCCAAACCTCATCACTCCCTTTATATGAGAAAATTTCAAGAACACCCAATTACCAATATCAAACTCCAACTCCCTTTGCCTTATATTTACATAGGACTTTTGGTGACTTTTATCAGTATTTAGCCTCTCCCTAATCACCTTCACTTTCTCCATGACTTGGTAAACAAAATCGGGGCCAAACAATCGAGTCTTACACCTCAAAACACCTAATAGGAGACCTACACCTCCTACCATAAAAAACCTCAAAAGGAGCCGTTCTAATGTTAGAGTGATAACAATATAAGTGAACTCAATAAGAGGTAAGTGATCAACCCAACTACCTCCAAAATCAATCAAACATGCCCTTAACATATCTTCCAAAGATAGGATAGTCTGTTCCGCTTGTCCATCCATTTAAGGGTGTAAAGTGGTGCTAAGGTTCACCTTAGTCCCCAAACCTTTTTGAAACAAAAGGCAAAAGTAAGAAGAAAATTGCATACCTCAATCTAAAATAATGGAAACAGAAGCACCATGCAATCTAACTATCTCCTCAATGAATAGCTTAGCATAATCCTCTCCAGAGTAGCTAGTCCTCATTGATAAGAAATGAGCAGACTTAATCATCCTATCCATAACAACCCAAATCAAATCATAGTAATAACAAGACTGCAGAAGACCCGTAATGAAATCCGTATTGATCACCTCTCATTTCCATACAGGCAACTCTATCTCTTGAGATATGCCACCGGGCCTTAAGTTTCTACCTTTACTTGCGAACAGATAATACATTTATCCATAAAGTTAGCCACATCCCTCTTTATGTTATTCCACCAATAGATATCCTTTAAGTCATGGTATATTTTTGTCGAACCTGGATGAATAGTATACCTTGAATCAAGATCCTTAGTCAAAATCCTTTTTTGCAGCCATCAATATCAGGAACACATAACTTACCTTGGTACCTCCGGATACCATCACCACCAATCTCAAAGGCCTTAACCTTTTGTTATCCCATATAATCTTTAATCTGTACAAGAATGGGATACAAAGCCTATTTCTCTTTTACCTCTGGACCAAGAGATGATTTAATCACTTCTTGAACAATTACCCCTTCATCCCCAGAGTTCAAAAAAGGAACTCCTAAATTAGCTAGCGGGTGAATGTCCTTCACCATTCCTCTTTTCTCCTCATCCACCTGGGATAATCTCCCAATGGACAACCTGCTAAGAGTATCAACAACCATATTTGCTTTACCTGGATGGTAGTGAAGACTATATCATAGTCTTTCAGTATTTTAAGACATCTCCTCTGTCAAAAATTCAAATCCTTCTGAGTAAACACATATTGCAAGCTCTTATGATCGAAATAAATGTCCACATGCATCCCATACAGGTAATGATGCCAAATTTTCAAAGCAAAAACCATAGCCACCAACTCCAAATCATGAGTCGAATAATTCCTTTCACGAACCTTAAGTTGTCTGGAAGTATAGTCCACCACCCTTTCATGTTGCATAAACACAACCCAATCCCATATGGGGTGCATCATAATATACAAAAAAAACATCAGTACCCTCGGACATGGTTAAAACTGGTGCAGAAGTCAACTTATCCTTTAACATCTCAAAACTACCCTCGCAAGCATCAGACCACAAGAATTTAACCTTTTCTGAGTTAACTTTGCCAATAGGGTAGCAATAGAAGAGAAACTATCCACAAACCTCCAATAATACCTAACTAAGCCCTAAAAGCTCTGAATGTCGATTGGAGTCGTGGATCTAGGCCACCTTTTAACCATCTCAACTTTTTGTAGATCCACTATGATCCCCTCACTAGAGATAACATGCTCGATAAAAGTTACAACATTAAACCAAAACTCATACTTAGAGAATTTAGTATACAACCTTTGATCCTTGAGAGTCCACAACACAATTTAGAGGTGATTGGCATGATCTTCCTCACTCTTACAATACATCAAATTATCATCAATAAACACTATCACAAAAAGTCGAAAAACTGCCTGAACACCTAATTCATAAGATCTATAAAAGCAGTCGGAGCATTAGTCAACTCAAATGACATAACCAGAAACTCATAATGACCATATAATATTTTAAAAGCAGTTTTAGGGATATCAATTTCCCTAATCTTCAACCGATGATAACCCGAACAAAGATCAATCTTGATGAAACATCTAGTACCCTGAAGCTGGTCAAAGAGATCATTAATCCTAGGAAGAGGGTACTTATTCTTTACTGTCACCTTATTCAATTGACAGTAATCTATACATATCCGAAGGGACCCATCTTTATTTTCCATAAAGATCATTGGAGCACCCCATGGAGAAACACTAGAATGAATGAAGCCCTTATCTAAAAGATCCTTTAATTGATCTTTTAACTTCTTTAACTCAATCGGAGCCATTCAATACGGAGGGCTAGAGATAGGATGAGTATCTGGTAGGAGATCAATCCCAAAGTCTATTTTCCTATTAGGAGGAATGCCAGGAAGATCATCAGGAAACTCCTCAAAATCTCATTAACCATAGGGACATATTGTAAAAAATAAACCTCTAAAACAGAATCCTTAACTCAAACCAGATGATATAGACACCCATTTGGATATAAATTTTGGGTTCTAAGATAAGTAATAAACCTCTCTTTAGGCACTAAGGACCTTCTCTCCCATTCGATTATCAATTCATTAGGGAATTGGAAATTGAATTTTTGGGTCCTACAATCCAAAGAAGCATAACACGAATAAACCCAATCCATCCCCAAAGTTATATCAAAATCTATCATATAAAGATCTACCAAATCCACCAAGGTCTCTCTAGCCACAACAGATTCACCGATCAGAGTAGAAATAAAGAAGGTCCTAGGAATAGTTTTGGGACCAAAACTAAAATGCACAGCTATATAAGGGGTCATATAAGAAACAGCAGACCCTAAATCAAGTAAATAATACACATCATAAGAGAAAATCTATAATGTATCAGTAACAATATAAGGAAATATCTTGGATTCCTAATGGGTTGAAAGAGTATAGAGATAATTTCGGCCAGTATTGATACTAGAAGTAGCACCCTTCGGTGCAAGAGCTGAAAAAGTGGTAATCGAAAATTTATTAGCCCTAGTCGCTACCTTAGTCATAGGCTAATCCAATTGCATGTGTCCAAGCAAACCACAGTTAAAACATCGATTTCTCTCTTTATCACAATACCATTGATAAAGCTGACTGCAAAATCTACAAAGAGGATATGATGGGGCTGAATGGGTCCACTATCCTTAGACTGGGCACCTTGTGCCCTTGGAATACTACTAGCCTTAAAACAATGATCACCAGATAGCTTAGGATAAGGAATACTAGCTCAAGAATATGAACCAGAATTTCCCCAAGTATTCTTCTTACTCTGCTATCTACCATCTCTCATACTAGTTTACTGAACTCTACCCTGCTCTGAATACCTGAACTTCTTATTCTGCCTCTCTCCAATATCTGCTTATTTATTCTTTTCATCTTCAACCTATTGCATATAAACCACCAATAACAATTCACAAGATAAACCAAAAGCAAACTTTCTCATTTTATCCCTCATACTAGACACTAACTCTGAATCATAACTAAACTATTGATAGAACTTTAGGGCATATTCCGTCACACTAATCCTACCTTGCCTTAATTTCAAAAACTCTTGGCCTTGGCCTTCCTCAACTCCTTAGGAAATAATGATCAACAAAGGCATCAGAGAACTCCTCCTACATAGCCTGCTCAGTATTATCACCCCTCGTCTGCTCCCACTCCTCGTACAACTGATGTGCTATAGAAATATAGCAGTTTCAATGCTTAAAATGAGAAAATATGCAAGTTTTTGAGGCCTTTTTGTTAAATATGATATGTTTTTGGTATTTTTTGCAGAAAACTATGTTTTGAATGATAAGTTCATGAAAATGGTGAAAAAGGTATTTTTGGCCACTTTTGGAGTGATTATGGATAATTGTGATGTTTTTCAGTTGATTGTGATCAATGCATGTTTGAGAGTCGAAGAAGAGCGGAAAAACTGACTCTCGACACCTACTAACTCAAGCTACGAACCACATGTAGACAAAGTGGTTACCAAAATTCCCAAAATCCTGAGAGCTGACTTATAGAAAATTGACCATCCACAATTTTCGGTCTGTACCTATGCCCTATGCCAGACCGTAGGTGCCACCTGCATCTTGCCAGACTGCAAGTACAGAGAGTAGGTGGTTACCGACCCTGTTTTCTCCTATTTCATCCAGGCTTAGTTGTTAGGGTTTTTTCTTGTACTAAAATGCCCCTTTTGTACTTTTTAGTAGAGGTGACACACTTTTAACACTTAAAAATATATTTTGATTTCAAGATCCATCTTTGATCTTTGGATTTCATTATATTGACTTTGATTGATTATTCAGTTTACGGTTGTGGGTTTTCTTTCATCTTATCCTTGTGATTTCATATTTTCTTTCCAATATGAATGTTATTGATTTCTTCACAATCATAAATGGCTAAAACCCATAGCTAGAGTTATGGAAACCCTAAAATGTTGATTAAGTAAGGGAAGTATAATTGTTGATCTTAACCAATACCCATGGCATGCATTGCTTTATCTTCATTATGATTGATTTCTTAATGGGTGCACATATTGGGTCCCATCTATATATTTCTACTTACTTTTAAAGAGGAGTAGTGACTTGGAAAATATGAAGGCAATAATAATTTGGGAGTTCATTTCTAATTTGTTACAGCACAATAGAATATAGTAAATGACCGTTAGCTTTAATCTAATAACTTGAGACTGAAAAGGTTATAGTTAACTAGGATCAAGATAAAGGTTAGTAACGCCACACCCTGAGACTCAAAAGGTAAAGGGTGAAATCCACCTGCTCATCCAAAAGACTGTAGGAAGTACTTAACTTATCATTTTGAATGCAAGGTATTGGGTTGGTTAAAAAATGCACGATAAGCCTATGGAGTTGAGACGCCAGGGGAAACATAATCTTAGTGTTCACTTATGATTGATTTTCAATGAAGGTATTGTTCTTTGTTTGAGATGACTACAAATAAATCCCCCATTTGCTTTTCCTACTTTGCCCATAGACTTCAACCACTGAGATATGTCAAACCACGTATTCCATTGGGATTTGACCCTAATATTAGTTGGGTTACTAAATCTTGAAAGCGACCGTACCATCATCTAAAAGAAGGTGTTGCTTGGATGTTATCAAGAAATTAGCATCGTTGTCGAGGAGCACAGTGTTGATTTGTAGATTGAGGTTGTTGCAGTTTTTGGGATTTTTGTTTTTTATTTTGTTCTTAATTGGGCATATGCCGGTGTACACCTATCACACGGAGTAGAGGCAATCCCTTACTCCTAGTGAATTTGAATCTAGAGAGGATCCTACAAACTGGTAGGATGTCTGAGCTGAAAAGAGTTGATAGTCCTAAAAGGGTTCATAATATTGTACCTCCTACCGAAGAAGTACAAGATATTATTGATAGCCTTATTGGTTAGATTTTAGCTCAAACCGAAGATAAGAGGAGATCAGCAGAAAAGGCTCAGAGGATAAATAGGGATATAGATCTATCTAAATAAAGCTAAGCAATAGACCATTGAGCAGTACTCAGTGGGAACCAAAACAGAGCTAGAGGTATTCGTGTTCAAGTTATCCGAGCATATCGGTATGTGCATCCATATATAGATAATGAAGAAGATATGGGATATGTTGAGCCGACAGAGACTGGAGCCATTGTACCTCCTATTTTGCCCCCAAGCATAAAGTTCGACATTACGAGCACCATAATTTAACTTCTAAATTTGAAGGGTGCATTTGCAGGATTGCCTACCGATGATGCAAACTTGCTCCTTGCAAATTTCCTTGGTATATATTCCTCATATACCAATCTAGGGGTAAATTAGGAAGCACTTAGACTGAGGCTTTTCCCCTTCTCACTTATAGGAGAAACATATTTATGGTTAGAGGAATTCCTAAGAGGCTCTATCACGACTTGGAATGAGTTGAGCAGGCAATTATTAAATAGGTTCTTTCCTCCATCAAGGATGTTGCAGCTTAAGGACAAGATCTATAATTTCAGGTAGCTGCTGTTAGAGTCCATGTACGAAGCTTAGTTCAAGTTTAAGAAGAAGCTGAGCATGGAGCCAAATCATCAGTTATCAAAGACAATCTTGTTAGAGATATTCTATAGAGCCCTGACTATTAGCTCCAGAGACATGGCAGACATCATCTCTAGAGGAGCTTTTCTGACACTACGTTGGGAGGCAGTTTTAGAGATGTTAGATTAGATATCACTCACTAATCGAGGGTGGCAAACTTGGAAGGCTGAGAGAGGATCTGGTAATTATGCTATTAGTGCCTCCTGAGACCAGAGAGCTGATGATACATTAGTGTAAGAAATTACATTACTAAGGACTAATTAAAGGGTACTAGCAAAGGAGTTTGCAACAACAAATTCTAAAAAAGTGAATATAGTAGCAACACAGGGTTCAACTTCCAAAGCATATGAGTCATAATTAGAAGAGGAAGCTAATTATCTGGATTGTCAGATGGTAGGTTTCTAAGCCTTAGGGCAAGAAAACCAAAGTTAAAACTATTATTATAGATACAAAGACTATATCAGAGAGTGAGATGGTGATTGAAGGAAGAAGGATGACTATAGAAAGAAGGGAGATAGGTACATTCCACTTGCTAGATATGATGCAGAATCTAGAGTGGAAGAGATGCTGGCTAAATTAGTGAAGGGTCAAGAAAATTAGGAGACAAACTTAAGGAGATTAAGGCTGATATTTCAAGGCTGACCCAGAAGGTCAAGTTACATACCACTACTATCAAGTAGTTGGAGCACCAGTTTGGACAGATGTCAGCAACTCTAGACCAGAGGCAACCAGGAACCCTTTCGAGCAACACAATAAAAAATACAAAAAATGATGGTCACGTACTTGCTATTACCACAAGGAGTGGTATCACTATTATGTATCCACTACTGCCTGCTACAGAAGTTGTTGATTATGAGACATCTGCTACTGAGTCTGAGAAGGTAACATGTAATAGAGGTATAATTTCTAAAGATAAAGGTAAGGGTTTGATCAATGAGCCAGAAGCCAGATAAATTCTGAGACCACCCCCACCTTTTTCTTAGTGACTGAGGTCGAAGCAAGAGAAATGTAAGTTCAAGTGATTTATTGAAATGCTGAAATAGTTGAGCTTGGACATACCTCTTTTTGAGGCATTAGAGTAGATGCCTGGATAAGAAAGGTTTATGAAATAGTTGGTCATAAGGAAGAAATGAGCAACTTTTAGGGATGTTGATGGTGTGCACTAATGTAGTGCAGTCACGACTAGGTCCTTGACCATGTACTATTGGATCATCTAGATTTTCCTAGCCTTGTGTGATTTAGGTGTCAGCATTAATTGTTGGATGTCTTCAAGAAACTAGGCTTGAACCCTCCAAAACTAACTTAGATGCAGCTATTGATGGCTGACCGCACAGTGAAGAAGCCTATGGGAATCTCTTTTGATGTGATTATGAGGGTGGATAAGTTCATCTTTCTGGCTAACTTTGTCATCTTGGACTATGAGGTTGACACCAATATGCTTATTATTTTGGAAAGAACATTCATGGCCATAAGTAGAGCTATGGTTGACATAGAAAAGGGTGGTGAGCTGAAATTTTGAGTCAACGGTGAGGAGGCAACGTTCAATATCCAAAAGTCCATGAAGCAACCAACCGACATGAGATTAGTGTCAGTGATTGATTGTTTTGATGACCCTGGATGATATTCCTATGGGTATCTTGATGAATTCTGAGTAGTTAAGATACCCGCGTTGTGCCACAATGTTAAATCAAGCGTACATGGGAAGCAACCTATGTGCTTGTTGGTAAAGCTTGAGTAACCAACATAACCACGACGTGTTGTGACATTAAATCAAGCGCTAAGTGGGAGGCAACCCACTATATTTTAGTGTTCTCATTTTTGTTGTTTTTGTCTTTTTATAGGTTTTTAGATTTAGGAACTTACTCAGAATATCGTAAACATTACATCATTTATCAATTTCTAAGTAACGGGACTGTGTGACCAGCCATCATGGTCACAAGTCCCATATGATAAGTTGAGTAAAAAAAATTGAAAAGTTGAAATTTTGAGGATAAGAAATGGTAAGTTACGGACTTTGGCACCTAGTTTTACTTTTGGGACTTAAAACCTAGGTTGCGGGACCATAAGTATCTGGAAAAATGTCAACATGCCAAGTCTGAGCTGAAGAAAAGTAGGCCAAAGATTTTGGCCCGGTACCTATAGGTCGCAGGTACTACCTGCACCCAGAACCTGACCGTGTGTACAAGGCGCGGGTACGTGCCACAGGTAGGATTAGTTTTGGGCCCACTTTTTAATTTAATTTTTGGGCCCATTAAAATTTAAATATGACCTAAAATAGCCCCCTACCTATATAAAAATATTCTTATCCTCATTCTAACTCATTCAAATCCTCAAAACTTCCCTTTTCTCTTTAAATTCAAACTTCTCACTTACAATATAGACCAAACCCACACTTAAGAAAAGGCTACTTTGACACTTGTTTGAGATACCAACTTGTCCCAACACGCTAAAAAAAAGTCTCAACCTTGGTTTTGCTTGAGTTCTTCATTATTCTCTTCCGAATTTTCATATAAAAGGTAACTTTCTTGACTCCTAATGGTTATATATTGGTTTATCTACTGTTGACACAAGTTGATATGTGTATTTCATTGTAAAATATATAGAAATTATCATACTTATATGAGGGAGCCTTGAAATAGCCTAAAATCATAATGTAGGGCCTTGTTTTGAATTAAAATTTTAAGTTTAGGCCCTAACCAAAAGTTGAACTTGAATGAATCAAAGTAATACCAGGAGTTGAACATGTTTTTTTTTTTTTTAAATTCATAATTCTCGAGTAGTGTGTATACATTGGAATTGTTGGGATTTCTAATAGGTTATAGGGGTGTGAAAATTGAGGAAAAATTCAAACTTCTTGAATTTTGAGTTTTACTTTAACTTTTGCTATCCCTCACTTTTTTGGAAACTGACGACTGGATTTTTAGGTTCCTATGGAACCTAAAGTGAAGAAGGCCAGTACGTCGAGGAGACAGGCAAAGTCTCCCAAGTTTAGTGGTTCAGTGGAGGAGTATCTGAGGCAGTATTGTGTAGATGATGCAGTTGTGGCGACACATAGAGTCATGAGAGAACAGATTCGCCAGGATACTCAATTAGCTACTGACCGATTGAGGATAAAGTCAACCAGGATATCACCACCACATACTTCTCCACTTAATGATGAGGAGACAGAGTTTAAGGCTACACCACAGGTTGCTCACGACCCTCAGTCTGAGGAGGTGTCCCAAGATTCTTCTAAAGAGGTTGAACAGGAGTAGTCATCCGTGGTACCCCAGTCTGAGAAGGGTACCGCAACTTATACACAGCAAACAAATGTATCCTAGTTTGAGGAGGGTACAGTACAAGCTTCCCATAATGCATAGCAGGAGCAGTCACCTGTACCCGCATATACCCTAGATGCACCTCCTAAGGAAGGACATCTGAGGTGGTGTGTGGAAGGGATGCAACATATATATGATCTTGATAGTTGTGTTTATGAGCTAGGTAGGCCTACATAATGTATCTATAAGAAGCGTCGAATTGACTTATCGGGGCTAGAGCGGTTACCACAGCTTAGGGAAATATTTGATAGATATCAGCTATAGTGGATAACTAGGCCACTCGATTCTTATAGCCCGAATATGGTGAGGGAGTTTTATTAATTTTACATATGGATAGCCGATTAAATTTCACCATAGGGTGTTGAGGCCCAATGGATTAAGGGAAAAGTTGTGATCAAGAAGGAACTATTGATACTTAAGGCCAAATTTTAGTGATTGCTAATTAGATATCGACGGTCACCCATTGCATCAGATAACACATTGACATGGGAAAGAGTTGCACTAGTTGCCTGCTTTATGTCTGGTTAAGATATTGGTTTTGCTGTTATCCTCAAGTATGAGTTACACGATTAATCCTTTGGTGAGCTAACTAACCTGCCATTTCCTTATATGATCTAAAAACTATGCAATGAGGTACCTATGCCTAAGTTACCAAGTATTGATGAGAGGGTGACTATGACCGTGACTGTGCAGATAAGGACCATTAAGGGTCTTGAACGTCTAGACATTTCTAGAAGATCTAAATAGCGGACAGTAGTATCACAAGCCCAGTCTGAGGGGCTGATAATTTCTGCAGAGCCTGATAAGGCACATATAGATGATATAGGTGTTGGTATAGATATGGGGATAGGAAAGTAGAGAGATGCTTCAGATTTGAGTATACATGGCGAGGGGACACAAACGACTTTTTCTTTAGCCCCAGCTTTAACCACAGAGCCGATTGGTGCATCTATAGAGCCTGCTTGCCCATCCAATACAACTCGTACGATAGGTAGGATTACTATATCTAGTGAGTTTTTACAGATCCTAGTGGTTATCCATAGGGCCACAACTGCTTGATTTAAGGTTGTTAAGACCGAAATGACTATTCTCTTTTGGCAGATAAGATTAGAGGTTAGGACAACATTTGAACAGGTCAAGGCTAGATATGAGGCTTCTTAAAGAGCCACACTTTTAGAGCTATATGTTAATTTTCAGACATGGATTGATGAATTAGAGAGATAGGTTACATTCCGATAGATAGAGATAGGTGAACCTAATCTGGTTTAGATAAGGGAAAATTTTGATATCCTACAAGCAGAGGTACGCTCTCTTGTAGAAAACCATGTAGCAGCTACTCCCTCGATGATACCCCATGTATTCCAGATATCAACTCCACATGCATCGAGATAGTTTGACTTTTTTGTGAAGGATGATGAGGATGTCCAGCAGTTGGGACCAAGAGAGGTCAATTACACAATTTCCAGGATCCTATTATGACAGAAGAGGAGGCCCTTAAAATGGCCAGACATAATTCTTTAGAGACTATATTTGTAGATAGGCAAATGTATAATTTTATAGTATCGGGTGCATCATCTAGTAATGCACCACCACCACCGCCTTCGCCAGCTTATATGCTTCCATTTGGGGATGCTTCTGACTCGGGCGCCTAGTGTGTCCCAGGTATGTTCTCACTTAGCTATGCTTTGTTTTGTTTTAGTTCATTGAGGATAGTGCATAATTTGTAGTTGGGGGTAGGCATACCATGCCACTGCGGGTTTTGTTTTCATGCTTCTTTTCCTATCGGCTGCGGTATGGTTGTATAATTGACATATCTAGAATAATTATGTGTCATATTATGTTATTTCTTTGTATTGTGATATTTTGTTTAATTAGGAGATTTTTGAGTATTTAGGGAAGTAGTCATATTTTAACTAATTTTTGATACCACTCCAAAATTAGAGTTTTTAGAACTTCGTTGATGTACAAATATGTGAACTTTGTGGATCTTATTGTGGCATTTATATTAGGGACATGATAACCATTTCCTGACAATTGCATGAACTGGATAGGTAGTAGTTGGTGATATTGACTTTGTGCTATGTATGTATGAGATACTACTTAGTTCCATTTGTATGTTAAATTTAGAACTTGCCTAGTTAGTTTTGCCTAGGTTGAAGGATAGTTGGTTAGGAAAGAATCATAAGTCATTTTTTATTTTAGTCCACTTTGAGCCTAAATGACCTTCCATGCGTGAATTTTATCCATTGATCCTGATTTTGAGCCTTATAAGCCTATTTTTCTTATTTTCAACATTTACCTTCCAATTTGTATTACAATTTACCTGTTTTGGCCCTGTTCCTCCTTGGACAGTATGCACCTCAACACAGGCAAAAAGCCTAAGTTAAGGGTGGATATCATAAGGGTGTGTAGTGTAAAATGGGTATGAAGAAGGAGAAAATAGGAGAAAAAGAAAGTAGGACTAGGTGTGGTATCAAAACAAAAATAAAAATCATGAAAAATATAAAAAAGAAAGAATAAAAGACCACACCCAACCTGAATGTGCAATAAAAGAATAAAAAGGAGAAATAAGGGTGGAATAAAAAGAAAATTGGCTAGTAAGTGAGACCCCAAAGATAGTTTAGTGACAAGGAGGATTTGTCACTTTAAATGTCCATATATATCATACCATCGGCCAAGACTACATTACAAGCCGAGAAAAGTCCTATAGTAATCCTGACCTGACTATTTGAATGCTAAGTTAAAGAAAATAAGGGCAAGCCTATGGTTCTTTATTGAATGTGAGTGTCTTTTGACTATCCCTGCATTGACATGCATTATTTTAAATGAGTGAGTGTGACATCCTTGTTGTGAGGGCACTTGAATAATATTGCTATCTATTTGCTTGTTCGGGTAGTGTAATTTGTACATAAGAGCGGTTGTCTGTTACTAATGTACTGCCATAGACTGATTTCTTTGTGTTACATAGTTTTTCTTCATACTTATACATTGTTAGTTTTGTAAAGAGATATAGAAGAGGATGTTGTGATTGGAACTTAATGTGATGACTGCCTGCCTTGAATATCTTAGATTCTCTTAATTAAGCATCGTTTTTGTTTTGTTGTGTTTTCATTGCCTGAGGATATGCAAA
>NC_061121.1:67391376-67448234 GCF_002878395.1 Capsicum annuum
CTAAGTTGAGGGTGTTGATGTGCTATAGAAATATAGCACTTTCGATGTTTAAGAAAAGAAAAATATACAAGTTTTTGAGGCCTTTTTGTTAGATAAGTTCTGTTTTGGATATGTTTGCAGGAAACCATATTTTGGATAATAAGTTTGTAAAATAGGTGAAAAAGGTGTTTTTGGCCACTTTTGGAGTGATTGTGGATGATTGGGATGTTTTTCGGCTTGATCGTGATTAATGTATATTCTAGAGTTGAAGAAGAGTTGAAAAACTGACTCCCAACACCTACTAAGTCAACCTATAGACCGCTTGTACACCTATGGACCGCATATAGACAAAGCGGGTACCAGAATCCCAAAATATCGAAAGCTGACTTACAGGAAATTAACCATCTATAACCTGTAGTTTGCACCTGCACCTTGTGCTAGACCGCAGGTACAGAGAGCAGGTGGTCGGCGACCCTGTTTTCTCTTATTTCATTCGGTTTTAGATTTTAGGGTTTTCTCTTCTACTATAAATACCTCTTATGTACTTTTTAGTAGAGGCGACACACTTTTAACACTTATAAAAATATATTTTGATTTTATGATCCATCTTTGATCTTGGAATTTCATTGTATTGACTTTGATTGATTACTCAGTTTACGGTTGTGGGTATTCTTTCATCTTATCATTGTGATTTCATCTTTTCTTTCCAATATGAATTTTATTGATTTCTTCATAATTATGACCGGCTAAAACCCATAGATAGGGTTATGGAAACCTTGGTAAATTGACCATGTAGGGGAAGTGCGATTGTTGATCTGATCCAATACCCATGGCATTCATTGCTTTATCTTCGTTATGATTGAATTATTAATGGGTGCACATATGAGGATCCCACCTAGATATTGCTACTTACTCCAAAAGAGGAGTTGTGACTAGCAAAAGATAAAGACAACAGTGATTTGGAAGTTAATTTTCGATCCGTTGCAGCAAAACAGAATATATAGAATGGTCATTAGCTTTCATCTAATAACTTAAGACTCAAAAGGTAATAGTTAGCTTGGATCAAGATAAGGGTTATTAATGTGACACCTTGAGAATTAAAAAGTAAAGGGTGAAATCCTTCTACTCGTCCAAAAGACTGTAGGAAATACCTAACTTATCGATTCTGCATGCAAGGTATTGGGTTGGTTCAACAATGCACGATAAGCCTACAGATTTGAGACGCCAGGGGGAACATAATCTTAGTGTTCACTTATGACTAATTTTTAACCAAGTTAATATTATTCTTTATTTGACATGAATATAACCAAATCCCCCCATTTACTTTTCCTGCTTTACCCATAGACTTCAACCAAGATATGTCAAACCACGTGTTCCCTTGGGATTCGACCCTAACCTTAGTTGGGTTACTATATTTTGACAGTGACTGTACCATCATCTTAAAGAAGTTGTTTCTTGGACATCATTAACTATTGATATGCCATATCTTTCAATTGATATGCAATAAATTCCACACCTTCAGAATCGAAAGCATGAATCACCCTAAAGATATTTTCCATCTCATCAATAAATCCTTGAGGGTCCTCCTCAACTTTAGAGCTAGTGAAGGTTGGGGGATTCAACCTCATGAACTGACCAACTAGATAACCTCCAAAGAAGGAGAAACAGAACAACCCTGACCTGAATGGCGAGATAGGGAGGACACCAACTAAGTCAATAGATGAATAGAATAGCAGAACTCCACATTAGAAATGTCACCCTGAAGAGTCGGGACATGAGTATCATCATACCGAGAAGCCCAAGTAGGACTAGTAGGTATTATTGGAACTCCACGTGGGGAAGTATAATTAGAATATAAGACCCCATAAAAGTTCTAGTTCAATTCAGTTCTATATAGCTTGTAATAAGGGGTCCCAGACATAGAAAAATTCAGCTAAGTGTTAAGACTTAGAAGCATTATTAGCCTTTGAAATTGGACGATCTTATTTTTGAACTTTCTGACCTTAGAATGCCAATTTTCAAGTTGATTCATGATCAGGGATGTCAATAGGTCATATTAGGTGAGTTTCAAAATTTTTAGACTTTGTTTGGGTCATATTTGGATGGGTAAAAAAGCAAGCCAATGCGATCTTAGCGCATCACACTGGCCACTATGTTGTACCTATCAACGCGATGCGTCGGTGATCACGTCGATTCTATCAATGTGGTGCTTTGCCAATCGTGTCACTGGGCATTTCTTATGCATTGAATTTCAAGTTTCCAAGGGCATTTAGGTCCTTTTCCCCTCACCCAATTCAGCTAAAATATGAGATTTAATATCCTAAAGGGCTAAATACACTCATTATTCTCAAAATCCTCCGAAGAACAAGCCCTAGGTTCATCAAGCTCAAGATCAAGTCTCTAAAACTCACCACAATCTTCACAAAATTAATAATCAAGGTATGTAAGGTGTTCATCCTTGAGTTTCCTTCCACCCTTGGGTTCAAGAACCTTTTTTAAAACCATAAGTTTATTGATATCATGATTTACATGTTTGATTTGGATTGTGTTCATGTATGTATTGCTTTATGGTTTTCAAATCAAGATTTATATAAGTTTCAAATGAATTAATTAACAAGTTTATAGAATTATGTGATCCTCATGATGAACCCTTGAATTGCATGTTGATTGTTGTAGCCATGATATTTATATCTTGATGAATTCCATGTGCGTTAATTATTCTCCCCAAGTGTTTGATAGAATGCCTATATAAATTGAGTAGTGAATTCATGACATGTTATCAAGTGGTCCCATTCATGTACAAAATCATGCTTCTCAAGTGTTTGACAAAATATCTAAATGAATGCATGGTGAATAAGTAATTAATGTAATGCTTTCAAGATTTTGCCATGTTTTACTATTGATGTTATTGAGTCCTAGGGGTATTCAATACCTGACAATCTAGTTGTTTACCTAGAATTACAGTAGACATAAAATAGTCTCAGTAACATCACAAATAGTAGTACTTAGTAAATTAAGAACTAAGTGAACTCAGTCCAGTCCAGTCAGTCAATACGATCAGTAACAATTCAGTCAAGCCTTTTCAACCTAGTGATCGGTTCAGTGTCTATTCAGTTAGGAGTAGGATTCAACACCAAGCAAACCTAGGGATGGGGGATCACCTACCAGTTGGGGGTGTGATCTTTAGTAGCAGTCCCTTAGTTCTAGAACTACGTAGCTATCTTAGGTTAAAATATATCAAACTGCCAGTTGAGGGTTGGTAAAGTGTTCACCTACCAGTTAAGGGTAACACATATCTCACATATCTCACCTACCAGATGAGGGTAATTCTTTAGTAGATCCACATAGCCGTTGTTAGTACCCATGGAAGGTGCTAACACCCTTCCAACTGGGGTCACAAGTTGGACCCCAACTCAGTTTATAATTGGGGTATATTAGTTTGATGAACACTCCCACAGTTGCAGTTTTAGTATTTAGTACTTAGTAATCAGTATTTTGTCTTAGAATTTAGTAAAGAACTCAGATAGTTCTACAGAACCATGGCTATCAGTTATCAATTATTTAGCCATCAGAATTTAGTACTTCAGTTTTAGTCAAATTCAGGTAGAGTTTATATGCACAGTACTGCATATTCAGATGATCAATAGTTACAATTTTAACATGTACTCTTGTTTAGTTATTTCATGATGTTCATTCAGTCAGTTATCATCTTATGCATATGAACCCATGTATATCATCCTACCTTACTTAGCATACCAGTATATTCAAAGTACTAACTCATACTTTTTCTTTTGCGTTATGATGTCTCATATCATAGGTTCAGACGCATGGGCTCCTATTCGTATTTAGTAGCTCAGGTTATCATCAGTAGTTATAGTGGTGAATCCTTATATTTTGAGGATAGAGTTATTATGTTAGCATTATAGTATTTCAGTATGTTCAATAGTCAGAGTTAGTTGGGGACTTATCCTATAATTTCCATATTCAGATAGATAGAGGCTTTTGGACTAGACTATTTCAGACAAATGTTCAGTTTTTCAGTATTATTATCAATATTCAGTATCTATTTTTAGTTTATGAACCTTATAGGAATCTCATCCTAATTTTTGCATATATTCTCAGTATTATTACTATTCAGTGCACACAGCAGGTACCAGTCATGGGTTAGCCTATGGTCCTTCAGGATTGTAAGCATCATGTGACATCTAGGGTGTAGACTCGGGGCATTATAAACTTTGTATCAGAGCCTAAGGTTCAACAGATTCTTAGGGAGTCTGAGAGCTGCGTTAAGTAGAGTCTTGTGCATGGGTGTGTAGCGCACCATACTTATGGACAAGAGGCTATGAGGAATTTTTTAGGAAAAGTTCCCTTCTTCCAGTATTCTTATCGTGTGAGTGAGCATGAGCTCAAGTTTAAATCTCCTTCTAATAGAAGTTTTCCTTTTGTTTACAGAATATGCCTCCCAAAATAAGTAACGGAAGAAGAACTGGAAACCAGCCAGCACCTTCGCCCATTCAGGCAGATCCCCTGGATAAGCATGTTTCTCACGCAGAATTCAGATCAACTTTCACAACTCTAGCTCATTCTGTGACAACCCAGAATGAACGTGCAATTGATGTTTAGGCTAACCCAGTGGCCAATGTTGCTGCAGTTAGAATTTGGAACTTCGCTCGAATAAATCCTCCATCATTTTCAAGGTCTAAGTCTTAAGAGGACCTACAAGAATTTTTTGACATAGTGTAAAAGGTCACAGATATTATAGGAGTAACTGCTAGTGAGAGTGTTGAGTTAGTTGCATGTCAGTTATAAGATATAGATAATACATGGTTTAAGCAGTGGAAGAAAGATAGGGCCGCAGATACAGGGCCTATAGAATGGGAGGAGTTTGCTACTGCCTTTCTAGATAGTTTTTTTCCATTGGAGTAGAGGGAAGCTAAGGTGTTAGAATTCATTAACTTAAAGTAGGGTAGTATGATAGTGAAGGAGTACTCTCTCAAGTTTACTTAGTTGGCCAGATATGCTTCTCATATGGTAGCTGATAGCAGATCTAAGATGAGTAAGTTCATGTCTGGTATGTCTGACAGTATGGTTAAGGAGTGTAGGATTGAAATGCTGATTAAGGAGATGGACTTGCCTAGGTTGATGGTCCATGATTAAAAGATAGAAGAGCAAAAGACTAAGGGGAAGTAAAGAGAGAACAAGAGGGCTAGAACAAGTAGCTTCAACTTTACTCAGCCTAAGTCATAGGGTGGTAATCGTCCTCAGTTCTTCCCAAAATCTTCAGTTCTATCTTCGTCCTCAGCCAGTGCTCCATGCCTAAGTTCAAAAATGGTAATAAAAATAGGGCACCAAGCTCTAAATCTCAGGGTAGTGTTAGCAGTGCTCGAACAAATCCTCTTCGCCAGAAGTGTAGTAAAAAACATTAGAGTGTCTGTAGAGCTGACAACGATGTGTGTTCGAGTGTGGCAAGCTAGGTCATAGAATCAGAGATTGTCCTTATTCAGGTTCACTAGGTCAGTACAATCTCCCCCTCATCTTAGTTCGGTTGCCCATCACAGCAGGGTGCCACTTCCAGTGCCACTATTGGGCAACGCCTAAACAGACTCTATGTACTTCAGTCCTGAAAGGATTAGGAAAGTTCTCCTGATGTGGTCACTGGTATGTTACAAGTTGATTATTTATATGTTTATGTTTTGCTAGATCCAGGAGCTTCTTTATCCTTTATTACTCCTTATATAGCTGATGACTTTAGAGTCAGTCCCAAAATCCTTGCAGAGCCCTTCTCAGTCTCTACTCCAGTGGGTAAGTCTATCATAGCCTGACGGATATACAGGAACTGTTCGATTATGGTATCTCAGAAAGTTACTTTAGTAGACTTAGTAGAGTTAGAGATGACAGATTTTGACGTCATTCTCGGCATGGATTGGCCTCATTCATGCTGATGTGTGAGCAAATGCTAGCATATTTGAGGCTTTTAACTAAGAATAATTACAAATTCTTAAGCAAACTTTGCCCTTTTGATTGGTTTATGTTTGATTTTACATTTTAAGATGATATGATAGAGAACCAACAAGAATGGAAGCAAAGAAGTTAAAATCTGAAGAAATCTGAAGACAAGTGTGGCTGATGACAATTATGATAAGTCGTCAGCCCTGTGATAAGCTATTAAGTTGGTTATCAGTATTAGACAAAGAATTGGCCTAAAGTGGAAGCTGTGATGACATTTTGTGATACGTCGTCAAGCTTCTAATAAGTTGTTAGGAATGTCGTCAGCCTAAGGTAGCCAAGGAAAACTAAAGAACAGCCTTGACGATATTTTGTGATAATCCATCATGGAGTTGATAAGTTGTCAAGTTTGTCGTCAGCCTTTAGTAGGAAGAGCCAAAATTGAATAAAGAGCTGACGACATTTGTGATAAGTCGTCAGCCTCCTGATAGGCTATCACAAATATCGTCACCTAATCCGAGGGATTTCTGATTTTTATTAATTTTTTTTCCTTATTTAGAGTTAACTATTTAAAGCTTTATTTTAGGGGGTTTCAAAAGAGATTTGGCACGTTGAGTTTTTGAGAGTACTTGATATTTTTCTCTCTCTCTACTTTTGGCTTGAAAAAGGAAATACTTTGAAAGTTTATTATCATTATTTTGGGATTTTCCTTTGTGATCTAATCTGCGATCCAATAGTTATTCTTCTTCTTGTGGTAAGTTTAACTTTCAAAGCATGAATACAACTTGTTGTTTCGATTTTAGCATTATGAGTGGCTAAATTCCATTAACCTAAATTATGGGATCTAGGGTTAAGTCTTGACAAGGTGCTTAGTGTTGAAGATTCAAAGGGTGGTAGGATTTCTTGATAATTATGAGGTTTTAATTAAAGTCTGTTGGTTGCAAACGCTAGACAATGCCTGCTTTGGTTTGCTTGAGAAAGAAATCAAATATAGTGGGAAGTGAATTATCTACAGGGACTTGGAAATAATCCATTTAATAATCAGCGTTGTAACAAGGTTAGTTAACCTGAGGTAAAATATAGGCAGTGAATATAAATTCGCTAAGTCCGTGAGGATTAGGTAGTTAAATGCTTAAGTAGGTCGAGAGATATTTAAGAATAATATCGATAAAGATAACTAGTTGTCCTACCTACCGTAAGAATCTTGTACCACTTTCAGCATCAGTCAAGTACTGAAAGCCCTAGTGAACATAATTCTTGTTTCTCTATAAACTCTTGAGTACAAACACTAATCAAAGAAACTAGCAATTACTTGTTAAACTAAAAACCCCCCATCTCTGAAATATTCAACTATCAGTTGATTAATTGGCAAAAGACTTACGGTTACACCATATTCCCTATGGAATTCGACACCAACCTTGTTGGATTTTATATTGACAACGATCGCTTACATTCTCATTGAGAGGCATAGTTGGAGCATTATCAAAAATGGCATAATTTCTGGGGAATACGGTTGTAAACTGAAGTTTGTGAGCATAAATTGACTGTTAGTTAAGTTTCCTAGTTTTACGTTTATTTGTTGTTTTTTTATTTACAAGATTTTATTGTGTATGCCAAGCACCAGAAGTTCTAGAGAACTGTTATTACCACCTAATCCGGAACCATAACGAATAGAAAGAATGGCAGAACAGTAAGAGGCTAATAGACTGCTAGCCTTGGCTAGAGCTCTGGTGAATGTGCAAAATATTGGGAAATAGGCATGATATCCAAATTCTTAGGATAAAGATTTGGGAGACGAGGAGTTGCTGAATCCTGGGATCCCAAGGTGTGCAGAGTAGATAGCTGCACCAGTACAACATAATGTTAATCGAAACCATCCGTTTCGAGAAATACAAGAGTACCAGCTGGTCCAGTATGATCCCAATAATGATGATGATGGAATGGATGGGGTAGGTGCAACGGGTGCAATCATTCCTCCACCGTTGGCACCTGGGGCCAAGTTCAACATTACAAGTACTATGATCCAACTCCTAAATCTGAAGGGATTGTTTGGTGGCCTTCCTGGGGATGATCCGAACCTGCATTTGATGAATTTTATCACCATCTACAAATCTTTTGATAACCCAGGAGTGGGCCAAAATGCTATTCGGTCGAGATTGTTCCCGTTGTCTCTGTCTGGGGAGGCAACTTTATGGTTAAATAAGCTGGCACCTGATTCTATAACCAACTGGAGGCAGTTGAAAGGAGCTTTCCTAGAAAAGTTCTTTCTGCCTTCCAGGAGGGTACAGTTGAGGGATGAGATCAACAACTTTAGGCATCTCCCGACTGAAGCCTTGCATGAAACATGGGAAAGATCTAAGAAGAAGCTAACACAGTGTTTGAACCACAACATGACAGATATATATTTGATGGAGACTTTGTACAGGGATCTTAACTCAGTCACGAAGCTAGTTGTAGATAATTCTTATGGAGGTTTGTTTGTTGATCTTACATTCCCAGAGGATTCAAAGATGTTGGACAAAATGACCAAAAGGAGTCGGGCGTGGCATACCATAGACTCTGTGGTAGTTAGCCCCACGAATTTTGTGGGTATTACTATGGAAAAATACAGAAGAGAAGAGGAGCGTGACCAAGACATGGCTCACCTGAAAATACAGATGGACTTGCTGACCAAGCACTTGCTATCAGGCAAGGTTGAAAAGGTAAAAGCTATGGGATCTCAGGATAAAAGTGATGCTGATGCAGATGAAGAGGCTAACTATGTTAATAATCAGGAGGTTTTTAAGGAAGTAGCCAAGGGAATCAAGGTCAGACTTACTATGATAAGCCTGGTTATAAAGATATGGAGCAAGGAAATTAGAGAAATAACAATGATAGGAGTGGGCTATATATTTCTTTTGGAAATCGTGAAGCTGCTTCAACCAGTTCCAAAAAGATGTCCATGGAGGACATGATGGCAAAGTTGTTCAAGGGAGTTGAGGCAACCAAATCTGGTATGACCACCATAAAGACCGATCTGATATCCATCAATCAGTTGGTGCACTCTCACTCTACCACAATCAAATAGTTGGAGCAGCAGAAGAGCCAACTATCCACAACATTCAACCAGAAGAAGAGCAAAATGTTACTAAGTGATACGGTCCAGAATCTGCAGAATGATGGCTCATGCATGGCTATTACCACTAAGAGTGGTAAGATATCATATGTCCCTTCTATGGGCAAATCTGTAGATAATGAGGTAGTTGTTGATGAACCGGAAGAAAGTGACCAGTGGAGTCTGAAAAGCTGGATAATTCTGATGATATTTTAGAGAAAGGTAAAGAGAAAGAGAATGAGGTAGTGTTGAAAACTATCCCAAGGCCAACACCTCCCTTTCCTCAGCGATTAAAGAAGAAAATGGATGATACAAAAATTAGTAAATTCATGGAAATGCTCAAGTAATTGACAATAAATGTGCCTTTGGTTAAGGCACTTGAGCAAATGCCAGGTTATGCTAAGTTCATGAAGGATCTGGTGACCAAGAAAAGAGAGGTGAGCTATGAATTGGAGAATAATCTCCATCATTGTAGCGCTATTTCTATGAGGTCCTTGGTGCAGAAAAATCCAGACCCAGGAGCATTCACTATTCCTTGTACGATTGGGTCTATGGAATTCGCTAAGGCATTATGTGATCTGAGAGAAAGCATTAATTTGATGCCGCTGGCATTATAGAGAAAGCTAGGCCTGGGAAATCCCACACCCACTAACATGTGACTCATGATGGCTGATAGGTCAGTGAAACGACCTGTTTGTATTTTATATGATATGTTGGTAAAGGTAGCCAACTTTATATTCCCTGTAGACTTCTTCATTCTGGATTGCAAGATGGACTTTGAGGTGCCCATAATCTTAGGTCAACCTTTCCTCGCAATCGAAAGTGTGTTGATTAATTTGAGAGCGAATGAACTCCTATTCAGGATGAATGATAAAGTGGTACGATTTGATGTGTACAAATCAATGAAACAACATGAAGAAATAAATGTCTTATTAGTATTTGATATATATTATGAGGATGAACAGAAGGTGTGAATAGCTGAGCAACTTATTGCCAAACCGTTGGCTACAGTTATGATAAATTTTGATAGTGAAGGCATCGGGGAGTATGAAGACACTACTTGTGATTTAGCAGGCATTGGGTCATACCTTTATGCTCCTAATAAGATATACCTTGACCTCATTAATCGACCATCACCACCAACCAAGCCATCCATTGAGGAGCCACCGGTGTTGGAATTGAAAGAACTGCCTGGGCACTTACGGTATGTGTTTTTGGGAAACATAAAAATGCTACCTATTATTATTGCGGCTGATTTAGGTGAGTAATAGGTAAACACACTTATTGTAGTACTTCAGAGGAACAAGAAAGCTATAGGATGGACCATTTCAGATATTATTGGCATTCCCCCTAGCATCTATATGCATAAAATTCAACTTGAGGAAGATTGTGTTCTAACCATAGAGCATCAGCCCTGTCCTAACCCACCAATGAAGGAGGTAGTCAAGAAGGAGATCATTAAGTAGTTGGATGCTAGAGTGGTTTACCCTATTTCCGACAGCAAATGGGTGAGCCCAGTTCAATGCATGCCAAAAAGAGGGGGTATGACTGTGGTTACAAATAATAAGAATGAGTTAATTCCACTTAGGCCTGTGACTGGGTGGATAGTTTGCATGGAATACCACAAACTAAACTCATGGACTCTGAAGAATCATTTTTCGATGCCCTTTATGGATCAAATGCTTGATCGATTGACTGGAAGGCGATGGTACTGCTTTTTGGATAGGTATTCTGGATATAATCAGATCTGTATTACTCCTAAAGATCAAGAGAAGACTATATTCACATGCCCATATGGTACCTTTGAATTTAAGATAATGTAGTTTGGGCTATGTAATGCACCCGCTACTTTTCAATGGTGCATGATGTCTATCTTCTCGGTTATGGTGGAGGACACCATAGAGGTATTCATGGATGATTTCTCTATGGTGGGACACTCGTTTGAGTCGTGTTTGGCAAACTTAAGTATGGCCTTGCAAAGATGTATTGAATTTAACTTGGTACTGAATTGGGGAAAATGCCACTTTATGGTAAAGGAGGGCATTGTACTCGGGCACAAAATTTCAACAAAAGGCATAGAATTTGATCGGGCCAAGGTTGAAGTTATTGAGAAGCTACCCCCTCCCAGTTTAGTGAAGGGAGTACATAGTTTTCTTGGACATGTTGGCTTTTATCGAAGGTTTATAAAAGACTTTTCGAAGGTTGCAAGTCCACTTTGCAAAATTTGGGCAAAAAAGTGAAGTTTTCCTTCGATGATGATTGCTTGAAGGAATTTGAATGCCTTAAAAAGAAGCTGGTTGAGGCCCCTATTGTTGTTGCACCAGACTTGTCAAAAGAAAGAAAAACTGTTTCATCCGATATATTATGCCAGCAAAGCACTGAATGGCGCACAAAAGAATTACACCATCACTGAGCAGGAACTTCTGGCTATAGTGTATGCTTTTGAGAAAGTCAGGGCTTATCTTCTTGGGACTAAAGTGGTGGTCCACACCGACCATATAGCCTTGCAGTAATTAATGTCAAAGAAGGATGCAGAACTAAGGTTGATTAGATTGATATTGCTACTACAAGAATTTGACTTTGAGGTCAAAGATAGGAAAGGTTGTGAAAACCAGGTTGCAGATCATTTGTCTAGAATGGAAGGTAAACAGGCAAGTAGTGATCAAATAGAGATAAATGATGCATTCCCCGATGAGGAGATCTTGGCTGCTACTGTGGAAAAATTGCCTTGGTATGTGGATTATGCAAATTATGTTGTGAGTAAGGTCATCCTAGAAAATCTTTCTTTCCATCAAATTATTTTTTGGATGAGCCGTATCTCTTCCGGTGATGTGCGGATAATATGTTGTGCATATTGGAAGCATGTCATGATTCCCCAGTTGGAGGTCACCATGCAGGAGACCGAACGGCTAAAAAGGTGTTACAGAGTGGCTACTATTGGCCAACATTGTTCAAGGATGCCCACGAGTTTGTCCTAAAATATGACCAATGTCAGAGGCAGGGGTCAATATCTAAAATACATGAGATTCCCTTGACTAAGATGCTTGAACTAGAATTGTTTGATGTCTGGGGCATTGATTTCATGGGTCCTTTTGTAAGCTTGGATGGGATGCAGTATATTTATGTTGCTGTAGACTATGTCTCGAAATGGGTCAAAGTTATAACCTTGTCTGATAATGAAGGCTTGTTACTTTTCACAAGAAAAACATCTTCTCTCGCTTTGGAGTACCAGACACTATTATAAGTGATGGAGGATCTCATTTTTGCAATAAAGTATTTCAAGCAACTTTAGAAAAATATGAAGTGAAACAACACAGAGTAGCTACTCCATACCGCCCATAAACTAGTAGGCGAGTGGAGGTGTCAAATTGAGAGATTAAAGCCATCCTAGCCAAAACGGTGAACGCTAGTCAGAAAGATAGGTCTCAAAAACTTGATGATGCCTTGTGGACATATCGAACTGCTTTAAAAACACCCATTAACATGTCACCATTTCAGCTGGTCTATGGAAAAACTTGCCACCTACCAATAGAACTAGAGAACAAGGCCTCATGGGCACTTAAAAGGCTGAATTTGAGTTGGAAGAAGGCAGCAGAGCTGAGACTGGGGCAACTGAATGAGATGGATGAATTTTATCTCAGGGCATATGAATGAGTGGACCTATATAAAAAAAGATAAAAAAGTACCATAATTGGAGAATAGAGAAATGAGACTTCCAAAAAGGTGACTTGGGGCTTCTGTTCAATTCCAGGCTTAAACTATTCCCAGGTAAGCTTAAATATAAGTAGTCGGGTCCTTTTAAGGTTAGTCAAATCTACTCATCTGGAGTAGTGTAACTTGAAAATAAAGATGGCAGTACCTTCAAGGTAAATGGGCAACATGTCAAGCTTTACATTGGTCCAAAAGAATTGATGAAAAGTATCACAATTATCTGTCTCGATGAAATCTAAAGTAATTAAGATACCCAAGTCATGCCGCGATGTTAAATCAAGCGCTGCATGGGAGACAACCCATGACCCCCAGGATTGATCTATTTAATGTATACTCTAACCCTAAGTTTAGATTCTCTCTAATTTTAAGTTGAGGGTGTAGAGTAAATTTGTTGTTGTAAAAATTTTATAGCCATCTAGGAGAAGTACTTGTACTTGAGGTAGTTTAATTGTTTTTATGATTTTTGTACACCTCTTCAAGTGGTCTAATTCTGTAACTGTGTGAATTACATTTAGGTATAACCACTGTGCATCTTTGTATAGCATTAGTTCTAGTAACATAGTAACCATTTCTAAATAGTTATATGAACTGAATGAGTCATAGCCTGTGATATACTTGTGTGCCATGTGTGTGTGAGCAACTACTTAGTTCCCTCTGTATACTATAGCCAGAACTTGCCCGGTTAGTCTTACCTAGGTTGAAGGATAGGGGTTAGGAAGGGATCATAGGCCATTTTGATATTAGCTCACTTTAGCCTAAATGGCCTTCCCTATGTGTATCATATCCCTTGATCCCTGCTTTGAGCCTAATTTGCTTGTTTCTTTGTATGGCACCTGTCACCTTTCCATTTAGATCATAATGAACCTGTTTTGGCCCTGGTCCTCCTTGGACACTGTGCACCTTGACTTAGGCAAATGACCTAAGTTAAGGGTGGGTATCATAGGGGTGCGTGATATAAAATGAGTATGAAGAAAGGTAGCATAAAAGGATAGAATAAAAAGCTGGGTGCGGAAGAAAAAGAGAAAGACAAAGAAAACTTGTGAAAAAAAATAAGTGATTGAGAAAAGACCGCACCCATCCTAAATCAGTATGATCAAGAAAAGAGAAGAGTGAAAAAGGCTAATAAGTGAAACCCCAAAAATAAAGTGTAGTGTCAAGGAAGCTTAGTCACTTTAAAGACCATTGAGTATCCTACCAGCCCGTAACCTATATTACAAGCCTAAGAGAAGTCCTATAGTGATCTTAACTGACCTATCTGAAGATCTGGGTAATGGAAAATAAGGGCAAGCCTATGGTACTTGGCATACACTGGTTGGAACTTCGTTCTGAGAGTGAGTGTTTTGATTATCCCCATGGTTACATATATAATTCCTGATATGAGGTGAGGGGGATTTCCTTGCTGTGAGGGCACACTGGTTACATTGCTAGTTACTGATTTGTTCGGGTAGTGTAATAATGGTCTATGCATGGCTGTTATAACTAAGTTGATGCCGTATCTTGATTCCTGTGTGGTGCATTGGTGTTCTTCATTATTCTTAAATTGAGTGACCTTAGAGATGGTATAAGTGTTTTAAGATGATACGGATGATTGAATTCCAAGTGTACTTTGTATTTTCTTAGTTGTATTGAGTTGCTTGAGGACAATCAATTGTTTTAAGTTGAGGGTGTTGATGTGTGAGCTAATTCTAACACATTTGAGAATTTTAACTAAGAATAATTGTGAAGTCTTAAGCAACTTTTATCGCTTTTAACTAGTTTATGTTTGATTTTGCAGTTTAAACTGATATGATAGAGAACCAACAATAATGGAAGAAAAGAAGTTGAAATATGAAGAAATCTGAAGACAAGTGTGGCTGACGACATTTTTGATAAGTCATTAGCCCTGTGATAAGCTATCAAGTTGGTCGTCAGTAGTAGATAGAGAATTGGCCTAAAGTGGAAGCTGTGATGACATTTATTGATACGTCATCAAGCTTCTGATAAGCTATCAGGAATGTCGTCAACCTAAGGTAGCCAAGGAAAACTAAAGCAAAGCCTTAACGACATTTTGTGATAAGCCATCGCAGAGCTGATAAGTTGTCAAGTTTGTCGTCCGCGTTAAGCAGGAAGAGCCAAAATTAAAGAAGGAGCTGATGACATTTGTGATAAGTCGTCAGTCTCCTGCTAGGCTATCAAAAATGTCGTCACCTAATCTGAGGAATTTCTGATTTTTATTAATTTGTTGCCTTATTTAGAGTTAACTATTTAAAGCTTTGTTTTAGGGTTTTTTAAGAGAGATCCGGCACATAGAGTTTGACACATTGAGTTTTTGAGAGTACTTGATATTTTTATCTCTCTCTACTTTTGGGTTGAAAAAGGAAATACTTTGAAAGATTATTATCATTATTTTGGGATTTTCCTCTGTGATCTAATCTGCGATCCAATAGTTATTATTCTTCTTGTGGTAAGTTTAACTTTCAAAGTATGAATACAACTTGTTGTTTCGATTTTAACATTATGAGTTGCTAAATTCCATCAACCTAAATTATGGGATCTAGGGTTAGGTCTTGACAAGGTGCTTAGTGTTCAAGATTCAAAAGGTGGTAGGATTTCTTGATAATTTTGAGGTTTTAATTAAAGTCTGTTAGTTGCAAACGACAGAAACACCTGCTTTGGTTTGGTTGAGAAAGAAATCAAATATAGTGGGAAGTGAATTATCAATAGGGACTTGGAAATAATCCATTTAATAATCAGTGTTGTAACAAGGTTGGTTAACCTGAGGTAAAATTTAGGCAGTGAATATAAATTCCCTAAGTCCGAGAGGATTAGGTAGTTAAATACTTAAGTAGGTCAAGAGACATTTAAGCATAATATCAATAAAGATAACTTGTTGTCCTACCTACCGTGAGAATCTTGAACCACTTTTAGCATCTATCAAGTACCGAAAGCCCTAGTGAACATTATTCGGGTTTCTCTATAAACTCTTGAGTACAAACACTAATCAAAGTAACTGGAAATTACTTGTTAAACTAAAAACCCCCCATCTCTGGAAAGATTTAATTATTAGTTGATTAATTCGCAAAAGACTTACGCTTACACCATATTCCCTGTAGGATTCGACCCCAACTTAGTTGGGTTTTATATTGACAACGATCGCTTACATTCTCGTTGAGAGGTGTAGTTTGAGAATTATCACATGCTATGCTTCAGTTGACTGTAGAAATAGAGTTATCTATTTTTAGTTCCCAAATAAACCTGTCCTAGAATGGAGGGGGTAGTACTTCAGCACTTAGGGGTCAGCTTATTTCCTACCTTAGAGCGAGAAAAATGATATCCAAGGGGTGTGTCTATCATCTTGCTTAAGTTAAAGACTCTAGTTTCGAGACCCCTAATCTTGAGTTAGTTTCAGTAGCATGTGAATTTCTAGGTGTGTTTCCCAAAGATCTTCCTGGAGTTCCTCCAGAGAGGGAAATTGACTTTAGAATAGACCTTCTTCTAGATACTCAGCCTATCTCTATTCTGCCATACAAAATGGCCCCATCAGAACTTAAAGAATTGAAAGAACAATTGAAGGATCTCCTAGATAAGGGGTTCATCAGGCCCAGTATTTTCCCATGGGGCACACCAGTTTTATTCGTGTGTATGAAAGAAAGTTTTCTCAGAATGTGTATTGACTACCATCAGTTGAACAAAGTCACAGTCAACAACAAGTATCCACTTTCTAGAATCGATGAGTTATTTAACCAACTTCAGGGTGCTAGTTACTTTTCTAAGATAGAACTCAAATCAGGCTATCATCAGCTCAGAGTCAAAGAATGTGACATTCTGAAAATAGCTTTTAGAACTTGGTATGGTTACTTAAAATTTCTAGTCATGTCATTTGGTATTACCAATGCCCCAACAACTTTCTTGGACTTGATGAACTGCGTGTTCAAGAAGTACTTGGACATGTTTATCATAGTCTTCATTGATGCATTCTTGTCTACTTCCGCAGTGAAAATGATCATGAAGACCACCTCAGAATAGTATTACAGACCCTCAGAACCCATTAGTTGTTTGCCAAATTCAATAAATATGAATTTTAGCTAAGGTCAATATGTTTCCTTGGTCATATAGTTTCTAGTAATGGCATTAGAGTTGATCCTCAAAAGATTGAAGCAATGAGAAACTTGCCTAGACCCATCTCTCCGTCAGATATCAGGAGTTTCTGGGGCTTGGCTGGCTATTACCGATGGTTGGTCAAGGTATTTTCATCTATTATATCCCCCATGTCCAGATTGACTTAGAAGATAGTCAAATTCCAATGGTCAGATTCTTATGAGAAGATTTTTCAGGAGTTAAAGACTCGACTCACTACAACCCCAGTTTTCACTTTACCAGATAGTTCAGACGAGTTTGTTGTGTATTGTGATGCTTTCAGAGTTGGTTTGGTGTATGTTTTGATGCAGAGAGGTAAGGTCATAGCCTATGCCTCTAGATAGTTTAAGCCCCATTAAAAGAATTATCCTACCCATAATCTTGAGTAAGCAGCTGTAGTGTTTACCTTAAAGATTTGGAGGCACTATTTGTATGGGGTACATGTTAATATGTTCACATACCATAAAAGTTTGCAGTATGTATTTTCTCATAAAGACTTGAACTTGCGTCAGAGAAGGTGGTTAGAGTTATTGAAAGACTATGACATGAGTATCCTGTATCATTCGAGCAAGGCCAATGTAGTGGTTGATGCTCTCAGCAGGTTGTCCGTAGGTAGTGTTTCTCATGTTGAGAAGGGTAAGAAAAAGTTAATTCAGGAAGTTCATCAGCTTTCCTGGTTGGGTATTCGTTTGGTTGATTCAGTTGATGGCAGTGTATGGATGCATAATAGTTTAAAATCTTAGTTTTTAATGTGAAAGAAAGGCAGGATAGAGATCCCAGCTTAGTTAAGCTGAAAGAGTCAGTCAGAGACCAGAAAGTAAAGGTTTTCTCCTAAGAGGGATATGGTGTGTTGCGTTGCCAGTGTAGACTATATGTGCCGTGTATGGATGGCGCAAGGTAGTGGATTATTGCAGAAGCATATAGTGCACGTTACTCTATTCATCTAGGGGACACTAAGATGTACCACGACTTGCAGGAAGCCTATTGGTAGAGTGGGATGAAGAGAGACATTGTAGAGTTTTTAGCTAAGTTCTCCACATGTCAGCAGGTTAAGATTAAGCATCATAAGACTCTTGGGTCCATGCAGGAGTCCAGTATTCCCACATAGAAGTGGGAGAAAGTGAACATGGACTTCGTGATGGGTTTGTCTCGTACTCATCATCAGCATGTTTTGATTTGGGTCATTGTAGATAGGATGACCAAATCAGTCCATTTCATGCCAGTCCATGCCTATTACTCAGTTGAGGATTATTCCACGATCTATGTAAGAGAGTTGGTCAGTTTGCACGGTGTTTCATTATCCATCATTTCAGATAGAGGTACGCAATTCACCTCCCACTTTTAGAAAGTCTTCTAAAAGGGTCTTAGAACCCAAGTCCACCTTAGTACAACCTTTCACCCTCAGACAGATGATCAAGTAGAAAGGATCATTTAGACTTTAGAAGATATGTTGAGAGCGTATGTTATTGACTTTAAGGGTAGTTGGGATGACTACTTACCTTTGATTGAGTTCGCGTATAATAACAACTATCATCTAAGTATTCAGATGGCTCCATTTTAGGCGCTTTATAGGAGAAGATGTAGGTCTCCTATTGATTGGTTTGAGGTAGGAAAGATTGCGTTGGCAGGGCCTGGATTAGTATTTGATGCCCTAGAGAAGGTTCAATTAATCAGGGAGAGGCTTCAGACAACTCAGAGCATACAGAAATCATATGCAGATGTAAGAACAAAAGATCTTGAGTTTGAGATTGGCGATTTTGTGTACTTGAAAATCTCGCCCATGAACGGAGTGAGGAGGTTTGGCAAGAAGGGAAAGCTCAGTCCCTGATATGTCCGTCCTTATAGAATTCTCAGTTGTTTTGAAAAGGTAGCTTACGAGCTTGAGTTGCCTTCAGACTTAGCTTCAGTACACCCAGTGGTTCACGTCTCCTTGCTAAAGAAATGCATTGGTGACCCAGCAGTTGTAGTCCTAATAGGGAGTATAGATGCTTAAAACAGTCTCTCTTATGAGGAATTCCCAGTTGAAATCCTTGATCATCAGATTCGTAGACTTTCTTTTGGTCAAAGCTCTTTCGCAAAATTAGTCCATTGAGGGAGCTACTTGGGAAGAAGAAACAGATATGCAAATCAAGTATCCTCACCTCTTCTCCGCAAACTCAAACTCAACTCGAGGTAACATTATCCCTTAGATTTACTCAGTTCCATGCTTAGATTACCTTTAAAAACTTGGTATCAATTACCGTTGCATATAGTCCTCATGACAGTCATGTATTCATAAATCAGTTCAGCCATGTAATCATGCTTCATTTATGCATGTTCAGTATGAAAACTCAGTTTATCAGTAGTTTTAGTCATGTATTCATGCTTCAGTTGTGCATATTCAACATGTAAACTTAATCTATCAGTATTCTCAGTTTTGTTAGTCTCTTTCGAGGATGAATGTTCCCAAGGGGAAGATATTGTAAGACCCTGTAAAAGTTCTAGTTCAATTCAGTCCGATATAGCTTGTAATAAGGGGTCCCAGACTTAGAAAAATTTAGCTAAGTGTTAAGACTTAGAAGCATTATTAGCCTTCAAAATTAGATGATCTTATTTTTAATTTTTTCGACCTTAGAATATCAATTTTCAAGTTGATTCATGATCAGGGATGTCAATAGGTCAGATTGAGTGAGTTTTAAAATTTTTGGACTTCGTTTGGGTCATGTTTGGATGGAAAAACACCAACCCAATGTAATCTTGATGCGTCGCGTTGGCTACCACGTTGCACCCATCGATGCGATACGTCAGTGATTGCGGCGATCCCATCAACGCGGTGCGTCACCAATCGTGTTGCTGGACCATTTTTATGCGTTGAATTCTGAGTTTCCAAGGGCATTTAGGTCCTTTTTCCCTCACCCAATTCAGCTAAAACACGATATTTAATATCCTAAAGGGCTAAATACACTCATTATTCTCAAAATCCTCTCAATAACAAGCCCTAGGTTCATCAAGTTCAAGAATCAAGTTTCAAGAACTCACCACAATCTTCACAAAATTAACAATCAAGGTAAGTTAGGTGTTCATCCTTGATTTTCCTTCAACCCTTGGAGTTTAATAACCCTTTTTAAAACTATAAGTTTATTGATTTCATGATTTACATGTTTGATTTGGATTGTGTTCATGTAAGTATTGTTGTACGGTTTTCAAATCAAGATTTATACAAGTTTTAATTGAGTTAATTAGCAAGTACGTAGAATTATGTGATCTTCATGATGAACCCTTGAATTGCAAGTTGATTGTTGTAGCCATGATGTTTATATCTTGATGAATTCCATGTGCATTAATTATTCTCCCCAAGTGTTTGATAGAATACCTATGTAAATTGAGTAGTGAATTCGTGACATTTTATCATGTGGTCCCATTCATGTACAACTTCATGCCTCTCAAGTGTTTGACAAAACATCTAAATGAATGCATGGTGAATAAGTAATTAATGTAATGCTTTTAAGATTTTTCCATGTTTTACTATTGATGCTATCGAGTCCTGGGGGTATTCAATAGCCGACAATCTAGCTGTTTACCTAGAATTATAGTAGCCACAGAATATTCTCAGTAATGTCATGAACAGTAGTACTCTGTCAATTATAGAACTCAATGAACTCAATCCAGTTCAGTCATTCAACACGATCAGTAACAGTTCAGTCAATCCTAGTACAGTTTAGTGATCAGTTCAGTGTCTATTCAGTTAGGAGTAGGATTCAGCATCGAGCTAACCTAGGGATAGGGGATCACCTGCTAGTTGAGGGTGTGATATTTAGTAAAAGTCCTTTAGTTACAGAACTACGTAGCCAGCATAGGTTAAAATATATCAACCTACCAGTTAAGGGCTGGTAAAGTGTTCACCTGCCAGTTGAGGGTAACACATATCTCACCTGCTAGATCAGGGTAATTCTTTAGCGGATCCGCATAGCCATTATTAGTAACTATGGCACGGTGCTAACATACTTCCAACTGGGGTCATAGGTTGGACCCCAACTCAGTTTATAATTGGGGTATGTCGGTTAGATGAACACTCCCACAGTTGCAGTTTCAGTATTCAGTACTCAGTAATCAGTATTCAGTCTCAGAATTTAGTAAAGAACTCAAGTAGTTCTATAGAACTATGGCTATCAGTTATCAGTTATTTACCCATCATAATTCAGTACTTCAATTTCAGTCAAATCCAGGCAGAGGTTATATGCACAGTATTGCATATTCAGCATGATCAGTAGTTATATTTTTTACATGTACTCTTGTTCAGTTATTTCATGATGTTCATTCAGTTAGTTATCATCTCATCCATATGAACCCATGTATATCAACCTACCTCACTTAGCATACCAGTATATTCAAAGTACTGACGCATACTTTTTTTTTACGCTATGATGTCTCATATCATAGTTTCAAATGCACGGGCTCCTGACTATACTTAGCAGCTCAGGTTATCAGCCGTAGTTATAGTGGTGAGTCCTCATATGTTGAGGACAGAGTTATTATGTCAACATTCCAGTATTTTTGTATGTTCAATAGTCAGAGTTAGTTGGGGACTTGTCCTATAATTTCCATATTCAGACAGTTAGAGGCTTTTGGACTATACTATTTCAGACAAATGTTCAATTTTTCAGTATTATTATCAGTATTCAGTATTTTTTTCAGTTTATGAACCTTATGGAAATATCAGCCTAATTTATGCATATATTCTCAGTATTATTACTATTTAGTGCTCACAGCAGGTAGCAGTCATGGGTTAGCTTGCGGTCCTTTGGGATTGTAAGCACTGTGTGACGTCCAAGGCGTAGACTCAGGGCGTTTCATAGAAGTAGGGACTCTAGATTGGGTCTGCATTCCATAAGTAGTTCGAGTTCCATCTACATTGTCCTCAGGTAGGACAGAGGGTTCAACAGAGTTTCTATGAACATTAGATCTTCGAGGAGGCATAATCTGAAATACGAGTAAATTAGAGATTAGAGAAATTACAAGACACCAGGCTCTTTATCCTAAAATAGAACACAAGAAATGGAAATATTCCTAAATGTCTTGCAGCCTCCCCTTATAAGTGTGGTACGCTATATACCCATAAAGAGGACTCTACTCGACATGGCTTTGTGGACACCCAACGACCCTGAACCTATGCTCTGATACCACACTTGTTATGACCCGACCCCGAGCCTATCGTGATGGGTATCTCAAGCCCACCGAGGTTTAGAGACCACCCCCATAGACTGTCCAAAAAATAATCTAAAAGAATGGCGGAAGACAACCAAGCATAATATAAGATAGTCAACATACTCAAAGGTAAGCTCTAAGAATTAATAACAACCATTCAATACACACATGTCCATAAAAGCCTCTATACTAATCCAACTATCAAACTAGGTTGGGACATGTCCCGACCTTGACAATGACAATGATAATGATAATGTTAGTGTGAACTCTGCAATTCTAAAATAAAGAAAAAACTGATGGAATGACTAAGCTTTTCAAAGGATGAAAGCTCACCACTTCACTGCGGACCAGCCGGATCACCTAACGTTGCACAGGGATAAAAGAAGTGTCTTCGGATCCTACATTATGAAATAATGTAACATCCTAGGATGGTTAGTGGGGTGAGCGCTAGTATGTAGGATAAAGGATAAAATAATACCATTTTAAAATCAATTCCAACTCAATATATATGCTCACATCCATGCAAATATACATATATACATAATATTGGGATAAGGAACAAGGTTTAAGCATGAAATTTAAAACCATTAACCTGGACTATGTAGTTCTAGCCGTCCTAAAAATACCCATGGGCTATATGAGTTTGTCTTTCCCCACCGGAAGGGCCCGAGTGCTTGCTAGCTGCATAAATCGGAGAAATCTAAAGAAGGGCCAAAGCCACCAAAGCTCCAACCATTCCAAGAATATATATGTAAATTGTTAACTATGCACATGGCCACCAAGGCCCCCATGTTGGCAAACATGGTTTCCAGTATCGGTCTCTCCACTCTCTATGGAGAGCTACACAACCCCCTTTATGTCCAATTAAAATATCTGCACATAAACCAACCATTTAACCAAGGAGTCATCCATTTAGGCATTTACTAAATGGTATCGTCATACTAATTAAGTTAAGCTTGTAAGCCAATTCCATTACCAATTTACCCATTTGACTCCTAAGTTTTAATTTGGAAATCAATCCATGTCCACCAAGACCTTTCCAAACCATTTTATCTATTTAGCCATTAGTACAATGCAATACATTAGAAGAGTAAGCAAAACCATATGATTATCCATATTTTGAAAGCAATTAGGCAAGTGGGTTGAGGTTATTATCAATTTCATACCAAAATCCTTAAAATTTTAGGGGAATCCATGATCCCCATTCCATTTACCATGCACATGCACTCAATGAGTTCCAAAATCCATCAATAAGGCATAAACAAATGCATACAAACCATGAATATATCATTTAAACAATAACCATCCAAAACCCTCAACCCAAATTCCAAAACCACACATTAAAACCATAGAAATATCAAACCATTGCATGTAATAATAAAATACAAGTTTGAGGAAGAGATATGTTCGTGGGATACAAAGAATTTGAAGGAGAAACTATAAAATGAGCCTTATATGTTCAATACCTTAAAAACCCTAATTGCTCTTTCTTGGAGAATTTAAGAGAGAAGAGAAGTATATTTGATTGGGTAATAAAGAGTTATGGGGTCCCTTAGGGTGTTTTATGTCATGGGTTATAATTGGGGAAGAAGATAAATAACCATAGTGCCCTTACCTAAAGTTGCAGGAAAATGTTGCCCGGCCGTTACGGGTCATGTTACGACTCGTAATGATTGGCTATGAGTCTTAGCCTAGACTCGTAGTCTGGGCAGACTCTTGGACCCCCTTCATTGTTTTGGTCATGAGTCACATTCTATGACTCGTGACAATGCATCACGACTCGTGAGGGTCCATTCGTACTCAGGACAGGAACATTGGTCAATTTACTGGTCAGGCTACGATTGACACTACATGACTCGTGAGGAGTCTTCACAACTCATTGCCTAAGTTGTACCTTGGGCGGTGAGCACAATACTAAGAGAATTTCAGTGTTTAGAACCATGGGTGTAAGAAGTCTACAGTTGAAAATCCATGCAAAAAGGGGTTAAACACGTGGTCCACATTGAAGAAAAGTTATTTTTAAACTTTACCGATAAAAATCTTAAGAATCTCATTTCAAAATCATGATTAAAAGGTATTTTGAAGATGTAATTAATGGATAATAATAGAGATATGAGTTTATAGGTTACCCCCATGAAACACGGTGAAAAAAACTCTCGAAAATCCCCTTTCCCAAAACCTGAAGGTCTAAAAATGGTGAAAATTTGAGAACAAAAGTTTTATATACAGTGCTTTCCGATTAAGCGGTACCAGGCCGCTAAAGCCACTGCCGCTTAAGAAATGCCTGACTGCTAAAGCAGTTTCCTTAAGAGGTCTTGGGCCGATAAAGTAGCTATCGCTTAAGAAAACCTTGGTCGCTTAAGCAGCCGCACCTGATATCGACAAAATGCTAATTTTTGTGCAAGCCTATCAAACTTCGAACGTAGCCTCGGAATTTGATCGAGATCCCACAAAGACAAATCATATGCTAGCAGGCTAATTTTGATGTACCAGTCTCAATGACAACGTTGAATTTTCAAAAAAGGATCATTTTCGATAAATTAATTTCTGAAATTTCTTTTTCACTATTTTTCAAATGAAGGGTCGAAATATAAAATAAAATTTCCAAGCACGAACCAACTACATTACAAACTCAAATTCATCATTTCAAACTTAGTGAAACAGTCTAAATCATCATCTAATACTCAAAATAAAAAATATTGACCAAAATCAATTATATGACTTTTAAAGCCTCTAAAAATCACAACTTGTCAAAATTATTTTCGATCATATTAAAAATTGTGCCAGCCATCTCCACACCCCATAATCAACACGTAGCAACTACGGAAAAGTCAAAATTGTCAAAACATATAAAAAGCAAGATTTCACAATTTACGTCATTACATTAATAAAATAAGTAAAATCCTCGTAAGTCATTTCCCCTTCTTTATGTCATCTTCAACGCCTATGTTTCCATGATCATTATAACCTGACGAACAAGGAAGATCTTGCTCTACTTACCTGTCTTTCACCCTTCGATTTATACTTTTATGCTTAATCTTTCGGTTCAAATATCTGCTTATTATCATAAGGAATAATTAAATAACTCATATGATAGATTCTATTTTATGAATTCAAGAAACTAGAACAACAAATATGTAGCTACCATAATGAATAGGAATTCTAGCCACTCATCTATATTATTATAAAAGCATGAATAACAATGTTGAGTGACTAAAATATCCATTAAAATTTGCATTTTGAGTTACTAGTTTAGTATATGTGCTTTGCACGTGTATGAGTACTCCTAATTTTAGTTAAAACTATTTAATAGACACTTCAATTTATATTATAACCAAATTCACATAAAAACATTAGTCGTCTTTAAAGTAGAGTTAAATACTATGTACGACTCTACTTATATTAAAATAAATATTTGACAAAAATATTTAAAACCTGTTACTTTTAATGATAGTAAAAATATATAGAACTCACTTTTTTAGATTTTTGTGATTTTCTTTCCTTTTAAGATTTAAATTATGTTAAATCAAAAAAATATTTAAAAATATACCTTTTTATCATATTAACATGAGAAAAAGTGTGACTAATAATACTTGTAATATAGATTTTAAATATCATAATTATAATTTTAAAATATTAAGTTAATCTAGCTTAATTTATCTTCAAAAATTATTTAAAATTATTGCCTAGAAACTATTAAGTTTCTTGTAGAAATAGCATTAAGTAATTATAAATATATTTATATTGTAGATATAGATATGTAAACACAATAATTTTTTATTTTTGTACACAGTTACTACTTATTGAAGTCCTCTTACAAATTATGTTATTACTTAAATCAGTAAGGACTAACTTGAATATTATATTAAATAATTTTAAAAATTAAAATAAATATAATTTTAGCTAAGTATCACAAATAATTTAAATGTCAATCATAAAGCATGTTATCATATTGAACATAAATCAAAATTAGACCAACAACTACTTACAATATATAGATCACAATGAAAATTATAGAAAACAAAGTTAAAAAATTCACAGAAATAAAAATTATCAATTTATAAGTGTGATTCTCTGGACATGAAAATGATAATCTTTTCTTTGCCTTTATTTTTCAAAAATTATTTTTTCTTCTTCTGCTCGTAATTCATAGAGAAAGAAGAAGAAGAAGAAGAAGAAGAAGAAGAAGAAGAAGAAGAAGAAGAACTACTTTAGGTCCAAAGCAAATAAGAACATACATATCACCAATTGAGAGTCGTATACAATTCCTACGAATTATAATTAGAAGCATAACCTTTGATTTTTAGCCAATATAGCAATTGATTATAATCGGCTGATCAACTTCATTCCTTGACAACGTCGCATGGTTCTTCTCTTTTTTTGATCAAAATTTTCAGCTGAAAGAACACAAAAAATATTAGAACTAATTCTATGCAAAAGGAAGAACAATAAGTAGAATAAAAAATAAATAAAAAAAAGCAAACGAACAAGAAAAAAATGAATACAATATTATTAAGAGCTAAATCTTTATTCATAAAAAGTTACTTAAATAGAATTTTATATAGGTAGTATTTTAGTATTTTAATTGATTTAGAAGTGTACTAAATATTAGGAGTTTTACTTCTTTTAAATAAATAATAATTATATAAGGTAGTATTTTAATTGATTTAGAAATATAAAATAGTAACACTTTTACATATTGTATGAAAAAGGAAGAAAAATATATAGAATCAAAACCAAATAAAAAAATAAACGAACAAGAAAAAAAAAACGCGTACTATATAATTAAGAGCTAAATCTTTGTTCACAAAAATTTACTTAAATAGAATTATATACGGTAGTATTTTAATATTTTAATTGATTTAGAAGTGTACTAAATATTAGGAGTTTTATTATTTTAAATAATTAATAATTATATAAGGTAGTATTTTAATTGATTTAAAAATATAAAGCAGTAACACTTTTACGTATTTTAAAAAAGGGAAGATTACATAGAGTAAAAAAAACAACAACATCAAACCAGGTTTACTTTTTTAAAAAATATTTTTTCTTCTTTTTCCACTATGTCCAGAACCATATGTATGAATTTTGGTAAAATTTCTTGAGAAACTTGACCAATGTTGGTAAAATATTTTTTCAAAAGAATCCTAAATTTTAGATACATAACTCAAATAAGGAAAAGTTTAATAACTAAATTTTAATGAATTTTAAAATTTTAAAAATTATTAGAAAATAGCAAAAAGACGATTTTGTCTATTGCAAAGTGTTTTAATGAAGAGAAAAAAATTTAAATCGTTTTTCTAAGGGTATTCAGACTTTTATAGGTATAGATATAGATAGATTATAGATTATAAATATAGATATAGATTATAGATATAATTTGCCCCAGCAAACTTACTCATGGGTATAAATGTAATTTTATCTTAAAACTAAACATTATATTTATATTAGGATAGGACTAAGTCATTACTTTATTCAATTTTTATTTTAACCGCAAATTAAATTAGAGGACTTTCCAAATCCCAATAGTTTTAGAAGTACCCAAACTATCTTTTATATAAAATGTAAATTTTACATTGTTTTCTAATTTAATAACTATAGTTCAATTAATCAGGAAGAGGCGACCGCCCTTAATCCCTATTATGTACTCCTATATGGTTTAATGTGTTAGGTTTCTAGTGAATCTATTTTTATTAGTGCGTGGATATTTTTTAAATTTTTTTTTAATATCTTTTAATGATTTACTTTTTTCATAAGATATATTCATTAATTATTTTATCCTGTAGTAATTGCAGAGTTACAAATTTCTGTATAATAATTTATCCTATCTGTACTATAATGTATATCTAATTCTAGATTTTCAATGTTATTTATTATCTTGTGTTGTTCTTCTCGTAGTGAGTTTTTTAAATTATATAAACTATCACATGTACTTTTATCTAAATTTTCTAAGGTTTTTTCTATCCATACTAATTTTTCTTTTAGGTTTTCCATTATTTTTCTAATTCGGTTTCTATAATTAATTTCATTATTTAGATTTTCTTGATTTTCTTTAGTTTTTCTAATATATTCTAACATTTTTTAATCTGAATAATATCCTTCTGGGTAAATTTCTTCGTATAACTGTTCTAGACAATTTGTAGTTTCAATTTCGTAGTCTATTACTTTTTCTAATATTATTTTCTTAATATCTATAATTTCTATGTTTTTAAGTATATATAAGATTAAAATTTTAAGATAATCTAAATGATCTATCTTTTAAAATTGGTTTTATTATAATATTTTGTAGTTGTTTGTTTTAGCCTTAGTAGTTTTTGCATATTTTTATTAAGAAATTCTATGTATTTCATATCTTTATTTTCCATGTATTTGTCTATATTTATTTTTATCTGTTTTTCTAGTAACTGTATGTTTCTTATATCTTTTTCTAATAATTCTGTGTAACTTATCATCGTAAGTATTTGTAAGAGTAGTTAGGTAGATATGGTATATAATTTACTCTAGTCATGTAGTATTTACCAAAAGCTTTTTCTAATATGATTTTTATTATAGCTGCTACTTTTATATCTCTAAGTGCATACAAAATAAGTATTTTGAATTTATCTACCATCACATCAGATAAATTATCATTTATTTTCATAAAATTGCTTTTTTCAAAATATTCCCTTCAACCATGTACATAACAAAATATGGTCATCTTAGCTTACTATATACTAGATTATTCTTAAATAATATGTTCTTCCGTCACTATTAACATGGTAATTCGGATACTTTTTCCCTTAAACAGCGCCTCTACTCTGGTTACTCCCCGCCACGGCTTCTTGCCTCATTGGTTTCACCTTTAGGATGGCATAGTCCTTAGGGATTTTTCTCCGTTTCCTCTTTGTTAATAAACTTCTTAACATATTATTCTTCGAATAATTCTACTATAAAGTAACTAATATGAATTTATTTTATCATATCATGATTGTTGGAAATTATGAATTTAGCTATTCATAATCATAAATAGATATACCTGTTCGGGTAATTTTGATATTTCTGAGTTTTGTTCCTCCATAGCTTTTTCCATTGGAATATGTTTATTTGATTAACTGAGTAAAGTATTTGTTGTGGAGTGGAGAGAAAAGTTGCTTCAACGCATGAAGGCTTGCTTTTGCAATGCCTTCTGCTTTCTTTATTTATAGAACAAAAGGTAAGCTTTACAATCAATCTATCTTTACACATGTTTTTAAAACTAAAACTAAAGAAAGAAAAAAAGTCAACAAAAGGGGCTTATAGGGCTTACCTATTTTCCTACATCTACGTAAAAGTCTAATAATTCAATCAATGTACAATAATTCAATCAATGACTTTGTACAATAATTCAGACTTTGTACAGTATCTTGTCTCCGTTGATTTTGTCGTATCTGCTCCATTATTGCTCCTTATCTTATCTTTCCAGCTGGCATTTTGTCTTCTTAATTTTTATTCTAGATGTACCTTTGGAATAATATTATCTTCTCCATTACACCTCGAACATTGGTGATCTGGATATTTATGTCCAATTATCTTACAATATCTTGTTAGCAGTCCGTCTGAAATAAATCCTTTTTTTATTGCTCTTGCGGTAGATTGTTTTTCTGGGTTGAGTAGCGTCATTATCCATTGTCTTACATCTTCCATATCTGCTTGTCGTAGCTCTTTTGAATTTGAGTAAATCATTTGATGATCTCTTGAATAATAGCTCCATATTGGGTTTCCGTTAGTATAGTTATTTGCTAGTTCTTGAATGATAGTAGCTAGTCCAATAAGTCGTTTATTTGCATAAAAATCTGGTATCTCAATTCTGGGTATCTCCGGTTGCTGCGTAATATCTTCTGGTATAATCATATCTCTAGTTAATCCTATCTTTACAACTTGTATAACTGATTTTATTTCGTCATATAATATCTCTGCTGGTGCAGTATAACACTTTATATAAAATAAATTTCCTTTTGTTATTCTTTTGTAGGTGGTGAATATCTTGTATAATTCTTCCATAGCTGTTAGCTCTTCTCCGTCTTGAGTATATATGGTGTTTAGTAGTCCATAGTCAAAACAGGTTTTAACTAGGCTTGGGTTAGTTTTGGGTAGTGCAATTAGTTTGTTATATCCTTGTAATTTTTGGGTTATATAGTTGGTATTTGGTTCTTTGATATTTGTAGCTCTGGGGTTGTGGTTTAGAAAGGTTTGTACTCTGTATATATTTTCTATGTATTTCTGGGCGGTGTAGTTGTATACTTTTTTGTCTTGGTTTAGGCTATCTCGGTATGTGTTAACTTGTGGGGGTATGAATAAATGGTCTTTTTGTGTTTTTGGTGTAAATGGTTTTTCAAATATTTTATTCATATTTATATTCTGGTATCTTGGTCGATTAACTCCTTTTCTTGTACCTGCAGAAGTAGATTGATAAATGTTATGGGTTTTATGGAGTGTCCCAACGTCTCCTTCTAGCTCTGGATTTTTAATGTCTTCCGATCGACATAGCTCTACACACTGCTGAGTTAGCTGATTTGTAGCTATAGACTTCAGTTTATCTTCATTAGTCTTTAGCTTTTCTATCTCATTACCCATACTGTCCACTTTCATTGAAAGCGTAGTTAGGGTGTTAAGTATTTTTTCTAGAGTATCTTCTTCTATTATTTCAGTCTGTGTAGCTTTGTCTTGATATGTAATCTGCAATAACATTTTTGTTAGTACTGATCACTTCAATTGTAAATGTGAAATTTAATATATTTAAAACTAGTCTCCGAATCTCTTTTGTTGTAACTGAATTTTGTATTTTCTTTGTTAACCACCAGCGTACCTGTGTATTATCTGTTTGTACAATAAATTTGTTATATACAATATATGGCTCAAATGCTAATAAACATTTATATAATGAACATAATTCTTTCCTATTTATTTCCCATTTTATTTCTGTCTCGTTGAACGTACCTGAGTAGTATCTACAATGATGTTCTATTTTTTCTGCTTCATATCGATATTTAAGTACTCCTCCGTAACTATATTCACTAGCATCTGCTTCTACTATATATATAAATTTTTTATTTTCATCTGGAAATTGTAATTTTGGTAATTCTCTATAAAGTAGTTTTATTTTTTGAACTTGTTTTTTATCTTTTTCATCATAGTTATATTCTATATCCTTTTTTAATTTTTTCTGTAGTGGTTTTAAAGTTTCTGCTAATTTTGGAATATATTCTCTTACTTGGTTTACTAGTCCTAAAAATGATTGTAATTTCTTTTTTGTATCTAATTCTTCTTTCGAATTTATTATTTTTTGTACTATATGTTGTTGCATTTTTACTCCACTTTTATCTATTTGTATTCCTAAAAATTCTATCTGATTTTTCATAATTTCAGCTTTCTTTTTGCTTAGACTTATTCCCGATTTTTCTATTATATCTGTAAATTGTTCTAATAATTTTAAATGTTCTTCTTTGGTTTTTGTATATAATAATATATCATCTATGTATACTATACAATTAGATAATTGTTTAAAATAATTATCCATAAAATGTTGGTATCTACCTGGTGCATTTTTATATCCAAATGGTAACACGTTCCATTCATAAAATCCTTGTGGTACCGTAAATGCGGTTAATTCTTTAGATTCTTCTTCTAGCTTTAGGTGGTAAAATCCTGATTTACAATCAAATTTGCTAAAATAATTATATCCTTGGATTTGTCTTATTTTTAATATCTTATTTGGTATTGGATAATTATATGTTATAGTTTTTGCATTTAAATTTCTATAGTCAATAACCATCCTACTTTTCCTCTTTTTTGTTCACTATATTTATTTACTATAAATGCTGGACTATTATGTTTACTATTACTTTTTTGTATATATTGTTTTTCAAATAATTCATCTATGTGCATTTTAAATTCTTTTAAATCATCAAAATTATATGTTAATGGTTTTTGGATTATTATGCTATTTTTATCTATTAATTCAATTTTTATAGTAGTTTTATATTTTTCCCATTCTTTTAATGGATCTTCACTATATAATTGTTCTAATTTTTTCTGAATTATTTCTATTTTATTTATTGAAAATATAGTTATTTCTGTTTTATTTATCGAAAATACTACTAGTTCTATTGTATCTTCAGTATTTTTTATATTTTCTAACTTTTGTGTAATTTTTTCACTTCCTTTTATCCAATCAGTTTTCTTTCTTATTTTATTATTAACTCTTTTTGCTCTTACTTTTTGTTTACATGGTGTTGTAAACCACCAGTCTGTTTTGGTTATTATATGTGGGTATAATTTATCTAAGAATGACATTCCTAAAAGTATATCTTTTGATGTTAATTCATAATTATAAATTTCTTCTATTGTTAATATCTTATCCCATACTTGTATTTTTACATTCCTAGCTTTATAAGTAATTAAGCTTCCTTCATTATTAAATCCTTTAACTATTATTGGTGTTTTTAATTTAGAGTTAGAGTTAAAAAATTTACCTACAAAATTATTAAATTAATTATGCGAAGACCATTTAAAAATAGAGAAGCTTTTAGAAAAATTAAAGAATCTTTAATTAGTAATTATTCAGAATATATAAGTCTAAATAAAACAAAAGAAAATCCACAAAAATTAGCCTACTTAATTACATTAATATCTAGTATTGAATCAAAATTAATAACACATTTAAAATCCAGAAGAATGAAACACATACCACCTAATTATGATAAAATTAGATTTAGATATCCACCAAGATATTATAAATATAATTTAAAATGAATAAGGTACAACAATACAAAGAATTAAAACAAATTATATCTGAAAAACGTAAAGAATTAAAAATAAGAATAAAAAGACTACATTATAATATATTTGCCGGAGTTAGTAAAAATTCAATAGATACACAGAAAGATGAAATATCAAAATTAGAATCATAAATAGATAGTTTAGAATATATATATCAACATGACCTATTCACAATAAAATGAATAAAGAAGAATTTATAATAGATGAAAAAATATATGAAAACTACGAAGGATCAAAAATAAAAATAGTATTTTCTAATCTAGGACGAAGATATAAGAAAATAGGTGAACATTTATATCTAATGTTAGAAAAAGAAGAATTAAAATTAGAAGATAAATTAACAGCAATGGTAAGAATAGAAAAAGAAAATGAAGAGATAGATAGAAAAAAGGAAATAGAAAAAATAAAACAACAAACTACTGAAGAAATACGAAAAATAGAAGAAACTAAAAATAGTAGGATTGCTGAATTAGAAAAAGAACTATAAATATTAAAAGAGTTGTATGAACAAAGACAAAAAGAAAAAGAAGAAAAAGATAGAGAACAGAAATTACTAAACGAGATAAATCAATTTAAGGAAAAATTAGAAATAAAAAACGAAGAATTAGAAATAAATAATATAGATATTGAAGAGACAGATAATTATGAGTCCGAAGATAGTGAAACATATACAGAAATATTAATAAATACAAAAAATTTAGAAATCAATGAAGAACAAAAAGAAATTAATGAGGAAAACTTAGAAAATACCCACACAGAAATAAATACTCTTGATAAAAAAGAAAATGAAAATATAATACCTAAAACAACAGAAATAAGAAAACCTATATATTATAAGAATAAGTTTAAAAAATATAATGAATATGACAAATGGATACCAAAACAAATAATTAATAAAAATTATAACTTTTTAGATCTAGACTGTGTAATAGATACAGAAAAAACAATACAATTATGGATAGGATATATGACAAAACAATTATTAGATAATAATATAAATATAACAGATGCACCGGAATATATAGAAAAAACACTAATAGGATCAGTAAAACTATGGTTTGCAAATTTAACTGAAAATAGCAAAAAAGTATTAAGAACTAATAAACCTATAGAAGGAACATCATCGACAACAACTAAACTAACACCTATAGAATTATTAAAAAAATATGAAACAGCTATAAAAGATGAATTTGGTAGTACGACAACAAACGAAGAAGAACAAAATGAAGAAAAAGATACAAATAGAAATTTAATGTTAAAATTAGCAATATGTAATATGTGTTATATAGATGAATATACTTGCGCATTTAAAGAATATTATTACAAAGGAGAATATAGTATAGAAGAAAGTAAAGAAATAAGAAAATTATCTTTTAATAAATTACCCGAGCCATTTAGTTCGAAAATAATAAAAAGTTGGGAAGAAGCAAAAATAGTAGATACGTTAGGAGCAAGAATAAAATTTTTACAACAATGGTATAGGAACTTATGTGAAAAATACAGAGAAGAATTAAAAATGGAAAAAACATTAATAAGAAATTTAGCATGTTGCAAAAATAAAATAGCACCCCAATTTGGATGCGAAGAAAGATACTATAAGAAAAGAAAAAGGCATAAAAATATAAAAAATATAAAAAATCAAAATATAAATATAAGAAACCAAGAAAAAGATATTATGTAAAAAATTATAAACATAAAAGACCATATAGAAAGAAGAAATCTATAAAAGAATGTACTTGTTATAATTGTGGAAAGTTAGGACATTTAGCTAGAGATTGTAAATTACCTAAAAATCCAAAAAATAAACAAATATCAGAAATAAGAATAGATAATACAGAATATATGCAGATAGATTATATAGATTATGAATTAGAAAGTGAAGATAGTATATATGAAATTTCAGAAAACGAAACAGATAATGAAATAGATAGCGAAATAGATGAATCAAATAACTGAAGAAGATATAAAAATAATAACAAAGGAAGAATATTTAAATGATGAAGGAACGGAACAAAAAATAATATTTGATAGTAATATATTTGATGAAATAAAAGGAAAAGAATTAGATTTAAGTGTAGAGAAAATATTTAAAATACCAACAATAAAAAATATTTTTACTAGGAAAAAGGATGAATATTATGTAGTATGCCAAAAAGAACATGTAATAGACTGCAGATATGCAAAAGGAAAAGCTAGTATACCACTGGTAACAAAAAGAATAATTAATAAAGAAATAAATGATATAAAAAGTAAAGGAGATCCAATAAAATATGTACACCTTGGAGGTACAGAGATATTAATAAAAGCATGTTTTAGAGAAGTAATAGATACACCAATAGAATTATATTTAGCAGATGATAGAATAATAAAACCTATAGAAAAAAGCATAATAACTGCCGTAAAAGGAAATCTAATATATCAAAAATTTAAATTTATAATAAGTGCAAATTATTCAGTAGCAGTAACAGATAGAAATATAGATAAATCACTAGTATTATATTGGAAAATATCAGGAATAGAATTAACCCCAGGAAGTAAAATATTCACAGCAAGATGTAAAAATCTATATGCATTAACAACAAAACATAAAATAACAGGAAAAAATAAGATTAACAAAATACAAATAGAAAGCCCATTCGAACAAATTGTAAAAACAATAGATTATAATGATTATACCTATAGAGACATAGATACAGAAGAAAATTTAGAAATAGTAAATGATAGAATAAGTACAACGAAAAGAATAGCTAATGAAAAACCAGAATCATCAAGCTCATCAAAAAGAACAAGTTATGAAACAAATTTAATAAGTAATTTAAACTAATATAAATAACAGGAAAAATAAATGAAAAAGAATATCTAATACTTTTGAATACAGGACAAGAAGAAATTATATAGCAAAATATCTAGTAAAAATGAAGAAATAAAGACTGATAATGATATGTGCCCAGATCTACCACGAAGTTTAATAACAACAACAACAACAACAAACCCAGTGTATTCCCACTTAGTGGGGTCTGGGGGGGGTAAGATGTACGCAGTCCATACCTCTACCACGAAGTTTAATAAATAATAAAAATATAGCAGAAAAAGAAATAATAATAGGAGTTAGAAAAATAAAAATAGAATTAGAAGTAAAGGAAGAAATGCAAAAAGCAGATATAATATTAGGAATAAAATGGTTAGAACAAGTAAAACCATATAATATAGAACATACACAATTAACCTTAACATATAACAAAGAAAAGTTATTCTTAAAAAGAGCCTTAACATGAAATGAAGATATATGTATTAATGAAGATAGTAGTAGAAGGATATTACAGTAGATATTATACGCCTATGATAGGTACAGGAGCAGAAGTGATAATGATATGTGCCCAGATCTACCACGAAGTTTAATAAATAATAAAAATATAGCAGAAAAAGAAATAATAATAGGAGTTAGAAAAATAAAAATAGAATTCGAAGTAAAGGAAGAAATGCAAAAAGCAGATATAATATTAGGAATAAAATGGTTAGAACAAGTAAAACCATATAATATAGAACATACACAATTAACCTTAACATATAACAAAGAAAAGTTATTCTTAAAAAGAGCCTTAACATGAAATGAAGATATATGTATTAATGAAGATAGTAAGGTTTTTTCTTTTTCTATGTGAAGGAATAAAAGTCTTTATCTTTTTTGTAAGCATCTTTTTACATTGAAAAGTGTAAGAAAATTGATTTAGCATTAATAATATTGTATTTTTCTACATTGATCGTTCTTCAATATTTTCTTTAAAAAAAGTGAAGTGACTTAGACAAAAGAAATGAAGTGACGTAGATTTTTTTAATTGTCGATAACCTCAGACCAATCAATTAAATATTGATTAATATATAATAGACCAACACATAAAAGCACCACCAACAATGTTGAACAACAAAAATAACTCCAAAATATTGATTAACTTATATACCCTTGTAGATTTCTATACCAATGAAATTTGATCTCCTACTTTTAATAGGTACTAACAAGATTTCAATATGTGAGGGCTGATAGGTATAGAGGATTTGTGGATTTTGCAGGTGACGTAATGAAAATTATTATGTGTTTATTCAAATGTAAGGGTTGAGATTGAAGATGGACATCGAGTTATCACAAATTTGCTTATTGTCGAGATTTTAGTTGACAAAGAAAGTGCAATGGTGAAAGCATGTTCTCTTTCACCGGCTAACACAATGGATCAACACACGGACGTGTATATGGATAATATTTTGAATGGTACCCACTTTTAAAATTAATTTTGAGGATTAGACACCAAATTTATTTTTGGTTTATTTCTTAGGGTAAGATTTTGAAAAAGGTAAAAAGCGGGCCAGAGTTGTGTAGTCATGAGTTTATTTAACATTTTTAAAACTTGAGAAAAAAATACAACTTTTTAAAAAATACAACATGGTCTCTTTTTACATTTATTCATTTTCAAAACATTTGTTAAAATCATTTAATATTTTCAATTACATATCTCTCTCCTCAAAACCTTCCTTCTCTTGATTTTAGTTTCTATTTTTCCGAAAAAAAATTTGCTCGATTCGTGCTTCCTCAGGCAAAATTTTTTAATTTCTCTTGCTCAGGTAAGTTTAATTTTCTTCCTCGATCAGTTTTAGATCCATTTTAGTAATTTTTTCGATGACACTTTGTGTTGGGGTTCTTCGATTTTGACAAAAAATGCACTGTTCTTCGTTGAATTAGTCGAAATTGCAATGTAAATTTTACATTTTTGTCTAATTTAATAACTATAGTTCAATTAATCAGGAAGATGCGACCGCCCTTAATCCCTATTATGTACTCCTATATGGTTTAATGTAGTTAGTAAATTATAAATTTACCAGAAGATTTTTTCTTTTTCTATAAAATTTACAGAATCCCTGGTATACCAAGCTATCGACCACTGATCTATTAGTTAATATTGTCGATTCCGCATGTTAAATCGTGTTTTGCTTTGGATAATGAGTAGAATTTTTTTAAATATTTGTACTTATATTGCGTATTGATTTTGAATTTTTTGTACTGAATTGGACCCTTTTTAGTAGTGTTCTTGTTGTTGTGAATTGCACTGCCAATATCTGGTGAAGTTGGAACTTGATTTGCATGTTTGATGTGAGGCGTTTTCCCGTTGTTCTTAACAGATTAGTGGTCGATAAATTGACCACTACATATTGTTTTTTGTTGTCGTTTTTATAATAGACCAGCGGTCGATAAATTGATCACTACAGATTCGTTTTTTGCTGTAGATCATAAATGGTGAGAAGAGTTCATAGAGCAGTTAAAAGGCCTACTTTCACTACTTCTAGTAGTAGGAAGCGAAAAGCCGAAGAAGTTTTGAAAACTTCCAAGAGGAAAAAACCTATAGTTGATGAATCGGAGTTGAAAACCGAATAAAAATTCTTGTCTATATTTTTAAATATGATGAAAGTAGTGCACACGAGAGTGAGGATGCTGAGGATAGTGAAGGTAGAAATGAGGGGGCAAGTGAAGAAGAAAGTGAAAGTGATAGCGGAGATGGTGAGGATAGAAGAGATAACGGAGATGGGGGGAGGATCCCCTATCCTTGCCAATTTGTGCGAGAGATATCTCCGTTGAGTCGTACGGTCTAACAACCTGGATGGATGATCTAGGCTATTTTCCTGCAAAGATTTCTGTGAGAGCAAGAATGGCGGTGTATCAAGAGTTTAGACGGATTCTTGTTGAACAAAAGTTGTATTCTGATTTTGAGAAGACATGTTTCAGACACTTGAGGCATATGCCAGAACATTTAATTTTAATGGACAGATGGTCCATTATATGCTGCTGCGACGTATAAAAAATAAAAAAAACTGCATGAAATTTGGTTCTGTGTGAACGGTAAGCCAATTTTTTTCGGCTTAAAGGAATTTTCTTTGATTAGGGGATGAATTGTTCAGCATATCCCCGTGAATTAAAAATGAACAAAGTCCTCCAAAATGGAGAAAACTTTCATTTTAAGGTGACGAAGAACAAGAGCATTACTACTGCAAAGTTGATTAGCCTGATAAAAAGTAATAGGCTAAATAATCAACAAAAGTTGAAGTGTGCTTTGGTTTGGTTCATGCATGTGATACTATTGGCAAAGGACCCGTCAAATAAGGTGGATTCGAACCACATCAAGATGACGGCTGATTTAGAATTCTTCGGGAGGTATCCATGGGTAAAAGAGTCCTTTGGCCTGACCTTAAGCTATATGAAAAAGAAGATTGATCTGACCAACCAGAAAGAAGTTTTTGTCAAGAGAAATAATGCATCATACGCGTTATTTGGCTTTTCCTAGGCATTTCTGGTACTTATAATATACCATCTTATTGATTTATTATAGACTCCAACATATTTAAGCAATAATACATAGACACTGTAGATTTACTTATGCTTCTATTGATGGCAGGTTTGGATATGTGAGACCTTTCCTCATCTGGGAAGGTATGACGACAAGTTGGATTCTCCTCTGCCTATTCCTCGTCTTATTCGATGGCACATGTTGAAGTACGACAACATAATGAAAGATGACCCGTTTAAGTACAACGGAAATGACACAAAGGTAAAATTATACTTATTATGATATAATAATAATATTGTTATATTAGCAAATGTCGTGTAATTTATTTTTAATTTTTTATAGATTATGCATCCGTACCTTACCTCTACTGTCGGTGAGATGGAGCAGAGATACATAAAATCATTTAAGATATACACGGATGAAGTTAAGGATACGTCCATTGATGCGTTGAAGGCCCAGGTAAAAGGCGTGACTCTCCTGACTTCATCAGCAGAGATCGCGGACGAAGACGAAGATATGGATGGCCACTATTATGTTCCAAGTCCACCATGTGCTTGTGATCATACTGGTTCAAGTGGACTCTAAACTGCACTAGACGTTTCTAATGACGATGACCTGCGCAAGCACATTGCTTTGCTCAAAAAAAGTATACTGGATATTGCTTCTTTTGTTAGAGATGAGAGGCTGAGGAGAATCGAGAAGAATAAGAAGAAGCAAGAAGATGCAGGTAAATTAATTGATTTTTTGCTCTTCCAATTTAATTTTTTTTTGCATATTTTTTGTAATTCTTTCAAAATAATACAGTGCACCTTGATAGTCCCCCTCATAGCCGGCATCAAGTAAACATAAAAAAACTTGCAGTCGCAGTGATAGACAATGCCACAGTAGATGAAGAAGGTGAAGAAGAGAAGAAAGAAGAAGAAACTGAAGAGGAGAATGCAACAAATGAAAAATATACCAAAGAAGAAGAAAAAGAAAAAGAAAAAGATGAGGAGATGACAATTGAAGAAGAAGAAGAAAATGAGGAGAAAACAAAAGAAGATGGTGAAAAGAAATCAAAAGAAGGAGAAGATAAAAATAAAAAGAAAGTTGATGAAGAAGTAGTGGTTGAACAGGAGATTGAAAACATTGAAGAAGAAAAGAAATCACCAAAAAAAGAAGAAGAGAAGGAAAATGAGAAGAAAGAAGTTGAAGAAGAGGAAAAAAATATGAAGAAAAAGAAATGGATGTGATGGGCATTGTTGTGGAACTCAATCAAGAAAACTAGTAGTTTGGTGGATTTGTAACAAATAATTTTCTTAATGATTTGTTATTTTTAGTGATTTATTTTTAATAGATATATTTGGTATGTCAACGATGACAATATACTGACGAAATTATGTTCAGTCATTTCATTGTCTCGTTATATTAAACCATTGACTACATTGCGTTACTAGTTCAACTATTGTCCTAATTTATAGTGGTTGATTAAAAACTTTGTAGAAGTTGTTCTCTATAATTTATAGACTTAACAGACTATCGATTGAGTAAATCATATATTTACAGTAATTGTCATGGTTTATAGAGGTCGACGATAAAAGACATAGGCATAATTCACTATTAATTATAGATTACACCCAGGATTGATTTAAGATTCCATACATCTATTTATTGAGTTTCCTAAATCCCTATTACACCTTTCCAGATAGCCAACAATAATAACAAACCATACAATAATATTTTTAGGCCTTTCTCTTTTTCCTCGGCCAAAATCAACCTTTGCTATACTTGATCCCTCTTCATTTTGACTTCTTTTAGTGATCCTTTCAAGTACTTTGCTTTTCAGCTTCTTTTAGCAATGTCATGAGTAGATCTCTATTTTCTTCGGATTTTCGAAGCCTTTGGAGTATATGAAACTTGGAAACTCCTTGAAAATTTGATATCAATAAGTTGCTCATCGGTGAGTCTTCATCAAGCCACTTTAAAAAAGAGCATCCGCCATTATCCTTTCTAACCGCACAGTTAAAGATTTTTTGACCTGAATTTCAATCGGTGCGTGACGTCCTAAAAACATCTGGATTGCCATAATGACATATGTTGGACACTTTTGCATTTGATTTTTGGGATGCTTGAGACATTGTAGTTGTGAACAAAAATTAAAGCCAAAAATAATGAGAGTGTTAACACAAAAATAGCCTTCTTTTAATAGAATAAAAAAGTGAGATATTACCGTTGGGTGTGATTTGACGTGTGCTTTGTTACCATTGTAAAAATTTGATATTTAGATTTTTGTTACTGCTGGACTAGTTTCATAGACCTTATTTAATTTATGCCTTTTCATGCCTTTGGTAGATGTTGCACCGCATAGATAGACCGTCTAGCATAAACCAAGAGCTAATTCCATCATAATTGCACTAGACGATGCTACATATTCAGACACCATGACTAGCACATATTTTAATAAGGATTATTTAATTAATAAAATAATAAGTAATTGAATATTATTCAATTAAATGATCCTAAAAAAGTCATGTGATCATATGAGAGTCCACATAAATTGAGAGTGGTGATCAAAGATGTGATGTGATGAGTTGCGGTTGAACAAATGAATTTTCTACAACATACTTGTGCTTTGGTTGACATCCTGGTAAGTTAAGGTTAATTAGTAGCATAGACTCGAGTTAGAAGCATGAATGTAATATAGATGCATAAGAGGCTTCATGTCTAGGCCTTCGGGCACAGAGTTTGGATGGCTAAAGTCGGTTAAAGATTCGGGTAGCGTATAATTATGGGTTGTTTATATAATTATCCCTGTTATGTTGTATATATGCTATTAAATGGTGTTTTCACGTCGTAGACTCATCTGTATTATACTGGAAAGGAAAAATTATTGGCTATTAGTTAAAATTTAAGGAAATGGATACTACCAAGTATGGTGTGCAAGAGTTTTCGAACAACCTAAGGTGGTAATCCTGGTTAAGGTCTTCAAAGGTTAGCATGGTGAACGTATTGTGGTTAAGACCTATAATACCCCATACTTACCTAGCTTAATTCAACTCTCAGTACATGAGTATTCATATATAAAATTTTTAAAATACTCAATATTTATCAGTTTAGAGCTTAACATTATGTAGGAAATTCGGTCAGCTTTCCAACAATATAAAATTTGCCCAAATTCGATATTTGGGTGAAGAGTTATAGCATATTTTGTAAAATAATGTACCACCTGGTACATCAACCCATCACGGTGGCATACCGAATGCCAATTGTCAAAAACCAGTGAGCCAACGCGATAAGCCCGTATTGCAGAGTAGTGCCAATTCCCAATTGGCATTTTCCAGTGAAGCTCCGTGATGGTGCCGTATTGCGCTATGAGCTAATTTACCATTCGTCCCTTTTTATACAGTTTCCAGTCGAGTTCAAGTGGCTCACCACGATGCCACCGTGTTGCGGTGAAGGTCGAAATCAGGTTTTTTGGTGAGTAATTTTAATTATTCTCAGGGGTAATTTGGTATTTTTCCATGGTCCTAATCAGTCTAAACATGATTTATTAATCCCTAAAAGCTAATTAGGTTATTATTTTCATTCATTCTTCCACAATTTAAGAGATTTATCTCACAAGGCAAAGCCCTAACGTTCAAGAATCAAGAGCAAATCTTAAGAAACCCTTCAAGAATTAATATTCCTAGGTAAGTTAGGTGTTCATCTATGGGTTCCTTTCACCCATAGAGTCCAAGAATCCATTTTTAAAAATTCATAATTTACATGCTTGAAATTAGATTATATTAATGCTCATGACAGTAATTGAGTTTCAATCCATGATTAACTGTAGATTTCATGAAATTAAAGTAGTTTATGTGATGAGTTATATGAATTACATGCTAAATCCTTGAATTTGTAATTGAATATTGTATTCATGATGTTCATATGTTGATCATTATCATGTGAAATAATCCATGCTCCCAAGAGTTTGCTAAAATGTGTATGTGAAGAAAATAGTAGAATCATGACATATCATTATGTATTCCCAATCATGTACAAGTTTATGCCCTACAAGTGTATAATAAAATGCCTATATGAATGAATTACGAACAAGTGGACATTGTTATGCTTTCAAGATCATGCTATGCTTTACTTTCCATACTATCGAGTCCTGGGGGTATCCAATACCCGACAATTTAGCTGTTTACCTAGAGTTACAGTGGTTACAGAATAGTCTCAGTAATGTCACGATCAGTAGTACTCAATCAGTTATAGAACTCAGTAAACTCAGTCTGATTTAGTTAGTCAACACTATTTGTAATAGTTCAGTCAAATCAAGTATAGTCTACTAATCAGTCCATGGTCTATTCAGTTGAGAGTAGGATTTAGTACTGAGTGAACCCAAGGATGGGGACTTACCTGCTAGTAGAGGGTATGATCCTTAAAAGCAGTCCTTGCATTCCAGAACTATGTAGCCAGCATAGGTTGAGACATCAACCTGCCAGTTGGGGATTGATGAGGTGTCCTACCTGCTAGATGATGGTACCACTATTCTTATTCAGAGCACCTGCTAGATGAGGGTGACTCAATAACTTGTCTTTACCCGTGGCACGGTACTGACACCCTTTCAACTAGGGTTACAAGTTGGACCCCAATCAGTTCAGAGAGGGGCATGTTAGTTAGATGATTACCTCCCACAATTTTAGTTTCAATCTCAGTATAAAACTCAATTCAGTTCTACAGAATTAGGACTGTCAGATATAGTCACCCATATATCAGTAATTTAGTTATCAGTAATCTCAGATATCAATTACTTAGTTATCAGAACTCAGTACTCAGTTTCAGTATAAATCTCAGACACAGTATATATGTACATACACAGTATTGCATAATCAATATTTACAGTAATTTCAGTTATTTGTGTACTCTCATTTAATTATATCTATATCACTCAGTCAATTATTGTTCATGCATATGAACCCGTGCATTCAGCCTTGCCTCATCTAGCATGCCAATACATTCCACATAATGACGCATACTTTTCTTTGCACTATGATGTCTTATATCATAGGTTTGGACGCTCAGGTTCCTGACCGTGATTAGACAAATTTAGTTAGTAGAAGTAGATTCAGTAGTGAGTCCTCATCTATCGAGTATATGCTTTTATTTTAGTATTTTCAGTAGCTTTAGTATTTTAGTAGTCGAAGTTAGTTGGGGGCATGTCCCATCAACTCTACATTTAGACAATTCAGTTAGAGGCTTTTCAGACTAGACTAGTTTAGACAATATTCAAATCTCAGATGTTATTATTTACCAGTACTTCAGATTGTGAACTTTATGGCATTTCAGCCTATTTTCTGCATTATTTTAGTATTATTACTCAGTGCTCACAGCAGGTTCCAACTCATGAGTTAGTTTGTAGTCTCTCGGGATTGTAAGCACCGTGTGGCATCAAGGGTACAGACTCGGGGTGTTACAATATCCCACCGATAGGATAGGCGATAATATTATCTCTTAGTATCAATTATGTGATATGTTCGGGTTAACTACTTTGTAGTATGGCTTGTTAGCGCATATTGGTTGGTTGGTCAATGCATATTATTTTACGATAATTATATTACTTTTCTTATCTCATTATAAAATATGAAATGCTCGATAGTTAGAACATTTTCATGGGTTTTTGTGAAATAAGGTTGGACAACACTCATGTTTGGGATTTAGTACATAGATAATGATTATCCCATGTAGGTCATGTTTAGAGGGTGAATGCATCTCCCATAGTGTATATGTACGAAGGTCAGGTGAGTTTGACGGTTCAATGAGTGAACTGGGACTATGCTTATATGGTTGAGTTAAGTTTACATATTTGAAAATTTATGTGATCTGGGCACTTTTCATATTTTGGATAGTTTAGAGTTGAGGTTATTGAATTGATTATGATTTTATTGTATAATTGTTTACATATATTGACTCATCTTGATTGAACATAAAATGATGATTTTGGTTGACTTGTCATTTTATTAATAACTGTTGTTTGTTGCTTGTATGTTAAGTGTATGTCCTCTCGGGTATGGAATAAACTGGGGCATTATAGTTTAGGTAAGTTTGCAATGCTTACGACTTAATCTTTATTCCTTATTAGGCCTGACTTATTAGGTTATCTCAGGTGGTGAAAGTACAAATGAAGTTGGGATTAATTAAAGAGCTCTATGCTAGTGGGATAAAGGATATTTTTATGTAGTTATGGGGTAAATCCAGTATGATAGCTTAGGAGCCCCGTGGGCAGGTCATATTTCCAAGTGAGCTTTCCCTGGGTATGGTAGGTGATATATTAGGTTCTTGACCTAAACTAGTGTTTTTCTTTATTGTAGTTGTCCTCTAAGAGTTAGGTCGACCCTCAGTGTTAGGACAGGTTTGGTGATTTGGGGTGATAAGGTTGTAAAAGAGAGATAGAGTCGTGACTCGAGATTTACAAACAGAGATTAGTGAGGGGGTGGTAGAGAACCTTTGAAAGTTGGGAATGATTTTAAGATCATGCATGTTTCCTTTAAATATTTATGTTATATTTGTGTAATCCAATTTGGGTCAATCGATGAGGCTTACCAGTATGTGTGGTTTGTATTGATGTTACATTTTCTATACCCTCTTTGGGGTATAATCTTTTGCAAGGATAAGTGATATTTTATTGACATTTGCGGTAGTGATCCTCCAGCAGCTCCCACTTTCGCATGCTCAGTGAAAGTTGTGTCTTGTGTACTTTTCTTTTAACAGCTCTTGTATCTATTTAGATTATATCCTAGAATAATTTATTTCCATGTTAATTTTCCAATTTACGTTAAATGGTTGATTACTTCTTCATTTATGTTGAATGAGTCTCCTATCTAGAAAGATTAGAGTAGGTGCCCTCATGATCCAGTAGGCAAGGTCGTGACAATTTGGAATTGGTTCCTAACTTACCAGTCTCTTAGTACAAGAGAGATAGTCGGTAGAGTCCTGCAGTTTGGTGTGTTGATATCCATATGTAATCTCCGGAAAGCTATGGGACATTATAGGGAACTATTTCACTTCCTTCATTCCTCTAGTGCGATTTGTCAGTTGTTGTATAGGTTGAGTCCAATTGATATTTTGTGATTCCAATTGGTATCTCAACTAAGCAAGTGGGTGTTATTTGACTCCATGTAAAATGATATAAGCGATGCAACTTGGAACTAGGAAGGTTTCAATTGGTATTTGTCCATAAAGGCTATGTGTAACATGTTTGATAACCAACTTAAGATCATCATGCACGTGAGTAAAGGTTATGTTAATGAGATATGAACATGTGTTATTTGTTTGATTTTCCTTATTTCATCTGTTGTGATTTTAGTTGCATGAGTTGCTTGAATCTATTTATGTGAATGTTGTGACTGCTATGTGCTGCATGGTGATAGGTAGAACTTTTATCCTAACCTTATAGTTGGTTGATAATAATATAAAGGTCTTAACAGGTATTTAAGGCTAAGGAACCGGAACTTATGTGAAATCATACATGTTTGGATAATTATAAAAGGTGCCATTAAATGGAGTTTGATTTGTGGGTTTCACTTAAAATCCGAAAATCATGTTTTGAATCCGGAATAGTGGGGGTAATTTAAAAGGAATTTCTCTTGAAATCATGATTTCGTGAAACATTATGTTATATAATGCAAGGTTTTGTTGATTTTTAATCGGCTTAAGCTCTTTTAGGAGAAATTAATAAGGTTTAGGCTTTTTCATATTTGCATTATGTGTATTAAAGGGAGTTAGGGAAAAATATAAAGAAAAATATAAATCTGGGCAGCTCCTGTCCAGGTTGCCATATAGACATAATAAAGCTATGGTATAGAGGGATATTCTTTGCTATAGTGACACCACTATAGCAGAAGATACATTTCCATAGTGGTATAGGTGGGGCAGTAGTCTTGTCCTGTTTCCCTTATTTTTGATTTTTGCATTTGCTTGGTCATTTCAATATTTAGAGTGTGGGACATTACATAAATATAAAAATTGTTTGAATACCATACAAACATGTGATATTTGTTAATACAGAAAATGAAAACTAGCATACATGTATGGGAAAACAAAACAAAGGAAATAATAGTGTCTAGGAAATACCCCAAATAGGGGCAACCCAAACAATCATAAATACTAGGGGTGGGGGAGGGGAAGGGAAAAAAGGAACCTAGTTGAATGCCCTGTCAACCATGGGTTGTTGGAGCAGGGTCATCTCTTTCCGCATCACTTAGGAAGAGAAACTCTCTTAGATACTCTGGATCCAGCTCAGGAGCTCCTCGTTAGGTATCGCATGCTCAAATATTGCCTTCATGGTCTTCGACATTCGATTAAGAAAGCAATCCTAAGAGTGCCTCTTCATCCTCTTCTCATTGAGGTATAGACAGAGCACTGTAATGTCCTGGGCAATAGCATGGGTTGTGGAGCTGGAAGGGCGCAAATCCATGGACCACATAACAACTTATAAATCGGTCTCCAACTAGATGCTAGGGATCTGGGGTTGGTACTGAGATGGAGCGACATCATCATCTTTGTCCTCATCTTCTCCAAGGGCCTACTTCGTGGTCCTACTACTCTTTACCCCATCTTTCTTCCTCTTCTAGGATGAGATTGCTCTTACTTTGAAGGGGTAGAAGGGTATGTCCATCTCTGGTATCACATCATTGGGCTCCTTCTGTACCCCCACCCGTCTGCACAACTCTGACATTAGCCCAGTAAGGAAGAAACCCTTCCTTGGGCCCTAGTATCACCTAAATTACACCTTCAAGAAAGTATAAAGTGGTTGCTATTGAAATATAGAACCAAACCAGGTTGGGTTCGATCCAATAAGGAATAGGTTAAAAATCTATTATAATCTTGCTGATGTCACCGGAAATTGCGAAAAGTAAAAAAGAGTTTTTGTAACTATAATAGTGTTGGGAAATTAGGATTGTTACCAATATGAAACGATCACTAGGATTGGGTTCCCCCTGACTTCATAACTCTGCAGACTCTTTATGCTCGTCAAACTATCTTGATGCAAGATCTAATAAGTTATGTATCACTTAATCATCTCTTGACCTTGGTTTGGGTGAAATTCACTTATCTTTGCTCGGTCTCTGATCGTCGCATTACTAACCCTTGTTTTATGATCTCAGATTAGTATCTCCTCTCAGTCTCAATTTAATTAGTAAAAGGTTGATAGCTTTAAATTACCATTTTTTTCTCCTTTTCCTAATCTCTACCTCTCTCTCGAGAAAGTATCAAATACGGGCAAGTTCCTAAAGTTTGCAAGCGTTTAAAAAGCAATTAAAAAGAGGAATTCCTAATACATGCAAGAACACTATTCTAGAATGATTTGGAACTTAGCCTGCTTCTTTAATTCAATAGGGTTACCACAACACTAATTATAGGGTTTATCTACTCATGGTTGTATGAACAAACATAGATTCCATAGATGAAAGTATAATGATGAACTTACAAAGAATAAGAATGAAAACCTGAAATCTCAAATTAATTGTAAACCCTAAAAATCAAGAACAATAATTCCAAGATCAATAATGTATCTCAAAACTAAAAAAAAAATCAAAAGTGTATATAGTGCGTGAACTAATAATAGAACATCCAAAGGGTATTTATAGATACAAAAGAAAACCTATCCTAAATAATGTAGGAAACCAGAATCAGAATCAACTCATGATTCATGGCTTGATTGTGGGTTCAATCCACGAATAGTGCATAGGAATTATGGAAATCTGAATCCATCTTCAACTTTGCAGAATCTTCAACCCATGATGTAACCTATGGGTCATAGGTTGTCCCTATGTCTTGTGAGTAGGATAGTGAAAATCAGGAACAACGTTTGTCTTTGGAACTTCAACTCACGGAGGGTTCTCTTCATCTTTTTTCTCACTCTTTGCTCCAAACCATGTTTTCCTGTAAAATTAACGCAAACGCACATCATATCTAACAAGATACCTAAGTACTTGCACAATTTCCTTTTTCTAAGCATTGAAAGTGCCATGAAATCATGGCATATCAATACCCTCAACTTAGAGCACTTGCATGTCCACAGGCAACTACACATAATAAACAAACATGATGCTTAACTAAAAGACACCTAAGGCACCTACAACAGTCAACTCAGTTTAGCTCAAATTTTCTACCCCCTTCGATTCACAACTTTCAAAAAACAATGTGTGTATCCATATAGCACAACAACATGACATAAATGGACAAGTGATGGAATCCGATTAGCAGTAAGTAACCAAACATGTATGCAATTGACACTACCCAAATAACTAAGTAGTTAACAACACAACCTATGTACCCCCACAGCAGGAAAGTCCCAACTCTCACAATATCATAATGTAAATCAATGCAGGGACTATATTAAAACACTCACACTTATAAAGAAGTTCAAACAATGTGCATGGAATACCATAGGATTGCCCTTATTTTCTATACCTCAATCTTCCAGACAGTTGGAATGGGATCACTATAGAACTTTTCTTGGCTTTTAATGTAGGTTTAGGGGCAGGTATAATATAAATAGAAATAATGACTCATCCTTATTGAAAATACACTTACATTATCTATATCCATTTCTTAACCATGCTTCTTTTATTCTCCCTTTTCTCCTTTATTGCTATTCAGATTGGGTTTGGTTTCCTTCATTCTTTGTATTTATTTTTTCCTTTTTCTTTTCTTTTTTCTATATTTTATTATTTTTCACACCTTTTTACCATACCCAACCCTATTTTCTTTTCTTTTATTCAATACCTTTCTCCATACCCATCTTCAACTACACAATCCTTTGATAGCCACCCTCAACTTTGACAATTTGCTTGAGTTTAGGTGTAAAATGTCCAAGAAGGGGCCTGGGCCAAAACAACTTCATTGTAATTAAAATAGAAAGGTGAAAAGGTTAAACAAGAAAATAAGTTACTTTAGGCTCAAATTAGGGATCAAGAGATACTTATTCTCATTTGGCTGGTCGTTTAGGCAAAGAGTGGACTTATTCAAACACATAAAAAAAAAAGTTTGAATACACCAAGGTTTCTCATTTTTCTTCTAGTCAAACAAAACATAACATAATATAACATAACATAACACATATCATGAATATAACAAAAACCTAAACATGTCAGATATACTACGATAACATACTCTGAGAAAAAGAGACATGACCTAGAGGAAATCTAGACCCACAAGGAGCCCTACCCCTGTCAAATAAGCATGTGTTGTCCCTAATGCATTATGACACCATAAATCAAGAGAGTTAGGAGCAGACATGTGGAACCTTAGGTGCGTAAATTTGATGTCAGTCACAATAACACAAATTATCACAAATTTACAAATAAAAGGACACCTTAGGTTGCCTCTTAAGCAGCATCTGATTTAACATAACGGTACGATCTAGGGACCTTGATTACTCAGACTTCATCAAGGTAGCCATAGGGTTGGCTTTTAGGGTCATCAAAACTATCTATTACTAAAACCATTGGCTGCTTCATAGTTTTGTGAACATTGAACTTGACTTCCTCATTATTTAGCCTGTACCACCTTCCATTTATACCAATTCTCTACCCATGGATAAAAATGGTCTCCCTAAAATTATGGGCATCTCAAAATCAACCTCACAGTCCAAGACAATAAAGTCACCTGAAAAGATAAAGTTGTACTTTGACCAAAACATCAAATGATATAACCATAGAACTTTTCATCGTATGATCTGCCATCAATAACCGCATCATTGTTGGTTTGGGAGGTCTCAAGACTAATTGTTTGAACACTGCCAATGAAATCAAGTTAATGATTGCACCTAGGTCACATCCTTGGAAAAACTGGATGAACTAATCGTACAAGTAATTGTGAAGGCACTGGGGTCATCTTTCCTTTACACAAGAGATTGAGATACAATCGGACTAAAATAATGCAAACCACCAACCTCCTTATAATTGATAGTTCTCTTCTTTGTCACTAAATTTTTTATAAATTTTGCATAGCTAGGCATCTGTTCGAGAGCTTCAAGAGGAGATATATTCATAGTCAACTCTTTCAGTATAGAAATAAACATCTTATTCTTTCCTTCTTTGGCTTTCTGCTTCAATTATTAAGGAAAAGGTGGAAAAGGTAGAGGAATAGGCTTTAGTAGTGGTGTGACTTCTTTACCCTTTTATTTGTTTTTAGCCCTTTTTTATGCAACTTTAGGTTTTTGAGAGGCCTCATCATTCATCACCAACTTTTCAGTTTCATCTTTATCAGCCTTATCAAGGTGCATAATGTCATTCATCGCATCATCAACCACAGGTTTGGGTTGATCAATAGTGGCCTTTCCGCTCTGAGTAGTGATAACTAAAAAATGAGTACCGTTCTTTGGATTCTGAATGTGTTTCTAGGATGAGTGCCTAGTTTACATTGATTCAATGCGGTAGACATCTGCCCAAACTGCTGCTCAAGCTGCTTAATCGTTATTGCATACGACTCTACCTTCTATCTCAATCCTGATTGTCTACCTTAATATCTTTAAGGTAACTATCTTTACTATTTAAAACCTTCACAATCTTAGGAAATAATGCTTCTATTCTTAAGATTCTAGACTCAGTATCACAATTCCTTGATGAAACATAAAGGCCATGCTTCTCCTTATAATCATCTTTCCTTCTCTAGTCTCCATCATGCTTTTTACTCTTATGCCTATACCTATCTCCATAGAAGTTCTGACCTTTATTCCCTTGCCTCAAGTTCTAAGTGTCTAGGTTAGACCCTTGGCCCTTAGAACAAAATCCATCCATCTGTCTATCCAAGTACTTCACTTTTTATTCAGAATCAAATTCATGTCTAGAAGACTTACCTAGAGAACCTACCACATTCACCTTCTCCTCCCTAATAGCTGCAAATTTCTTAGTAATAAAACCTTCTCATCCCTCAATTGTGCCATCCCTTGAGACATTGTCTTATTTATAGCCTTCTTCTTATCGGAAGCACCAATAGCATAAGTATCGGTTGACCTATCCTCTTCCTGAGTATGACATGCTCAATTGGTTTATGTGATTTGATCTAATATTTTAATAGCCTGATCCCAAAAAAGACTTAGGAATGCTCTACCTATAATAGTATCAGCTACAACCTTGGTATTTGCATTCAAGTCTCTGCTGAATATCTCAAGCAAGTTCCTTCCAGTGATTTCGTGGTTAGGAACATTCATCATCTTTTTATTGAACCTCAATTATGTCTCATATAGTGCCTCTATATGTAACTGTCTGAAATTATAAATCTTATCATTCAATTGCAGCATTCTAGAGGGAGGGAAAAATTCGTTCAAGAATTATGCCCTCAACTCATTCCAACTGGTAATGGACCCATAAGGCATCTCTCCTAACCATAAATTCACTTCTCCTATAAGAGAGAATGAGAAAAACCTGAGTCGTATAGCTTCCTGATTCACCTCAGGTAGATTATACAACATGCAAATCCCTACAAAGTTCATAAGGTGTATGTTTGCATCATCAATAGGCAAACTCGCAAGCACTCCCTTAAAGTACAACAATTGGATCATTGTGCTCGTAATATCAAATTTTGTTCTTTGTGGTAATTCTAGAGAAATGATAACACCTATCTCAATTGGTTTAAAATACCATAAATCTTTTTCTAGATCACTATAAACTGGCAAGTATTGATAAATTGGCAGCTAACCTATGTTTCTTCTAATTCTATCTCTGTCAAGTGTTGCTTGAGATCTCCTCCTACTGCCTATCTCTCTTTGCAACACATTTGTAACCGCTAGCCTAGTATTTCTTTTGACATTAATTGAGTAGTGGTTTGCTCGATAGTTTCTTAAAAACCATTCTGAGGTGGCCGAATCAATGCGGCTGGATCATCATGATGCCCTTCATGTTGGGATCCTTTATCGTACTCTTCTACTCTCTCAATATTATGATTCTGTCATAAGGTCCTTCCAAGATTAATATTAAATGGAATTAGAAGATTGCCTTGACAAACTCAATCTATTAATCCATAACTATATTCCCCAGCAACGACGCCAAAATTTGATGTCCCCAAATTATACCTTCGAAAAAGTATAAAGTTCTCACTAGTCAAATATAAAGCCCAATTAGGTGGCACGACCTGCCCTGGGGCCTTGTCATAATAGGCGTCCCAAGTCCATCCAGGACCAGAGACCACCCCCGTTACCCAACCCAACCTCCATCCTTCTGCCCTGAGTTGGATGAATTTCGAGCATGTAATAGGACAGTGTTCAGCTCACATAAAGACTCCAGGAATAGATCACAACCATGACCAAACCAACCAAGTCTAACCATCCTATACCCATAATCCAATCATGCCAAACCATACCAAAACAAGGACCATAGCCAAGGACGTTCCAAAATATAATATAATTAATCCCACAATGAAATATGCTAGAATAGTGAGAAATTATGTCCAATGATACTAGCCTATTCCAATGCAAGGAAGACACCAATATCGATCCCGCCCATTCCAACCCATAGAAGTACTACAAAGCCTCTAGCCAACAGAGTAATAAAATTCGGTTGGGACACTCCTCCAACCATAGCCAAAATAAATGTCCAAAATAAAAACAAAAGGTCTAGACATATCCATAACATGAAATAATACCTTTTGAAAGAATGAAAGCTCACCACTTCAGTCCAAATACTGATCTCGAGTCAATCACTATATAGGAGGAGTAGAACGGCTGATTTTTGCATGGCGTGGGTATACAGCTACCAGTAGATGGGGTTAGCAAGTGACTGCTAGCATGATCTCATTATAAGGAAAAAATAATTCCATTTATAAAACCAAGTAAAATTATCCATATGCACACAACTAAACATATATTTATATACATATAACCATGCCGAGAAAAAGGGAGTGGGTTTAGCATGCCTTTAAAACCTTTACCTGGGATGTGTTACTTTGCCGTTCTAAACTACCCATGAGATATATGGGTTCAGCTCCCCCTAAAGAAAGGGCCCCAGTGTGTATAGCCGCACGACTAGGGAAGTATCCCAGGGGATGACTAGTACATCCCCTAAATATAGTGTGACATCATGCACACAGTCACCAAGACCAACCTCATATCGGCAAATATGAGTTTCAAGTTTTGGCACCCCGGGACCTCCACCTTCCACGACTTTGCTACACACCTTACCATTATTGCCCAGTTAAAACCAGTTTCCAAATAACCAAACCATTATCCATTTATTAACCAAGGCCATTGATATTGGTATTATCATACCAACCCTTACTTGCAAGTATCATCTATAGCCAACCATTTATAGGTTTAAGGGGACTTTTAAGTATCCTTTCATTTACCATATTAAACCACTTGGGAAACTTTCATGTTCCCCACAAGCATAAACAATTAGGTTTTAGTCTTTAAACTATTTAAACCATGTATAATTCCTTTACCAAGTTTAAAACATGGAACAGTTTCATTAAAAGAAGTCAATGCAATGAAAATATCTTTATAAACATTTTATCAAACACACTGGGGGCATAATATGACCAAAACCAATCCTAATTACCAATAAACCATTCCCATGCAATCCAATTATCTACAACCACCATTAATGCATATAAAATCATAATTTAAATCATGGGAAACCATAACCAACAACTTAACATCAAAACCCCCAAATCATATTTGAAAGCCAAAACCATGAAATAGTAACACCATGAAAACATTCATATAAACCATGCCTTTAGTTAAATTAACAATGAGGGAAGAGACATATGCCTTAAACCAAGATGATAACGGAAAGAAACCACCTAGACAAGCCCCAATTAATCCCTATTTGAAACCCTAGCTCTCCTTTCCCAAAAGCTCTTGAGATAATTATGGAGTGTTTAGGAAGAATTTCTAAGTGTTAATGAATAGAATAATAAGGTAAATATCCTTCCAAGTAGGTTAAAAGTCATGGGACCCTATTAGGATAAGTAGGGAAATATCCAGAATACCCCCACTTAAGTTGTACTGAAATCCTGTCATAGGGATACGACTGACTCACATGAGTCATACCCTCTGATATGATCGGTATTCACCACTCGTATCCTGAACCTCCACCCTTGGACCAAACACTATCACCCTTGGACCAAACACTATCAAGTTATGACTCATCCAACCAAGTCATAACCACAGGATATGATTCGTACCCTTCATCCATACCCTTGGCAGATTTACACCCAAGAAAGATTTAGACACTGTCCACTATACGAGTCCTGGGTATGACTCATACCTTGGCTTACGGCTCATGGTGAGCAACTCGTACTCAGATCCAACCTAAGTAAATAAGTCTAATATTAAGTTTAGGAACCAAATGATCGATAACCACCAATACGACTCATACCCCTAAGTTGTATCCATTCCAGTAACTAAATTCCATCCCACCAACCGACACTTGTCGGTATATGATCGGACCATACCATCTATATCCCAATATATGGATCATACCCATGAGTCGTATTCGCTCCCCAAAAATTAAAATTCTAAGAAATTTTCTAAGGTCCAGAAACTAGGATGTTTCAGTCTCCCCTACTAGCAACATTCATCCCCTAATGACAGATAAGGTAGGGGTAACCACACGCAGGAGTCATTACATTATGTTATCAAGTATATTCTCAATCTTTAACAAAGTTCAAAAACAAAGAGGCAAAGATATTAACCTTTCCTTTAACAACCTATGAAAATAAAGATATGTTGAAGACACATACCTTTCCCATGGATCCCAGAAGCAGAAAAAAATACAGATATTTAGACTTTATCTCCTTTTCTGCTTCCCATGTAGCTTTTCCCACCTTATGGTTCTGCCAAAGAACCTTAACCAAAGACACATCCTCGGTCCACAACCAACGAACCTGTCTATCCAAGATCTCAATCGGAACCTCTTCATAAGATAAAGAATTAGTGATACCCAGTCCTTCCAAAGGAATAACAGAAGAAGGATCACCAATGCATTTCCTTAACATGGAAACATGAAAGACCGAATGAACCAAGATCAAGCTAAAAGGCAACTCCATCTCATAAGCAACATTACCAACTTTTTGCAAAATCTTATAAGGACCTACTGTAATGCCCCAAAAATAGGGCCCAGAGCATAACACGGTGCTTGAGGCTACGAGTAGCCCCAAGCTAACCCTTTGAGCCATTTTTATTTAGTTCAACACGAATAAATAGGGTTTTCATAAATAACCCTCAAATATCAACAGAGTAATCATCATCCAAGAATAAAAGAATTTCAGAAAGATATAAAAATACGACTTATAACTCCCAACATCTATACTAGTCTGACAGGCCTCTAAGAGAATCAATAAAACCAGCGAGCCATTGAGACATGCCTCAACTGACTCATACTCAGTTATCAAATGTAAACAATTTCATGAAACCAACATCAGATATCACGTCCTCAGAATATGTGGACTCACCACAACAGAGGATGTAGAACAGCATGCCCGAAGAATCACTGTCAAACCTGGAACTGAGCACCTGAACCTATATTCCGAGAAAATACAGCCCATATCCTAAGATGTGGGTCAGTACCATGGAAAAAAACCGAGTATCTGGGGGTGTATGCAGTTTTATAAACATCATCATCATAAATATTTATAAGAAATATGCAGGATGTATGAAAGACTCACATAGCTCGAAGAAAATCACCATAATCATGAGAGGATAAAATAAGTACAATAACACATGTGAGTCATCATAT